>NC_059434.1:49866980-50170389 GCF_021028975.2 Sphaerodactylus townsendi
GAGTGCTACTAACAGCTTGTAGTCTCAGAGTCCAAAGTGCCTGCAGAATCATTCTGTTTCCCTGACCCCACACCAGCTGAGTTTTCTCAGGCACTTAGCTCGCCTAAGCCAGCTGACCAACGTGCATAGTGATGCAGGAGGTAACTGCATCCAAAAAGGCAAAGAGCTCGATTGCTGGTTCAACAGAGGTGCCTGCTTGGTCAGAAAGGAAGTGACTCCTCAAAGGATGAGGGTTAATCTTGCTACCACACAGACAGCTCTGTGGTATAGTGGTTAGAGTTTCAGACTAGGATTTGAGAGACCCAGGTTCAAACCATCACTCTGCCATGGAAGCTTACAGGATGAGGAAATAGTGTGGGAAATTAAATATAGAGGAAACTGAGGGACCACCACAAGGTTTTGTGAGTTCTCTACCATATAACTGGGCCTGGCCTGGCAGGTAGCACTGAGAAACTTGGCCAGGGTTACCAGGGAAGAGAAGGCGGAAAAAATGAGGGTGGAAGAAAGAAAAAAAGTAGGTAGGTTGATTAGTGGATAGGAAAGACAGAAGGAGGTAGGAAAAGGCAAGAGACTGTGGAGGCTTTCAGGGAAGGGAAAGAGAAAATAGTAAGATAGGGGGGAAATGAGATGCCACCTTGTAAGTTCCTGCAGATCCCCCACTTCTTTTTAAAAATCTGTGGTGGTGGCTGATCTTCTCTAGGCCTGTTTCTTTCCTTAAGACCAAGAACAGGAGGAAATATTCTCTCAGTTTTGAGTTGCCTCCTGTTGCTGGAGCTGCTTCTTCCTTTCCTGCCCCTGTGGGTTCCACCAGCTGCCCTGGGTTCCCAAAGGCCTCAGAACTATGGGAAGAGTCCTCACATGCTCCTGCTTCCTCCAGACACACTAAGTTCTCCCGCTCCAGAAACTGGTGGCCTGCATCTTTCTCCGCAGCCCCCTGTCCTGCTTCTCCTTTATACTGCCAGCCCAACCTCCTAGTTTGACCTTCCCCAATCAGGGCCTCGGGGTTGAGAGCAAGCCCTCTTTTCCTTGGCCCTATTGTCCCAGTGCCCCACCAATCCTGCCTTGCACTTTCCCCCTCCTAGAGCCACTCCTAGACCCCTCCTGTCTTTAGATGCTGAGACTTGGCCCAGGGCATCAGGATACTCCCTCCATCTGCTCCCACCTCCCAGCTCACCTGCTTGCTTCTGCAGGCTTCCTGTGACCTCCCTCAGGGTGTCCGTCATCTGCTACTTGAGGCCACTTGCCACCGCATCTCCAGGCCTCGCCACTCACCTCACCTCCACCTGTCTGCTGCTGTAGGCACTGTCAGGCAGGATAAGTGGTGATGATGGGCTTGGGGTGTCCTAGTCCCCATGGCAACTGTTTTCTTGAGTGGCTGCTGATGGATGCTCCCTGTCCTGTGATCGCTGGGATTCAGCAAGGAGAAGGGAGGCCAGCTGGGCGCGCGCGCACACACACACACACACACACTCTCTCTCTCTCTCTTCTGGAAGCCTACTGGTTACAGAGGGAGACTTGGAGACTGCAGAGGCCATCTTGGAAAGTTGTATGCAACAGTAGCAGTAGTATTTTATTTATTTATTTATTTATTAATTACATTTTTATACCGCCCTCCCCCGAAGGGCTAGTAGTATGATTATTATCTTGTCTAGTTACTAATTCCTAATTACTAGTTCCCTTATGTTTTGTGGAAGTCTAGCATTACGTTTGCCAAATGGATTTGTTGTAGAACCAATCCAATCCCAGTCTTTTCCTGCATTCATGCTACCAACTATGCTGTATGATGTGTGAGTTTACTTCAAAAACTGCTGTGCTTTCCTTTGTTTTTGCCCTTGAACATGGAAGTATGTTTTAGGGTAAACCTTTCTCACAAAGAGTAGCACTTAAAAAAGTACTGCTTCCAGACTTCCATTTTGCCCATGTCTACAGCTTTACTAAGTGGCCCTAAAGTTCTTTTGTTTGGCCTGTCCTAGATAGTTGTAATATATAAAAATACCTATTATTGCATCTACATTTTGTTATATTATAATTATAGCTTGTAGAGTACTTCATACCGGTGTCAACCTTGTTTGATGTTTATACAGTATCTGTGATCCTCATCTCTTATTGAAGTCTCTAACCTCCAGAGCCATACAGATAATGAACCCTTCTGTTCTCTCAGTTTGAAAAGTACACTTATTGCTATGTATTGTAGATCTGAATTTTTCGCATCTTTTTCAATAGACATTGGCTTATTCACTGAACATTTCAACTAACTGCTGGAGCTCTTCATTTCTAGGTGGAATTAAGAAAAATGCATTTGTTTATTGAGGATTATCCTCATCCAGTTTGAATGTTTCCATTTTACAGCGACCAAGACAACCTTACTATAGTGATTTTTTAAAATGACCCAGTAACCCCATTTTTAGATCTGGTAGGGCAAGCCTTTCCAAAATAGCTGCCATTATGATGCCAGAACTTGCACCAACAAAACTAACTGGGATCCTATATGCATTCTGCTGCAATATCAAAAACACTTAAAGAGAATGGAGGAAAAAAGAGACAAGTAAGAAACAACAACAGCCATTCCACCAGTCCCACTGCCCCACCACCTAAATGTTCACATGATGAAAACGAGAGGAAGAGGCGGAGCTCAAATAGACAAGAAAAATGGATGTCACCACCTTACAGAAGGACACAATTGTGAGCTAAAAAAAACACACAATTGGTTTAAATCCTATTACTGGCAGATATAAAATGTCACATTCTTTTTGGCATTCTTTTGGTAACAGTAATCTTAATGGAAGAAGAGAGAGAACGATGGAACCAATCCCAGGCTATACATACCACAGAATAACACCTGAACTGTCAAGCTACATAAGCTGATACAAAAGAAGCTTGTGATAGTCTCCTATGAGTCTGACCTCCCTCTGCCAGCTCTCATTTCCCACTATTGCTTTTACAGTCATGGGGAGGGGAAGAGAAAAAAATATATAAAAAATTGCTATCATTCCATGCTAATAACTGGTGGCTTCTAGGAATTGGTAGTTTCTGATAATTCCTAAACAGTGTAACATCAATTTAGGGGGAACCACAACATAGGAAAACACATCACCTGTCATGGGACAACCCCATAAGTAAGGGATGTTCTACCAGAATGGAAGTAGAAATTTTGGTGTTCACCAGCAAAAATGTCTGTTCTCATGACCATTCCTGATACATGGTGGGAACTCACATTTGTTTGAGATCAATAGGAGTTCTTTTAGATGACAATAGCAGCTCCTTATTTCTGGGAAACGGGGCAATTCCTCACCTTAAAAAAAAACGCTGATGCAAACCGCTCTCCTTTGAATCGCTGCTTTGGAGCACAAATTCTTGCTCCCCACGGCAGCCTTCTACTCTGGGAAGCCTCGCAGCTGCTGCAGCTTCAAACATGCAGAATTCCCCCACGACCGCGCGTCCAGTGGTGATCGGCAGGGTGGATCCCTGTTCCGATTGGCTGGAGCGCCATTTCGGGGGGTGGAACTGGTTTCTCATTGGCTATTGTGTTACGGCGCGAAAATTTGCAAATCCCAAAAGTTACCACTTTCCTTTTTTCTCATGACGAAAGGAACAAAAAAAGACATGACAAAAAATGTTGTTTCATCAGTTTGTATTAAAGAAGAAGTCAATCTTTCTCCGCGTGCACTCAAAGCGACGTGCAGACGACTTTCCGGCAGAAAATGGGGGAAACGCTGTGCGTGCATCAGGCACAACTCGCCTTGTCCTGATTGGACGGCTGGCTCCTTGTCACTATCTCCCCGTAGTCACCCCCCCCCCGCACTTCCCCACTGCCCTGCACTCTGTGTGGGGCTTTCCAAAAGGTGCCCTTCCGTCCAGCAACAAAAAAAAGTGTGCTGAGGGGGAAGGAGAGCGGCAGAATCAGCGTGGCTGCATTGTGGCCGCTGATGCAGTGGGGAGTGCTGCAGGGCCCTGGGTTAATTGCCGCAAAAGGCCCGCAACAAATGGTGAGTGGGGAAACGACCAGGGTTGTTCACCAAACCAATTTGCATCACTGACCATTTCTGCTCAAGCCTCTGAAAATGTTTTGCAGACATTTTGCAGACATTTTCAAACACCCTTTATGCACAACATTTGTTGTGCATAAAGGACCAGTAATATAAACATGTCCTATTATTGTCCAGGGAACCATGACTGATAAAATAAAACTGTCTCCATAAAATAGCTTTCTTGCATCAGATAAAATGTTAGCAAAACAGAACTATTTATTATTTTTCAAGTCCATAATTTATTAATCCATGTCCTTGCGAGCCAGAAGATAATTCCTTGCCATGGAATCTACCTCAAGATCACTAATACAATAGGAATGCCAGAGTTGTGTCTGTCATATGAAAGATCAAAACAAACAAGAGGCTATGCATACTAAAATGGTGGTCTATTGTGGTTTGAACTTTCATTTTCTATGAGTGTAACTCTGACCACAGAAGTCCAGGCATGAGTGTTCTATGGAAGAGCACGAAAATTAGAAACAGACTTTTGGGCGGGAGAAAGCTGAAAATGCTAGGATACAACTCTCTGTTGTCACAATCTACAACAATTAAATGCCACTGGGACTACTTTACTAATTCATTAAGTCTACAGCATTCTTTGTACAAAACTTCTTAATCCCGAGTCAGACCTTTGATCTTCTGTAGCTCAGTACGGTCGACTGTGACTGGCAATGGCTCTCCAGAATGTCAGAAGGCAGAGAAAGGTCTAAAGCTAAGAAACCTGAGCCCTTGAACTGATATGGGGGCTCAAGTCAAGTCAAGGAACCTTTATTGGCATAATAATAATACAGTGTTGTATACATAGGGTACATCCAGCTGAATAAGGAAAGAAAAACTAGCATAAGAATATAAAATAAATTTTTATACATTAAAAAGAGGGGAAAAAGGGCGGGGGGAGGAAGGTATTGTTCAAATTTTGCTCCTGGAGCTGTGGCTCATGTACAAGTCTAGAAATTTGGCAATTGCATCATTTACATCGCTGCTCTTTTTTAATCAGCAGGGTTGACAAATATTTGGTCCTGGGTATGGCATAAAGGGGGCAGTAGAGTAGGATATGGTCTATGGAGTCTACACAATTTCATTGCACATACATAACCTTTGATGATAGGAAGTTTTGGATAATACAGCTGATGGAAAAGCGTTGCAGCGGGCCAACATCATTGCTCTTCGTGATCTGGGCACAATTATTTGGTGAAGGTATTGGGCCGAGTTAGGGGGTGAAATGGGTACCTTCTACATGCAAGTACCTCTGAGTGAATTGCCAGTATTCAGTCACAGTGGAGAATGGTTCGCAGTGTTTCAAATTTTTCAAAAGTCACATTTTATTTTGAATATTTTTTTGGCTTAGTGTACATCAAATAATCCAAAATACCTGTTTCCCCCCAATCTTAGTTGCTGTTTCCATGTACAAAATCTGTTTGATGCTGCTATATTCATTTGTATTCTATGCTTCATTTGCCTAGTAATTTATTCCATAATATTTTATTCGTCTCTTAATGGACCAGTTTGGTATAAATTTTCTACTTGCTGCTAGCTTTTTAAAATCCTCCATCTTCTGGTTTATGATTGCCTGCTTCAAATTTATAGAGACTTTTCACAGTTTTCACAGACTCCATTAGGTCACATTGAGTTTTTGTCTCCCTGCAAGTATATTCCTGACTCTTCTGAAAGTGTGTTTTATTTGATATTACCCATGAAGTATTAACATTCCTCCTCCCAAGTGCTGAGCGGGAAGCAGCTCTGAATTATCCAGTACCAACTACACTAGCACATCTGAACACACTAAGAACTCCCAGACAGGCAGTGGAAGGAGGATGCAGAGTTTTGAGAAGTACATCTCTGGCTAGGACTAGTGGAGAAGCAAAACATGCCTGCAATAAATGAGGAGAGACTGGGCCTGCAAATAAGTAACTAATAACAAAACCCTTGTTATGTAGTCTGCTCAGGAAGATTAGAACACTGATATACATACATACTTGTTCAGTACTTTCTCCCACCTTACTCCTGTGAAAAGATAAATGATTTTAATTATTTTTCTACAATAGCAACAATTTGGATCCAAAGCGAAGGCATATTCCCCTGCACAAGAGGAGAGGATCTCATTTTTGCTGTACCCCTTATCCACATTTCCTGACTGGACCCTCCTCACAGATCTTAAAGTATAGACCAATATCCTCATACTTCTCAATATGGAGAGGAATTGGCATATTTTTTTCTACTTCTAGATCTGGATTAGTTATTTTGCAAGGTCTACTGACAAATGCAATCATACATTCTACCCTGAATATCTGCACACGACATTTCCCCCTCCAAGTGACAAAGTAAAGAATACCTAAAGCAAGGCATTCCTACTGAAGAGGGATAAGTCTCTTCTGTACTTTGGAATTTTTATTTCTGTATTTTTATGTGTTTGGTACCCCTGTTAGTCAACTGGATATCACACAGCTTTAAATGAAGTATATTTCCCTGCAGATGGAAATTGAAGTTTTAAAAGCTCTATTTAAAGCTGTAATGTCAACTTGACCACTAGCATGAGCAAAACACATGGGGAATTGACACCCCTCCCACCCCAAGAAACAGGAAGTTAAATGGGAGGAATGTGAGAGAGTGATTGAAGAAAGAAAAGTGCTGCATGTCTTGACATAACTTTGCTAATGAAACGTGGGCCTGTTGTGGTGAGCCAGAAAAACGTAAGAGAAACTCTTCTTCCTTTGGTCCTGTGACAGACAGTGAATTAAATGCTGCAGGACAGCAAATACTTATGAAGTATAAACAGATCTGATGACCACCTGCAAAGGGACAATGGGAGTTAAGGCAGATCCTGGAAAGATTATTGTTACCAAATATCCTTACAGAATGCCCAGTTTCTTGGGAAAAATACAGCATATGTAACTCTCTTGTGCTAGAGCAGACACAACGAACATCACAACACAGTGAAAATAAGTAACAGACCATGGAGATATAAGCACATGACATTGCTTTATACCCAAGCCAGACTATTGCTCCATCTAGCTCATTATTGGCGTTTTCCGCACAGCCAAAATATCCCAAGGGAAAACCGGGATCATATATACCGGAATGTTTCCATCTCGGTTCCTCCCTCCACATGGCAGCCCGTCAGTGGGTTCAGGCCAGGAGGAAGAAGTCCAGGTGATTGTGCACACCCCCTGGTTTACTTTCATTTTCCTCGCCAATGTTGCCATGCAAGCACGAACTGTCCCATTTTTCCACTGTTGTGATTGGCTGCAGCCGGCAAGGTGGGAAAAATAAACCGGTCTGTCTCCCACGGTGTTTGCATGGGAGTGGGAGTGGCACAGTTTTTAAAAAAAGAACTGCCAATTTCATCTTTTTTGAAAGGCACGGGATAAGGGAAATCTCGCAGGACGGTCCTGAGTTAGACCTGGAAGCCATGCGGAAATCATGGCCGAACTGGGATGGTTCACTTCCTTAACCCAGGATATATTGGCCGTGGGGAAAACTCAATTGGGCGAATCCCCACTGGGAAAATAAACCTTGTTCCCCCCAGTCCCATAAAATACAGTACCTTTTCATCCTGATCTCTGCCTCCCCACCGCAGTGTGTGTCTGTTGTGGGGGGGTCAAAGTTAATCCCAGGATCAAAAACTGTAGCCATTCCCACGAGTCTGCGATCTGCTCTTTCCGATTAGCTGTTGTGTTGAGACGGGAACACGACCTCATGGCCCCTCCTCTCTGCTTGAGGAAGGGTTTTTTTAAATTTCTGGCTGCGCAGCTTCATAGGAACATATGAAGTTCTATTTTTTAACTGTTTGGCTGTGCAGCTTCGTTGTCATGCACACTCAGTGCTAGCTCTCCTTCTCTTTGCAGTTTCATGCCTATGAGGCCACAGCCAGCACACACACAAAATCTCTTCGCGCACTCTGTGCCAAGCCCACTGCGCTCTGATTGGCGCGTGCCTCCTAGGACGGGGACTCCTCGCCCAAACCAGGACTTTTAGCATGAGTATCATGCTCTTTTTGGACTGTGAGGGTTCCTCCATTGTCAACTTTTAATGGAAATAGGCCAGACAGAGAAAGGTCTTTTTGTCAAACCAGCTACTTAAGGTATTTTCCAAACTGGAGGTGCCAGAGATTGTACATGGAATTGTCTGCATCAAAGACATGTTCTCTACCATGGTTCTGAACTAAGGTTGGCATGGAACCTGGGAGTTTGGAAAGGGGAGGGTCCCTTCCCCACAAAACAGCCACTTCTTCCAGAAGAATTGATCCCTGTAGCCTGGGCTCATTCCGCACACGCAGAATAATGCACTTTCAAGCTGCTTTCAGGGCTCTTTGAAGCTGTGCGGAATGGCAAAAACAGTTGTGAAAGCAGCTTGAAAGTGCATTATTTTGCGTGTGCGGAATGAGCCTTGGAGATTATTTATATTTTTAGGAGATCTCCTCACCATACCTGGAAGTTGGCCAACCCTTTTCCCAACACATCCTGTAGAGACCAAGTTTCTAGGGTAAAATAATCATGTTGCTTATTATTTTTGAGTCATCAAGCATAGCGAAACTCTAAAAATTGTTACTGTATTAACTATTGCAATAATGTTCCATTGGGTACCAGGATCATGTATCAAATTGTCTGTGGTGCTTTAATGCAAAAGTGGCGTGGCAGCAGTGACAGAAACAAGAATATCAAAACATAGCTTTGAAAATAATCAAGTTGGTAATATACCAATCATCAGACTTTGCTGCCTCAAAACTCATTTCTCTCTGGCTCCCTTCTGCAAGCCATCTTGATGGATCTGCTCTCTGGGAGCTGCACATTAAAGAAGTCAACAGAGCATGAAGATGTTTCCATTTTAGACACCGAGAAGATGAGAGGTTTCTTTGGATAATGTGTTGATGTTTTTCAAATGGCCTGTAAACAACTTCCATGTCTTATATTGTACTTTCACAAAGCTGAATTTACTTTTCTGAAATGCCACACTTCTGAGCGAGGGGAGCTATTACTTCCCAAGTTACAACTGAATATCATTTATGCTGCAGTCAGCAGTATGTCACATCCAGAATATTTTTAATGGCACTAAAAATCATATAAAGAGTGGGGGGGGGGCACAGATACCAGACCAGATTGAAAGTATTCCATTTTCCTCTTAGGGCCTCCAGTTTAGGCCTGGTTTGCATATGGCAGAGAATGAAATGGTAGAATTTGGGCTGCCAGATTCATCCTGGCTGTTGGTGGGGGATGGAGGGAAGAGTTGCCGGATCCAGGCTGGGAAACCCCTGGAAATTTGAGAATGGAGCCTGGGGAGGACAGGAATCCCAGCGGGGTGTGATGTCACAAAGCCCACCCTCCAAAGCATCCCCTTTCTCCAGGGGAACTGATTTCTGTAGTCTGGAGATAAATTATAATTCGGGCAGATCCTCAGGGTGACATCTCTAGGTAGAGTGAACTGCACTATTTCAGGCTGCTCAAAAAAAGAAAGAGGGAAAAAAGAAGAAAACTTTTTCCAGTTTTCTAGAAGAGGGACTGTTGTCCTCTAATGTTCCTCCAGATTAAAAGCACAGGGTAGAATCCCAAAATGTGAACCTTCCTGATCAACAGAATGAGATGATAAAATCTTGAAGTGATAGAGTAGATTGTACCACCTCGGACTGAAAGAGGGTAAGGGGAAATATTTTTGCCGAGCCCACTCCTTGGTTTCAGCTTGCCTCTAGGTATATATTTAAATTAACCCAGCTGCCGCAAGTGTACAACACTTGATGGAACCTTGTGGAATAGAGACACTAACCATTCCTGAATTGGATCCATCAAGTATCATTCCTAAGAAATAGTTACTGTAACTTAACGTTATTAAATGGCACATAAAGCTTAAGTTATTCTTGTTTAAATACTGTCTACTTTCCAGAAGGAAATGCAGTATACTCTGTTTACACAGTACAATACAGATGACTCCTTAGCTAACAAAGAATAACCTCAGCAACCATGTGCCATATCGGTTAGTAACAAAGAGCATCTTCAATGTACTTGATGTAGGTACAGGATACCTATGGATTTTCCTGGTTATACCCTGACATTGACTCCAGTGCCAACTAATCTACTTTTTCTGGTATAAAATCATCATAGGTAGAGCCTTGGAGGAGACAACAGATGGGTGACTTCTGCCTGGAGTTTATAATCTCAACAGATTACTCAACAGATGAGATGCCCATGTCCAGATGGGTTCATCTTAGCACTGTACTGTAGTTTTCCCCTCTTGTAACAGTAGTTGGTTGGACTGGCCAACAGTCCCTCTTCTAGGAAACTGGGAAGAAGTCCTCTTTCTCCCCCCTCTTTCCCTCTTTCCCTCTTTTTCTTTTTCTTTTTCTTTTTCTTTCTTTTTTTGAGCACAAGCGGAACTGGTACTGCACTAGACTCAATCTATTCATTACGTTGGACATGTACATTTGCCACAAGCACTGTGTACTATAACCGTGCAGTATGGTACTGTGGAGGCCTTTCCATCTGTGTCAGAGATAGTTCATCCATATTTCTAACTGCTGCTATCAAAACGGAATAGTTTCTTTGCAAGTAGCAGTTAAAGGGAACTACGAGGTCAGGCTCACATTTTGTGTGAAACAGTTGCTGTTATACCTTTTGTAAAGGAAATATCAAACTCAAATGCAGCATATGGCAGTATGTCATTCTACCAGACTGTTTAGAAAATAGGGAGACTTGGTTTTGATTCCTATGTTTCCAAGAAGTTCTATCAATCTGTTTAAGTGAAACAGAACAAGGAATGCTTCATTTAAGGATACACTGTTGCTATGTGTGTTAATTTCTGAGTAGGAGGGGAAAATGCAACAAACTTGCAAGTGTGACAAAAATATTTGTTTGGGTCTAAACAGTGGTGGGATTCAAATGATTTAACAACTGGTTACTTACAAGCACCATTTTAACAACCGGTTCTGCCGAAGTGGTGCGAACCTGCTGAATCCCACCACTGGGTATAAATACGTGTGTCAGGAAGCAATATGCAGCATCTTAACATAACAGCCTGAAAAGAATCGGCAATACAGTAATGCTAATGTGCAACATTATGGTTATTTAAAGCTATTTTTATTAGAATTACTAGCTGGGCCTGGCCACGCGTTGCTGTGGCAATTGTCCTTCTCATCAGAGTCCGCAACCCACACAGATCCAATGATCCCCAGCATAGCCTTTTGGGAGTAGCAGTGGCATAGTGGTTAAGAGCAGGTGCACTCTGATCTGGAGGAACTGGGTTTGATTTCCAGCTCTGCAGCTTGAATTGTGGAGGCTTATCTGGGGAATTCAGATTAGCCAGTGCACTCCCACACACACCAGCTGTGTGACCTTGGGATAGTCACAGCTTTTCGGAGCTCTCTCAGGCTCACCCACCTCACAGGGTGTTTGTTGTGAGGGGGGAAGGGCAAGGAGGTTGTAAGCCCCTTTGAGTCTCCTACAGGAGAGAAAGGGGGGATATAAATCCAAACTCCTACTCCTACTCCTACTCTTTTTCTTCTTTTTCTTCTTTTGGGGTGGTCAAATGGAATCCCTCTTTCCCTTTTCAATTCACATTATTATATGGTGCTGTCTTGGTTCTTAGTATAAGGTAACCCTTTCCATTCCACAATGGAACTGTCCAGAGTGCGAATCCCGCTGTCCATGAGGCTGGTTGACATGCACAGTCCTGGTTTGGGTAAGGCAGAACTGGGGCAAGGAGGTTATCCCAGTCAGGCAGCAGAGGCAGGGTGGTGAGGCGCTCAGATCGAGGCCAGCTCCCTGGGTTTTTAAAGGACCATGTGCAACAGAAGCAGAGGCAGTAGTGTTGGTTCGCCCCCACTCCACGGATTTTCTTAGAAGAAAAAGGCAAACTTCAGCTTGCTTTTAGAAAAAGAGAGCTGTGGCGAATATGGGTGAGGAAGTGGGTAAGTGGTGGTTGGATGTGAGGGAGGGCAGAGTGAGGTGTGTGAGGATGAGCTGGATGTGGATGAGAGTATGTGTGTTGTGTGGTGGTAGTGGGTGATGCACAGAGAGTGAAAGTTACCTGCATGTGTGTGTGGGGGGGAACCCCAACTGACGTCTCACACGGCAAAGTGTGTATGTGTTTCAACCACTCATATTACCTACCAGTATTACCTATTCACTGTTTTCACTGCTCATCTCTGGCCATCTCTGCGAACATTCTAAGGGCATCCCAAGCCCTCAGGCCACAGACAGACAGGCTGCACGAACATTCTAAGGGTGACAGTTAAACAGAGCCAGCTTCATGGCCTGGTGCGCCAGGAAAAAGATGTTTTACCTGGCTCAGGTATGGACTTTTGGTGATTTGAAGCTCCGATTACCTGCGCGCAACAGGGAGGGACATCATGTGAAAATTTGGGGGCGATCCGTCCAGCCGTTTCGGCGTTAGGGAGTCACCAACAAATGGATGGTTAGCTTTTTATATAGATGGAGTGGAAGAAATCTGATCAAATGCAGTCCTCAACATAAACACCATCTGATCTAAGACCTATCCTACGCATACATATAATTAGAGATGACTGATATGTGTTAGATGGATAATAGCTAGGTAGACAGACAGACATAAGTTCTGTAGTCAGAAACAACGGAAATTCTTTGCACATTGACTGATTTTTGTTGGCACCTGTTACCATCAATCTCTTTAGCTGTCATCAGAGCATGTTTAAAATAAAACAAAGAGCACAAATTACGTGCACAGTAATCCTAGGCATTTTTCCTGGGCAAACATTGCATGCTTTTAATAATTTGATAACATTCCTGTAATGCCACCATTACAACATTATCTGTATTGGCAAATGGGTTGATGAGAGTTGAGAGAAATAGAATGTTTTAAACACGTTTTGGGGAAGATAAATGTGTGAACTTCTTTCCCAAAACAGTTTTTAAAATGTTCCCAAGATGATTTATTTCTGCTGTGCAGAAATGGCCAATATCTAGGTCTTCTTCATTCCTTGTCTCCTACGTCTTCTTGGTTTTTGCTAGCAGGGCAATCAAGGTAGTTTCTGTCCTGAACTCTAGCCAGAATCCCTTCTGAAATGAGTCCATTTCATTTGAGAATATCTGGAAGATATTTTTGGAAAGAAAACATGAAAACAGCTGCAGAAACCAACAGGTGAAAACAATAGTTTCAAATCAAGCGCATTCTGGGAATTTATTGGACTATAAAATATTCTTTGCACCTGTTGGTGCGCTGTCGTCTGCATCTGTTTGCTGTGGCCTCTTTCTTGCTTTTGCAAATTAAAAAAGAACTTGGGTCCATAATTCCAGGCAGAGAAAGTCCACACATACAACAAACACTGAGATTATTGCCAGATCAGCAAGGGACAAAATTGAAATGGAAGAAAATGCTTCTAGTGTGCTGGGGCACTCAGCATATTTTTAATAACTATGTAATGAAGGTAATACTTTATATATTATGTCCTCTCCCACTGTTATTTAACCTATATTACATGTGACTAAAAAGATGTAAAACAACTAAGATAAAATTCTTCAGGTAAATACATTTCAAGTCTTTTAAATCACCTTGAGAAGTAGCTGCAATAATCGTAATAGCCCAGTAGGTGGAGAAAACAAGCGTAGTTTGCAAAGCTGCAGGGCAGAAGTCAGTGAATCAAAACCCAAGTGTACACAATGTTGCTCAATACATGTGAAAACCCCAACAAGAAAAATGCATGCATAATAAAAAATGTTGTTTTAAAAAGGGGGAGGGAGATATATGTCATGACGTTGTCTCAAAGTCTGCAACCCACCTGTCTTTAAAACAGTTTGTTTACCAGACAGGACATACGTTTTGTGGCGGCAGCAGGACTCCGGCATCTACTAGAGTTTTGCACTGGGTGCCATGCCCCCCACCAGGCTGCAAATCTCTTCCTCCCTCCTGTATTTCTTTTGTGACAGGAAATGTGCTGACATTATTATTTTAGCATAATGGATGAGTTTAGCTGCTTTAGAGAGTAAGCAGACATAATTTGTTGGTATTTGTTAATGCCTGTGGAATGATTGAATGGTTGCTCCTTGCCTAGCGGATCTGGGAATGACTTCAGAGAGGGGTTGTAAATAGTTGTGTTGGGCCTATGGCAAAGTCTAGAGCAAGAATGAGATCCATGCCTTTTGTGGATACCAACTAAACTGATGCAAACCATTGTGCAAGTTTTCAAGTTTGTTAGAACCCTTTGTCAAGCCAGACGATACACTTAAAAAAAATTAAGGAAGAAAAACAGGTGTTTCAGGCCAAGATATGTCTGAAGAAGTGACCTGTGAGTCACAAAAGCTCATATTGAAATAAACGTTGCTAGTCTTTAAGGTGCCACTGGACTTTTGTGCTATGAAGATCACAAGACCCACTTGAGAAGCCATTTGAAGCGGCCTGCTCACTGTGTTGACTTGACTAAGATTTATCATTATATCCTGAGAAATTTTCCCCTCTTTTAAAACATTTTTTAAAAATCGTAACATCCAGGTTGACATTAAGTGACGTGTGTGTGTTTGTTTTGCTTGGGATTTTGCCTGGCCCAAAAGGGTTGTTTGTAGCTTTTTTCTTGGGTTGACCTCAGGTCTTTTGGATCTCTTGCTGGCCAGGTTGGCTCAGCCCAGAAAGCCTGAGAACCTGCTCAGGCTGCCAGCCCTCCCCCCCCCCCGGGTTCAGGAAGTAGGGTTGCCAGATCTAGGTTGAGAAACTCCTGGATTTTGGGGGGTAGAGCCTGCAGAGGACATAAGGTTGCCAGCCTCCAGGTGGTGGCTAGAGATCTCTTGGGATTACAACTGATCTTCAGATGACAGAGATCCATTCAGCTAAGGAAAATTGCCACTTTAGAAGATGGACTCTATGGCATTATAACTCCTTTTCTGGTTCTACCCACCAAATCTCCAGATATTTCCCAATCAGGAGCTGGCAGCCCTAGGAGGACAGGGACCTCACTGGGGTACAATGCCACAGGGTCCACCCTCCAAAGCATCCATTTTGTCTAGAGCAGTGGTGGCGAACCTTTGGCACTCCAGATGTTATGGACTACAATTCCCATCAGCCCCTGCCAGCATGGCCAATTGGCTGATGGGAATTGTAGTCCATAACATCTGGAGTGCCAAAGGTTCGCCACCATGAGTCTAGAGGGACTGAGCTCTAAAGTCTGGAGGTGAGCAGTAATTCCTGGAGGCTGGCATCACTAGCACCTGCGTAGGTGGGCTGGGGCAGGATGTGACTCTTTCCTGGGCCCCATTTGCTTGATGCAGGACTCATGTGAGAGGCTGGGCCTTCACTGAACAGGTGTGTCTTGCCATTGGGCCTTAGGAAGAGGGAGCCAGTGAGGAGCCAAGTGATCCTCATAAGGCAGATCTGCAGGTTGCACAAGACTGCTTATGTAAGAGAATCTTGAACTCTCTTAGTTCTGACTGCTGGGTTGACAACCTTGAGGTGAGAGCTGGAGATTTCCCAGAACTGCAACTGATCTCAAGGCAACTGTGACAAGTTCTTCTGGGGAAAACAGCTGCTTTGGAAAATGGGCTTATGGGATTATACCCTGATGAGGTCTCTCCCCTCCTCAAACCTCACCTTCCCCAAGTTCTACCTTCAAATCTCCAGGAATTTCCCATCCCAGAGAAGGCAATGCTAGTTCTGAGGCTTTGGGGCCCCCAGCAAAGGTACAATGGAGACAGAGCAGGACCTCCAACCTGATGCTTTTCACATCCTCCTTGCTGAAGGGGGCACCAGTAAACCCCAGCCTCACATATCGCTAGCCGCCCTGAGTCCTCTTTTTTTTTTAAGCCTGTTTATAAATGCCATAAGAAAACAAATAACTCTTTGGCTGCAGTGATCCAATTTCCACAAGCTTTCATTAGCCATTTAAAATTACCTTTCCTCTCCAACTGACAATGCTAATTACTGTCAGCATTTCCGTTACCACCTCTGGAAGGGAGAGAAGGCCTTGAAATGCCATAAATACTATGGTCCCAAAGACAATCCTTTAAATGACACTGTAGACAAATCTATTGTAAATAGGCCAAAAATTAAAGCTTAATTAAATATACTCAGCATTTTTGGCTTATTCTCTGCCTGATCTGATTATTACGGGAAAAGCCCTCATGAACATCTATCAAACCTCCATATACAGTTAAAGTCTAAGTACTCTCCAGAGTAAATGTCACTTTATGAGGATTCTTTTAGGCACAGAATGAAACTTCTCCATTTTGCCACTGGTGCTTCATAGTACAATAGCTCACGTCACATTTCTCATAAATGGTGCCATTAGTGTTTCAGTAAAACAGATGTCCAAAAGACAGAAAATGCTGCCAAGTCCATAGAACGCTGAAGTGGAAAGTTTTTGTTAACTGTTTTAATATAATAGAAATATTGTTTTAATATTGTTATATCTCAACTCCCTCCATTCTTCTAATGCTTTTTTAACAAATGGATGTTGTCTCCCATTATCCACAGTCAATTGTGTAGTTTACCTGACAGTCAAGTAAAACCTACACATTTATTATGTTTCTATTTTATATTGTGATACTGTGCATGTAACCCAGTCTGTGACCATGCAGGGATTTTTCTCCACATGAACAACAGGAACCCCTCAATAGAGGGAAATGTCTAGACTATGTTGTGCTTAATCTGTGCATGGCTTTTCTGGCTCCCGTTTCTCTCCTTTTACTTCGAATAAAATATAAACCTAATTTTCTCCCTCTGAAATAAAGAGGAAACTGCAGCGTAGCTATGGGTGGAGTGTCCATCTGGATGCTTCTTCCCTTAGGTATCACAGGGACGGTACAGAGCTTTGATTCACAATGGTGCAGCTAAGCTCTGCATCATCCCACCTACCCCCTTAGCATTTAAAGAGGCTTTCCCCTCTTTCCTTGCCAAGATGTGCTGTGCCATTACAATGGCAAGGAAAGAGAAAGTGAGGGGGGAAATAGGACATTCTGGGGAGGAGGGTCTGTGTGCCAGTGGCAGCAAATGTGTGTGTGTGTGTTTGTGTGAATGCTGCTTTCACCCATGCTTGCACCACTTGCTGCTGCTGCTGCAGCAGAGGACTTGCTTTGGTGCCCTTCTTTGGGTGTAATTTAAGATTAAATAAAAATCAGTGAGTGCTTCTAGGCAATAATCTGGTAGGAGCATCATGTATAGTTTATGGAAAGCTTGGCAAATGCTATGATTGCATGTTTGCTGAGCTTCTTGTGAGTTGCCAGGAATTGCTGTTCAAGAGTATTTGACTTCATGGATCATAACCTATACAAGTTCTTGTAATCTTGGGTCACTGGACCTTTCTGCAGTGTATAACTTCAGACTTCAAATAACTTCTCTTCATATTCTTCACAATGGCCTTTCTTGCTTTCCCAATTCCATGTGCAGAAGCCATTAACGGCAGTTTAGCAGCTGTAGTCCAGAGTCGTTAACATGTACCCAGCTGCCTTGTGGTTTAGTTAGGGGTACAGTACTAAAGTCAACTGAAGGACCTTTTGTGGTTATTTGAAGCAATATTGTAAATATGTCCCAAGAGTTCTTCTAATTAAAAAAATAATAATACTGGCAAATGTTCCCAAAATAACCCTTGATTTTATGGTTACTTTGATCCTGATACGTTAAAGGAGCAATGGCTGAGGTTAACCTGATGTCATCAGAACTTGGAAGCTAAACAAACCCTGATTAGTTCTTGGATAAGAGACTACCAAGGAAGTCTAGGATACTGTGTTTGTCTTTGGTCTTAAAACACCATAAGTCGGCTGCAAATTAACAGCACTTTTAACCAGCATCACAGACGTTAGGGTATGTTCATATTTCTAAGTCCAGTAAGTAAAAAACAGTAATTTGATTTTCCTTTTAAAGCAAATGAAATACTTATATTAAAATACTTCAATTATTCCAGTACATGACACATAAATGACAATGGAAATCAGGGATCACTTCCTCCACCATCACGTCTATTTTTTCTTCCTCTTCTCAGGTCTGAGAGATTGCCACAAGAAAGATACCTGAATTTAGTAGTTGAAGCCATAATAATTTATCTCTTTTGATTTATGCGGGTAGGACTTTTCACACAGGTGTGCAAAGGCATACTGTCCACGGGGACATGTGGAGTCACATGTTTCCGGGCAGAGGCCATTCAGCCATGTGGGGGCAGGCAGAAAATTGCCCCCCACACCCTTCCTCCCCCCACTAGTAGAGTGTCTGAGGCCAGGGACAGCCCTGCCTCAGACTCACCTGCCCAACCCCATCCCAGCCCTGTGACAATCTATTTGATGCTGGAGCTGGGAAGACAGCTGGCAAATGGGAGCAGGGGCTGCCGGAGTCCCTCGGCCTTGGGCTGTGCAGTGAGCTCAAGTTGAGCCCCCCCCCCCCGCCTGAGCCACCAGCCAAGCAGGCCTGGGAGTGTGCAGGACGGCGCTTAACATTGGCGCGAGCTGACAAAGCCCCGGCAGGGGGCCAGGTTTGAGGCCTTCTGAGCCCCACTGCAAGGGAGCTGGAGAGGACAGCTCCAGAACCACCCATGGGGTGGCAATGGGGGCGCCCATTGGGGCTTCTGCCCCAGGCTCCATTTTCCCTTGACACGCCACTGCAGGTGTGTGAATCACTATGGCAAGAGTTTGTGTTTCTGTGGATTTCTGGGTTTCTGTGAATCCAAAAATCACTGACCAAGATAACAATAATCAAGAAGAGAAGACCCATGCAACTGACCCCTTTTATATGTTTCCAAATTCAAAAGTGTACTGCATGGCTATCATCATCCTATGGGAAGGAGCTTCTATATTGCTAGCTGTGATTGGGACTGCAAGTTAGGTCATATTTGGGGTAGCTCAAGTCAAACTAGCCATCATGTTTGTTTGTTTTAGCTATACCTTGTTACTTGCTTGCTTTTAAATCTGTGGCCAATTATACAGTTGTGCTCTGACCTGCAGTGAGGGTATGTTTCAAGAGTTTTGATTGCAGACACACTCATACTTACAGCACAGCAGATTCCAGAAGCCACACAGTTCCATAATTCTGATGTGCCCCCCAGCTTCAGGTTTTCTGCTCCTCTCCATCTTCCCCTGCCCTTTCCTTGCTGGCATTTCCAGGGGATTGATGGGCAGGTTAAAAAAACACAAAAGAAAAATTAACACTAACATGCTGTCGTTATGATTTTAAAAATTTAAGTGCTTTGGGGAAAGTGACAATCTAGCAAGTGACTGGGAATGGCCCGAAAGTGGGGGCAGACAAAATGAATGCAAGATGTGTAGCAGGCAGTGTGGTACATCCTCATGTGTAAACAGAGAACTGCAAGGAGACCCCACTGCAGAGTAAAGCACCTTGGGGTAAGTGCTCTATGCATAATGGCCTGGACAATCTGGATTTAGGGCATATTTTGCTTGTGTTCTTTGGTGGGAATTTACATTTAGGATATGATTGACTGGTCTGCAAGGGACTTTAATTTATGTCATGGATCTGTTTTATACTGATTGAGCTAGCAAATATACCGTCAGCTCTTTAGTCCATTATTTAGTCTTTGAAAATAATGAGCTCATATGTCCTATGTGAGCATCCGGTCCTATTTTGCTTCGTTTAAAATCAATGTAGTGGCAGAACTGCTGAAATATTTAGGATCAAGCATGCAAATTGTATGTCAGGTTCAATTAAATTTATACCGAAATGTAGCCATTAAATGGTTAGGAGTTGTAAAATTTAACATTGCATGGTACGTCACATAATTTTGTAAAATGAAGGTAAAAAATACCTCGCTCAGAGTTGTTGGACGTATTCTATTTTAAGATGAACATAATTGTATGAGCATACCAAGATGAAAGCACTTCAAATGAAAACTTAATGAAATCAAGAGCTTTCCATGAACCCTCCTTTGATGCTCTTGTCACGCAGGTACCAGTAAAAGCTGGAGAAGCTTCTCAGCCCCATTTGTTAGTGCAGGATTAGAACACTCTCAGCTAAAGCTTGAAAGTGCTGTTTCTGTCCAAAATTTATAGATTATCAAACCAAAGAAATGGTCTTAGTCACCTCCCGCTTCTAATAGGGCATTTTTACTGTATATATCAGAATGGAAATCTTTATTCCATGTAGAAGAACCTGTTGGGAGGACCAACTCATGCATCACTTTTATTCAGATTTTTGTACATGTATCCAAGAGAGAAGTAAGCCCCTTGGCGCGCAGTGGTAAGCGGCAGTACTGCAGTCAAAGCTCTGCTCACAACCTGAGTTCAGTCCTGACAGAAGTCGGTTTCAGGTAATCAACTCAAGGTTGACTCCATCTTCCATCCTTCCCAGGTCAGTAAAATGAGTACCCAGCTTGTTGGAAGTAAAGTGTAGATGACTGGGGAAAGCAATGGCAAACCACCCCATAAACATAGTCTGCCTAGTAAACATTGTGATGTAACATCACTCCCCGGGTTAGTAATGACCCCAGTGCTTGCGGAAGGGACTACCTTTACCTTTGTCCAAAAGAGAAAATGTAATATGAAAAGTGGAATGTAAGCATCTCACACATGGAAATATCCACAAAACCTGGAGTTCTAAAATGTTTTTACAACAATTATTGATCTTTTCATAAGTATGGCCCCACGGGTTGTACTTCCTACATTATATCTGCAAAAAATCCCAAACAAGCAAATAACAAACAGTCCACAAACTAAACTGTAAAACTGTTTCCAGGCTGTATGGTCGTGTTCTAGTAGCATTTTCTCCTGATGTTTTGCCTGCATCTGTGGCTGGCATCTGCAGAGGATCGTCAGGAGGAAATGCTACTAGAACATGGCCATACAGCCTGGAAACCACACAACATACCAACAGCTGAAGAATTTCTTACTATTCACTGGGGTCCTCAGAGCAATAGCTTTATTTACAGTTCAGTTTTTATCACAGCTGACAAAGTGCAAACTTCACCAACATTTTCATGTTTTGCCATGTTCTTTACTGAACCTGTTCAGGGTTAGATATTACTCCAAATGCTATTTTTCCCCAGTTTGTGACCTGACCACTAAATGCATACAAAGTGTCATTTATGAATGATATAATGTATACATACTCATAAACGACGCTGTTCACATTTTCTACACAGGGAAGCAACTCGCAAGTATGAAATGTAAGATCAAGTGACCTTTGGTTTTTAGATGCGCTGCCACTTCTGAAACTAGCAAGACAGGTTTCATATTCAACCAGCAGAGTGTGCTCTATGAATAAGAAAGCTGAGATCATGCTGCGCAAAGGCCAAACTTGGAACTTGCACTGACATTAAATATGGGAAGGTGAGATCCAGACAATGCAGAGGTACAAAGAGAGGATCCTGGTGGTGGCAATCTGATTTCCTCTCAGGTCTGAAACTGGTCCAAGACCACTGAAGGAGAGAAGCAAGCAGCTGGGGCAAGGGAGACGAAAATACACAACAGTCTACCCCAGGGGTAGGGAACCTGCGGCTCTCCAGATGTTCAGGAACTACAATTCCCATCAGCCCCTACCAGCATGGCCAATTGGCCATGCTGACAGAGGCTGATGGGAATTGTAGTTCCTGAACATCTGGAGAGCCGCAGGTTCCCTACCCCTGGTCTACCCCATCCCTCACAAGCCAGCAAGCAGCTGTCAAGGGCATATTATAGAAGAAGACTCTGACTTCAGAGAATCTAACCAATGCAGAGAGTTCTCAGTAATTTTCTATGTGTTGCCATGGAATGGCTTAGTGGGGAAATGACAGCAGAATTCTTACTGGCTAAAAGAAGTGACGAGTCATCTGAGACTGAGATGCTTTCTCTTGAGCTTGAGCTTGACTTTACTTGCCAAGAAATTGGATTCTGAATGGAGTTTCTTGCTTGAATCAGACAATGGTTCAAGTTGAGGCCTAGCAAAGACGGAAGGTTCTTTTACTGAAACTCAGCAAGTTGTTGCTATTGCAGAGCCTTAGATAAGGGAGATGGGAATGCAATGCCTTAAGCAATGATTTGAATCAGTTAAGAATCAAGAAGCTGTGTGGTTGGGGGACTGCTGAGCAAATTAAATTATAGCCTGGTTATATTGAGGATGGTCAATCCAAGACCATCCATGGGTTGGTGCAGCTAAATGAACGAAATTAAAAATGCTGAACTGGGACTCCTCACTCATTGGTAGTAGCCTGCCCATCAGTCCCTTTCTCTACCAAGTCAGCCAGAGACTAAGGGACAAGTATTCAGCTGAACAGCTCCAAATGGAAATTGTTAACATTGAAAAGTGTTATTGCATTTGCAAACTGTAGCTGCAAGTGTAATGAGTAGTGCCTTCATTCCCTTTTCCAGATCATTATAAAAATACTGAAAAATACCAGGTCCAGAACCAAACCCTGTGGCACTCCACTGGATGCCTCCCTCCATTCAGATGAAATGCCATTGACAGCTATACTTTGAGTGCACTCCTCCAACCAGTTTTCTATTCATCTAACTATCTTAGAGTCCAGTCCATAGTCCTTTAGCTTACCCATCAGTTTACCCATCAGAACTTTCAAAAGTTTTACTGAAATCCACGTAAACAACATTTCCTCAAGCTGGCCTCACTGTTTTCGCCTAAGTTTGAGGTAACCAATCAGATTCATAGCACAATTCTAAACAGGGTATCCCTCTAAACCCATGGTGGCGAACCTTTGGCACTCCAGATGTTATGGACTACAATTCCCATCAGCCCCTGCCAGCATGGCCAATTGGCCATGCTGGCAGGGGCTGATGGGAATTGTGGTCCATAACATCTGGAGTGCCAAAGGTTCACCACCACTGCTCTAAACTCATTGATGTCAATGTACTTAAAAGGGTCTAAATCTGCTCAGGATTACAGTGTAAAGCACTGACTCAGAGGCGTCATGGAAGAAAATAGTGCTGGGGCAAAATGGCGCCCCCCACCCCATGGTAGCAATGCTCCCCATACCCCACTGGGCAGCCTGGTGGGGTGGGGCCAAGGGGCACTTGGCTGCAGCCTCTGCCGGGTCTAGGCTGCTCCTTCAGCCTTCGCCAGGGCTGGGGATGGCTGAGGGGGAAAGGGGGAAGGGTGTGGGGACAATTTTGCACCCCTCCCCCATGGGTACCATCTCCTCCTCCCCTGGTGGCGGTGGGTGGGGGAGTGCAAAATTGCCCCCCACATGGCACACCCCTCCTCCCCCGTGCCGACCCGGGAGCCGAGTTAGCATGGGGGAAGAAGGGTATGACATGTGGGGGCAATTTTGCACCCCCACATGACAGGATGGCGTGTGCTGGGGACATGTGACCCCCCACATGTTCCCAGGGGTGCTCTGCCCCTGTACTGACTGGTGCACAGAGTTCAATGTGACCTTCTGGTCACTCCCCATTGCAAAGCGTGAAAAAGTAAAGAAAACCTCTCTGCTGATCTCCAGCAATTTTCATCCCTTTCCAGTGAACAATGTCCTTGAACTCTTTTCCAGTCTTCAGAAATTAATGTTAAGCTATCAAACTATCTTTGCATTTAACATGCCAGTTTGATTCTTTGTGGTTCCTGAACGTAAGCCAAAACACCTTCACAAAGTAAAAGGAACTGAAAACTAAGCAGCCATGTAGCAAAATAGTTGATATTTTATTATTTTACAATTAATTATTGATAGAGCCCTGTAGGCCAGACACAATACTGTGTTGAGTAGGAAAGATGTGCCAAGCAAGTTATAGGTTTTCTGTCCCAAAGGAAGCAAACTCTGAGAGGGCAGAACAAGACCAAAAAGACTGAAAAATACAAGGCTGAAATAATGGAAGATGAAGATATCCATTGTAAAAATCACAAACAAACAAAGGCCCCTTCCGCACATGCAAAATAATGCACTTTCAATCCACTTTCAATGCACTTTGCAGCTCTGCAGAATAGCAAAATCCACTTGCAATCAGTTGTGAAAGTGGATTGAAAATGCATCATTTTGCATGTGCGGAAGGGGCCATACATACACAGCATCAGTGGTGTAGTGCCAGTGGGGTGGGGGGCGATGCCCGGCGGGGAGATGGCAGGGTGTGTGGCAGGGGCAGGGTGGGGGCATTCTTGGCTGGAGCGGGGGCAGGTGGGGAGCACTGCGGCAGGGGCGCAGGGCACACGCTTTCCCCAGGTACAGTTCCCCCTTGCTCCGCCCCTGCACAGCATCATGTTGCACACTCAGAAAAGGGCTTTCAAGACAAGTGAGAAGCATAGGTGATCTGCCATTAGATTCATAGGTACTCTTCCTTGGTGGTCCCCTATCCAAGTTCCACCCTGCTTAGCTTCCAAGACTTGAGGAGATCAAGTTTAAACCATGCTGAATTTCCTTCTGATAAAGAGGCAGGGATACCAAAAAGCCTTTTGGGGGAAAGAATGCTGTTTTTGCCTATCTCTTCCTCTGGACTCAGTCTTAATTAGAAAATACCAGATACAGTTAGAGTTGCCAGACTCCTTGTGAGGCCTAGAGATCTGGAATTACAACTGATCTGCAGAATATAAATATTAGTTCCCTTAGAAAAAATGGCTACCTTGGAGAGTGAATTCTGTGGCGTTATACCCCCTTGAGATCCCTCTGTTCTCCAAACCATGTCCTCCCCAGGATCCACCCCAAATGTCCAAGAATGACCCGACCTGAAGTTGAGCAACCTGAGATAAATAGTGGAGGACAGTTTAACAGCCTGCTGAGTTCAGAGAGCGTCAAGTTACAACTGACAGCAAGCACAGCCGAGAGAGAGAGAGGGCGGGGGTGCTTATTCAGAGTCCAGGTAACCAAGTCCAGTGCAGGGTCCAGGAAGCAACCAAGGGCCAGACATAAGTCAGGCCAGTCAATTTGGTCCAGAAATAGCAATCCATGAGCAGGTGTGGCAGAAGGTCACAGGTTTTCAATGAAGTTGTTCCTACAATGTCAGATTTCTTTCACCTATCTCTTATGAGTCTCCTCTTCTGCTTGGTATGGCTCCTGGGATGACTTAGAGCATTCTCTATGGCAGTGGTGGTGAACCTATGGCACAGGTGCCAGAAGTGGCACTCAGAGCCTTCTCTGTGGGCATGCACGCACAGAGTTCGTCATGTGGGGGGAATTGTCCCCCCCCACACACACATCTAGGCTGGCCTGGGCCGCTGAACTTGATGTGCGTGCACCTCAGCGAGCAGGGAGGACTCAGCTGGCGGGCCTGGTGCTTGTGCTTCAGATGGCTGCTGCTGGGGGGGGGTGTGTGGTGGTGCAGAGGCAGCAGAGATGGTAGAGAGGCGCAGAGCGGCTCATGTGGGACTTGCTGGAGGCTACCCCTGCTCAAGGGGGTTATTCAGGTTAAATTGCCACGGTGGCACTTTGTGATAAATAAGTGGGTTTTGGGTTGCAATTTGGGCACTTGGTCTTGAAAAGGTTCGCCATCATTGCTCTATGGCATCTCCAAGCCTCCAGTCTGGCACTGCACCTTTTAGATTGTAACTCCTAATGCCTGGATTCAGAGTTGCCTAATTGGTTCAAGTGAGCTGGGTGGGCTATCAGTTCTGTCATCTGCAGCTGGAGGGTCCTCTTGCTCTCTGATTGTCTATGGGTCAGCTTCTTCGTCCTCTTGGGAGGCATCTGGTTGCTCCTGGATCCCAACCAACTGAGGCTGTGATGTAGATGGGTCATTTTGCTAGTACTCCTCCTTTGAGGATTCCTTGCTGGCTAAACCCAGGCCCACGTCAGGAAGAGTTTATGGTTGATTTTTGAAAAAAGAAATGTGTGTGTGTGTGTGTTGGTGGGGGGGGGGGGAGGTCCTGTTACAAAATGGTGGCTTAGTGTGTGGAGCTGGTTACAAAATGTCTTGATGGGTGAAGTCAGTTGCAAAATGGTGGCTTGGAAAAAATTACAACATGTAAAAGTAGTACGTGTTTAGGGAAAGCTCTTTCTCTCTTGCACAAAAGTGTAAGAGGAGAGAAGGAGTTGCAGTAGCTTTAAAAGTATGTGATTATAGCTGCATTATAAGACAGGAGGAAAACTATGTTTAATTACCTGGACAGTGACTTTCTGAAATTTGTTCTCTGTTTACATTATTAATTGCACACATAATAGTTTAGAGTGATCAGATACAAAGGAAAAAAACTGGGGGGCTGTACCTTTAAAAATCATTCCTCAGAGGATGGGAATTTCAGCCAGGTGTCCTGGGTTCAGTAGGGCTGAGAATGCTGCAGGTCTTACTCTTAATTGTACCTACTGGACTGGTGATTGTATGTACTGGACTGACTTGTTACCATGAAAGACATGTAATAAAACGGTAATGAAGAAAAACAGAGTATCCAATATTTTTAGTGTTCCTTTATCTGTGTTTTTAGTGTTCACTTGATCTGCAAATATTAGAGTATATATATGTATTTGGTTTAACTGGGTTTTAAGAAACTGTCCTCACTCCAATTTTTCTTCAGTTGATGGATTTTGCTTTTCCTACTATTCCTCTCCTCACTGGGTGGCCTTTGTGGTGGTGCTAGTGCTGGGGTTGCTACCACTGCCAGCCATTCTATGCAGAAGACCAAGTGAGGCAAGTAATTTGTTTCCCACAGCTTCCCTTTCACCTCTTTCTGGTGATTTTCAGGGATGAACTAGACACGATGGTTTCCATGGGTCCAACTTGTGGACATCACTGCCATTTTAAAGCAATTTAAAAATGCTGTTGGGGGTGGGAATCCTGATCCAGCCCACAGCGTTGTAGTTTTGTTTTCCCCTGCATAGGATTGTATCCAGTGGCTGACAACCAGCAGGAGATGGGGTGGGGGGGAGGGGCAAGAGCTATCCAAATAGTTGCCAGTGGATTGCTCCTAGTGCCTCAGTTCCCCAACTACTTTGGCACTTGAAAAGAAACAGTTGTTGCAGGAGAGAGGAACAAGAGGATTTAGCCTATTATGCCATGGGCCCACTCAGGACATGTTAAAGGCACTTCAGAATCATGTCTAGTTTGGCCCATCATGCCTCGTTTGGCCCTCAATCATGGCATCTTGGTGCATTTTGAGAAATATAGTCCTTAGATCTATAATGTCAGGCAATAATACATTTTCCATAGAACACTGAGAATGGAACTTCTGTATCAGAAAGAACAGGTGGCAAGAGAAGCAGAAGAGGGAAAGAGATATTCTGCCCGTGCCAGCCCCTTACCCAAGCATGCAAAGGTTCTGGTCCCCTGAAAGCGCACAAACGATTAGGGCTGCTTTCATGTCAGTTCACCCTCTGCTGCCTGCTTTGAACTACACGCCAGATGGTCATGTGCCAAAATAACATCATGTGGTATTTTTGACTTGTGAGTAAAAATATTAACTTCAATGTGGGGCCTGGAGTTCTCCAAGAATTGTAAACTAATCTCCATAGCAGAAAGCAGTTCCCCCGGAGAAAACAGCAGTTATGGAGAGCAGACTTGATTTAATCACATTTTTACTAATCCCTCCTTAAACTTTGCTTCACCCCAAGTAGTCTCTAGGAATTTCTTAAACCATTGTTGGCAGTCTGACACATTAATGTTCAGTGAACATCCCTAACAAAAATTAACAGGTGGTAATGCTACTCTCTATCCCAGGAAAAGGTTCATCTGCTGATTTCCTCAGACCAAGCCATTAAAAACATGGGTATAGGCCAGGCTGATTTTTGAACAGTTGCCAATCCTAATAATAAGTATCTTTGATCTTCTGCAGACTGCTTTTCAGTCACCACTACATAACCACATAACCACACATGTGGGACTGGCACTTTCAAGCAAGAAACTAGACTTCCATATGGGTTTGAGTTGTAACACTGAGAGAAGTTCTTGGTTCAGGAGTTCAAGGGAAGTCTAATATGGAAGAACTTCTAGAGGAGACAAGAGCGGAAGCCTGTAGTACACAGTTAGTTAAGCCAGTCAACTTAATAAAGTTGTGCTCTGTGCTCTCACAATCCAAAGTATCTAATTGCTGAGCTAAAAACACTTCTCATTCTAGAAATTAATTGATAGTTCCATGGGAATGTCAACTCAATGCATGGGGGCTGTGAAAAAGGCAAACTCTATGCTGGGGATAATTAGGAAAGGAATTGATAATAAAACTGCAAAGATTGTCATGCCCTTATATAAAGCAGTGGTGCAACCACACTTGGAGTACTGTGTTCAGTTCTGGTCGCCACATCTCAAAAAGGATATCGAAGAGATAGAAAAAGTGCAAAGAAGGGCAACGAGGTTGATTGAGGGATTGGAGCACCTTCCTTATGAGGAGAGGCTGCAGCGTTTGGGACTCTTTGGAGAGGAGACGTCTGAGGGGGGATATGATTGAAGCCTATAAAATTATGCATGGAATTATGCAGAAAATGTTGACAGAGAAATTTTTCTGTCTTTCTCACAAAACTAAAACTAGAGGCATACATTGAAAATGCGGGGGGGGGGGAGAAGAATTAGGACTAATAAAAGGAAACATTTATTCACGCAACATGTGATTGGTGTTTGGAATATGCTGCCACAGGAGGTGGTGATGGCCACTAATCTGGATAGCTTTAAAAGGGGCTTGGAGCCTTGGACAGATTTATGGAGGAGAAGCCGATTTATGGCTACCAATCTTGATCCTCCTTGATCTGAGGTTGCAAATGGCTTAGCAGACCAGGTGCTTGGGAGCAGCAGCAGCAGAAGAAGACCATTGCTTTCACATCCTGCATGTGAGAACCCAAAGGCATCTGGTAGGCCACTGTGAGTAGCACAGTACTGGACTAGATGGACTCTGGTCTGATCCCACAGGCTCTTTCTTATTTTCTGAAATGCCACGCTGCTTCTAAATCTTTTACTCTTCTCCAGTCCTTGAAACAATTTAGGGAAGAGAAAATTATTGTAGACTAATATGGGTTGCAAGTTAGGAAGGAAGCACTAAGCAACAAATTGCAGGACTGACCTCGCATTCAAAATTATTATCACTTATTGACATTTTACATAGTGAAGGCAATCTAAGAGTATAGGCAGTAGGTTGACTTGAGATTTAGCATTTGATTCCTATTTCCTATGACATCAGTTAAAGAACGTGTTTTTAAAAATTACACAGAAAATAAACCTAAATGAGGTGTATTCAGATCGAAGCAAAAATTGTATGGAATCCAGGAGAAGTCTATAGACATCAAAAGTTTGTCCTGGATTAGCCTGTGCCCACTTTACTTGGGATTGTGCTGAGAAAGGAGAGCTAAACTGCAAATCAAGGAAGACATAAAAGGCAAAACATCTTCCTTTGAATAGTCAATGGCTTTCTGGAATGAGGTGAACAGAAAGGAGCAAAACAAATTAGGATGACAATAGGCAAGCAAAAAGAGAATTTGATGAGTGGCATCCTAAAAACATTGACAAACTATGGGCATTAATTCAAATATATCAGGAGCATGAAACTAGTCAGAGAAGCAGCTATGCCTTTGGATGACAAAGAAATGAAAGGATTGTTTAAAGACATTGGGGAGATAGGGAAACTAAATTAATCCTTTGCATTTGTTTTCATGGTGGAAAATGTGGGACCCATATCCACACCAAAGTCATTGTTTTTATGAAGGGTGCCAGAAGAACTGAAACAAACTTAAGGTAAACTGAAAAATAATACTTCTCTGGGTCTAGATGGCATGCACCGATGGGTTCTTAAAGTATTCAAGTGTAAATTGATCTACTAATAAGTCTATGCAACTTGTTGCTAAAATGTGCATTTGTTTGGGAGAACTAGAAAGTAGCAGATGACATACCGATTTTTTTAAAGGAAAGGATTCCAGAGGGCATCCACAGAAATACAGACCAGCGATCACTTGTCCCAGGTAAATTAATAGAGACTGTTATTAAAGATATAATTGTTAAGCATGTTGAGGAACAAAGCCTGCTGTGGGAAAACTGAAATGGCTCCTGCAAAGGAAGTCCAGCCTTGCCAACTTTTCAGAATTTTTTGACAAGCACGTTGGTTGAGGTGATCCAGTAGCCATCATGTGCTTAAACTTCAAAAACGGTTTTGACACTTCATCAAAGACTGTTGTATTGCAATGAATTAGCAGAGCAAATAATAGAGCAGAGATGCGAGTTTGTTGTTTTGTAGAACTCTACTGGATAACAAAATAAAGTTGCATTAAATATAGGAACAGTAAGCTCTCTCTATGCAAGTGTTCAGTCTTGGTGCTGTGCAGTCTATCTGTGCCTGTGTCTCTGCCTCTCCTCTTTTGCTGGAAGAATGGAGATTGCAGAGAAGCTGAATGAAGGGAGATTGCAGAGAAGCTGAATGAATTCTTTGCATCTGTCTTCACCCAAGAGGAGGTGAGGAAAATTCCTGCACCTGAACCAAGCTTCTTAGGAGGCGAATCCGAGGAACTAGCGAAGATAGTGGTAGACAAGGAAGAAGTTCTGGCAGCCATTGATAAACTAAATGTTACCAAATCCCCTGGCCCAGATTGCATTCACCCAAGAGTTCTTAAAGAGCTCAAGCATGAAATTGCTGATCTTCTCACTTTAATATGCAACTTATCCCTGAAATCAGGCTCCATCCCTGAAGACTGGAAGATGGCCAATGTCACACCAATCTTTAAGAAAGGATCTAGGGGGGACCCGGGAAATTACAGGCCAGTCAGTTTGACATCTGTTCCTGGTAAATTAGTAGAATCTATCATTAAAGATAAAATTATAAAACATGTGGAAAAGCAAGGCCTGCTGAGAAAGAGTCAGCATGGCTTTTGCAGAGGCAAATCCTGTCTTACAAACTTACTAGAGTTCTTTGAGGGTGTAAACAGGCATGTGGACAGGGGTGAACCAGTGGACATTGTCTACTTGGATTTCCAAAAGGCTTTTGACAAAGTTCCTCACCAGAGACTGTTGAGAAAACTCAGCAATGAAGGAATAAGAGGGGAAGTCCTCCTATGGACTAAAAACTGGTTGAGAAACAGGAAACAAAGAGTGGGTGTAAATGGGAAGTTCTCACAATGGAGAGATGTCGGGAGTGGTGTCCCCCAAGGATCCGTTTTGGGACCAGTGCTCTTTAACCTATTCATAAATGACCTGAAGTAGGGGTGGGTAGCGTGGTGGCCAAGTTTGCAGATGATACCAAATTATGTAGGGTGGTGAGAACCACAAAGGATTGCGAAGAGCTCCAAGCGGACCTTGATAAATTAGATGAGTGGGCTCAGAAATGGCAAATGCAGTTCAATGTAGCAAAATGTAAAGTGATGCACATAGGGGCAAAAAAATCCAAACTTCACATACACGCTACAAGGGTCAGTGCTATCAGTCACAGACCAGGAAAGGGATTTAGGCATCTTAGTTGATAGTTCCATGGGAATGTCAACTCAATGCATGGCAGCTGTGAAAAAGGCAAACTCTATGCTGGGGATCATTAGAAAAGGAATTGATAATAAAACTGCAAAGATTGTCATGCCCTTATATAAAGCAGTGGTGCGACCGCACTTGGAGTACTGTGTCCAGTTCTGGTCGCCGCATCTCAAAAAGGATATTGAGGAGATAGAAAAAAGTGCAGAGAAGGGCAACAAGGATGATTGAGGGACTGGAGCACCTTCCCTATGAGGAGAGGCTGCAGCGTTTGGGACTCTTTAGTTTGGAGAGGAGGCGGCTGAGGGGGACTATGATTGAAGTCTACAAAATTATGCATGGGGTAGAAAATGTTGACAGAGAGACATTTTTCTCTCTTTCTCACAATACTAGAACCAGGGGACATTCATTGAAAATGCTGGGGGGAAGAATTAGGACTAATAAAAGGAAACACTTCTTCACGCAACGTGTGATTGGTGTTTGGAATATGCTGCCACAGGAGGTGGTGATGGCCACTAACCTTTATAGCTTTAAAAGGGGCTTGGACAGATTTATGGAGGAGAAGTCGATTTATGGCTACCAATCTTGATCCTCTTTGATCTGAGATTGCAAATGCCTTAACAGACCAGGTGATCGGGAGCAACAGCCGCAGAAGGCCATTGCGTTCACATCCTACATGTGAGCTCCCAAAGGCACCTGGTGGGCCACTGCGAGTAGCAGAGAGCTGGACTAGATGGACCTTGGTCTGATCCAGCTGGCTTGTTCTTATGTTCTTATGTTCTTAAGAAGAAAAGAGAGATCTTTCCAGAAGCTCATGCTATTCTAGGAATGTGACTTCAGCAGTTAACTTTTGCTTGACTGAATGAAGCAGGCATTTGTAAAATTCTAACAAAGACTTCTGTCTAATCATGGGACAAGATGACTGGTCTTCGTGAATTAAAAATTGGTTAAACAACAGGAATCAGAGAATAGCAATAAATGGGCAATTCTCATAATGTGACTATTAAATTTGATCATACATGAATTGCAACTGGCAGTGAACGGGGTTGTAGTGGCCAAGTTTGTTATGTCAGCATGGTGAAAGCCAAGGTGAGTTGTAAAGAACTCCAGGAGGATTTCTCTAAATTAGATGATTGGGCAACAACATGGCAAATGAAATATATTATTGATAAGTGTAAGGTGAAGAAGATAGCTTTCAGTTCCATTTTTTCAGGAGAAGCAGTGCACAGTGAAATACAGAAAGTAATTTACTAGTGATCTATTTCATAGGGGCAGCTGCTAGGATTTACCAGCCTTGAATCAGCAGGATTGGACTGACTATTTCAGCTGCCTCTGCATAATTTTTTTGACTTTGAAGAAAACTCACATAGAACTTTGCCTTGCTTTTATCCCCCTCTGGGCTGTTTGTGTCTTCTAACACTGTACCATCAACAAATGCCTTTAGGTTTCCATCCAGTTGTTTCCAGAGCATCTGAATTACTATATACTTGTGGAGCCTATTCTCTGTTTCTAGGAACTGCTGCTGTCCTGCCTGCTGGACTGATACAACCTAATCCTGCTGGTATTTCCTGCCCTTCATGTTAACAATAATAGGGGAAAAGATTGGATGACCCCCCAATTTCTTCAAAATGGCCTATCAGTGAACCTTTCCCTATAGCCACTGGCACCTTTTTCTTATCCCTTTGCTTTTATCATATTTCCAGGTCATTGACTGTTTATGAACAAGTCACATAAAACATTTTAGATCCCTCCAATAGCGTGATTTTTGTTTACACTCACCTTCTCCAAACCATTGCTGGCTGCCATTTTCTGTTTTTCCCTGTTTTTCCTCAGTGCACTGACAGATTGGTGCTTCTATGCTTCACATCTTCATGCTGCAATTCCCTGAGTCTTCTGTAGTTCATGCTGTAAAGATTAAGCCCCCCAAAATCACAAAAATGCTCTGAAATGCTCCAAAAACAATCAAGGGGGAACAGGAGACTGAGGTCAGAAAATGGTGCTGAGGAGGAAGTTTAGGGAAGGCAGGAGGTGGGGGAGATGTTTTAAAGTGTTTGCACAACAGAGAATCCGTTTCCAAAAAGCTTTAGACTGAACAATAGTTTTAAAGGAGGATTCATTTTTAAAACATTTCCAAGCTGGAAATAAAACATTTTGATGATGAAAGGGGAAAAACCAATGTGGAACTCCATGGAGGAAACATTTTATTTCCTGCCTCAAACATTTTAAAGTGTCTGTGTGGAAAGGGCCATCATTTCCAGCAAGGAGACTGAAAAATAATGAAGCTTCTCCCCATCTTCACTTGCTTCTTGAAGTAGGTGGGAACTGGGATGATCTATTTAGATATTAATACCATGCTTTTCTCCTCAGTGGGGACCCAGAATAGCTTACAACATTATGATCTTCTCCTCCATTTTACCCTCACACCAACAAATGAGTGAGGGATGTTAGACTGAGAGACAGTGACTCGTTCAGGTTCATGAAGCAGAGATTGGAACCTTCTCCTTCCAGATCCTGTTCTCTTTCCACTTTGCCATGCCATGTTGACAACTGTTGGAACCTAAAGCCATAGTGATTTATGGGAGACTATATTTAGCTCTCATTCTGGTCAGTTTCAGAACAGCCTCAGGACTAAATTGGATGTTACCTCCCTGGATCAGTTCCACAGGTATGATAAGAAGCAAGAAAACATTGTCCACCCGTCTTTACATATCCCACAGCACATGTTTTCAGACATCCAGAATGAAGTGTAATATAAAAAAACCCTATATGCATAAATGGATTTAGGCCAGTGGTGGGATCCAGCAGGTGTGCACCACTTCGGTAGAACCGGTTGTTAAAATGGTGCTTGTAAACAACCAGTTGTTAAATTATTTGAATTTCACCACCAGAACCGGTTGTTAAATTATTTGAATCCCACCACTGATTTAGGCCCAAGTTACACAGAAAATTTCCAAAACCAAATTGGGGTGTTTGAGATCCATGTTTAAACTTACATTCATGTAACTGTATGATCCCTAATTTAAATGTGACCCCCTTCAGGTGGATGTTTGGAGCACTGAGAACAGGGCGATTGGAAGGAAAGCACACACTTGTTCCCCACAACACACAGAAGAGCAATCTTGATGTGGCACATGAGGCATTTCTTAATGCTAATTTTCTACAAGGCAATGTCCTAGCAATATGTTCTCTTATACCAGACAAAATGAGTTTAAGAGTATTGATTATTCTTTTCTGCTCCATTTAATACATAAGCATAACCCCCCCCCCTCCCAAATAATCCTGAAGAGCTCCTCTTGCCCCTGGCCAACCAAATGCCCTTCCATTGCAACTGATCCTACTACTAGAGGGCACACTAGAGAGTAAGAAGAGAGGGATACAACACCAAGATTCTCATTCTTTCCTGCACTGCCCAGCACTCTGAGCTAGATCAACTGCAACATTGCTGGCCCATTTCTGGGCCCTCTTCAAATAGACAATAGAATGCCACACCATCTTGAACATTTCTACCCCACCCATATGACCAGGAAGAACTGGGGATTGAGGGAAAGCTTTTGTTGACTTGGGCAGGTTCCTTCTACCCCATCCATCTGGCCTCATGCCAGATGCCTTTCCTCATCACCTGTCTGCAGGACTGCTTCTTACTTCAATGGCCAGCCCTGACATACTGCTTACAGCCCTACCTGCCTTTTCAGCCTCTACCAGAGGCTTGCTGGTTGCTTCTTTCCTCAGGCATTATCCCTGAAGCCTCCCTGCAGCCCTGTCACCTGTGAGCCTGCCTTGGTTGTGCTGTGGCTCTGCTGGGTGGTTCTACCTGCCTCCATCATTGCAAAATGAGGACAGGCTGGTCCCATTCCAAAATAGCACAGCTTGGCCAGTGGTACAAGAGGGGTCTACTATTGTCTACTATTGTCTACTATTGTCTACTATTGTCATGGAGGAGAAAGATGGTGGAATAATGTAACTATGCATGCCTGGACATTGGGGGTGCCACATTGCTCTAGATATGTATACGTGTTACATCCTTTATGGAATGTTTCTCTTTGTCTTAACCTGGGAGCTTCTCTCTGACCCTTTCTCTCTCTCTCTGTGACATTTGTTGTAAACTACTTTCCTCCTAGCTCTTTCTGGAGTCAGACATCTACAAGTCTTGCCCGTAGAAGATGTCTTCTTACCTGCACATATGTGCAACGGATCAACTGGCCATTTGTAATAGGAAATAGTATTCTTTATATAAGGATTCTTTCTCTTATTTTGATGGAAACCTGGATGTGAATCCACCTGAATATATGGAAATTTCACTTTTTGCAACATACTTCTTGGCAGAGGCGGGGCTACCAGGGGGCGGGGTGTGTGCCACGCACCGGGCGCATGGTTTTGAGTCTTGTGGGAATGCAAAATTCCGCCCTCCCCTGACCCTCCCACGGCGCCCCCTCATGGTGCCCCCCAACCCCCTTTCCACACTTACCTTAGTTCCTTTTCTTTTCCTAGAACTTTTTCAGGCTGAAAAAAAGGCCTGTTCACAGTACAGGCTAAAAACAGCCTGAGCAACTACAGTTCCCAGGAGACCTTGGGGCTCACAAGGTCTCCTGGGAAGTATAGTTCCCATCAGGCCGTTTTTAAGCCTGTACTGTGAACAGGCCTTTTTTTTCAGCCTGAAAATGTTCTACGAAAAGGAAAGGAACTAAGGTAAGTGTGGGAAGGGGGGAGGGGGTGCCATGGGGAGGCATGGGGGGCAGAAAATACAGACTGCGCACAGGGCGCAGTTTGGCCCAACTACGCCTCTGCTTCTTGGAAGTTTATTGTGTACACTATCACACTTCTGTGACTGGGTGAACTCTTATAAATTAACTAATAAATATTAACTAATAAATATCAAAAGGAGGAACCTTTTTTCTGTGGCTACTTAGGTTGGTGGGGTTAGGGTTGCTAATCTCCAGAAGGGGTCTGGAGATCTCCTGGATGACAGAGATCAGTTCCTCTGGATAAAATGGTTGCTTTAGAGGGTGGACTCCAAAGCATGACACCTCTCTGAGGTCCCTCCTCTGCCTAAACTCTTCCCTTCCTAAGCTCTACTCCCCACATCTCCAAGAATTTCCTACTTGTAGTTGGCAGTCGTAGGTGGGGTCCTTTAGCCTGACACAGATGAAAATCCAGAAACCAAAATCTCAATTACATAATCTTGAAATGTCTTTTTTGTGAGGAACTGGTGTTCTTTGATAAATAATGAAATTATACATTTCTGTATCACCTTTATTTTGTTGGGCATTCTTAGCAATGGATTTATGAGAGAGGTTAGATACATTGAACAAATATTAAGATTTTGAAACCTTGCTTCTCTGTTGTCACCAGGAGCAATTTTATAAAGAAACTGTAGATTTTGGTGGTCTATATTTCTATTTATGATTATCCAGGGTAGTAAAATACTCTACAAAATTATAAATTTGGGGTTTTTTTATAGTTCCACATCTCATTAGGCTGTCAAAATGAATAGTTACATTCACTTGTGGTATAACAACACATGTAATTACAAAATATAAAACTTGGACTGAAGCATATAAAAGAAATAAGCTGGAGTAGGTTGCATAATATGAGTCAGGAGGGTGCAGTGTCCTCATATATCAATAAATTGATACTGGTGGTTGTAAGCAAACTCCGTTTCAGAAAATAATATGTTCAGGGGTACAGAAAGCCTTGACAGAGTCTATCATTTCTACCAAGTAATGTTCGTGCTGTTCATTCTTTACAATAAAAAGGAAGCAAACTGGGAATATCATGAGTTTACAGAAAAAATATCCAGAGGGGCTTTTAAAATAGATTTGTGTGAATTTGTGTTGGCAAATAAAATCCTCACTATGGTGTATGAATGTTTAGAGTACATCTAAAGCATATTGAAAAGGAATGGTGGGGAAACTGGCAAGGTATAAGAGGCCAAGTCCATACAGATAGATAACTCAACCACTGTGGGCCCATCCAATGAGAGTTCCCTTGTGATATTGATTCACTTTATGTTATTTACAATTCACTTTTCTCACAGAGGCTCAAGGCATATTGTACATTGTGTGTCAGTACAATCAACAAAATAGGATATTCAACAACCCATGGATTTTAGAACCACCAGAATGAACGGGTTGAAAACTCTCCTGCTTGCTTGTGCAAACAATCAGGAAATGTTTTATTTCTCCTGCCCAATTTTAAAGCCTCCATACTTGAGTCATGACACAGAGAGCAGTGCTGCCAGTATGACTGCTAGGAATCATCACAACATTGAAGGGCAACAGGTATATTTACAATATATAATCCTGTCAAGCAGAGTAACAAGCAGAAATGTGGATTGTGCGGCACGTCAAATTAGAATAGTTATCTCTCAAAAGACCAGCCGTTTTACCTCAAAAGTTCATAACCATAAGGAGAACTTTATTTTAACTGAGAGAGAGAAAAATATACAATATATGCACATCAACAAAGTATCACATATATATGGTTACATTCACAGCTCATCGTTTGTTACAGTTTTAGTTGTGCGAGTAAGCTTTTACAGTATCTCTTGTCAGAGTACTTTTATATAGCATTGGTTTAGCAGTACACAGAGCAATTCTCTGCTGGTTGTGCTGCTGCTGCAGGGAAACAAGGCTGGAAATTCCAACAAACACCGCTAGCAAAAAGCTGATGGGATGACACCCTATTTCTTGGTCTTGTTCTCATTGCTCAGTTTTATTCCTGGAGCACCAGTGGTTGTTTGTGAGTCTGTTTACATCTCCATGCATAAGTATGAGGATGGAGCGAAGTTGTGTGCGTGTGAAATAAACTTTCTAAGGACACAACTAGATAACACTTGTGACATGAATCAGGTTGAGGTTGCTCCAATCCAGTTCCTGTCACATGTAACATAAGGGAACTAACTTTCCTAAGCCCCCTAGGGCTCGATCAGGAGTTGGCAACCCACGGCTCCAGAGCCGCATGCGGCTCTTTCAGCCTTATACTGAGGCTCCGCATGGCCTGGAGGTCGGAGGGTAGCATGGGCATGTCCCTCCAGCCCTCCAGAGCAGCGCTGGAAGGAAAGGTGAGTGGAGGGGCCGAACTGGTGGCGACTCCGTGCGTGAGGGTGCTGCTTTTCGTGTCCCCTCCACTCACCTCTCCTTCCAGCGCTGCTCTGGAGGGGCACGCCCATGCTGCCCTCTGACCCCTGGAGGTTGGAGAGTAGCATGGGCATGTCCCTCCAGAGCAGCCCCATCCCCCCTCTGCCCCACAGAGCAGATGGCTGCCTGCTCCGTTGGGAAGAGGGGGTTTCCCTGACTGCTGCCACTGCCTCCCACAGTGCGAGAGGCGGTGGCACCAGGCAGATCACAGCCACCATCCCCCCTCTGCCCCAACAGAACAAGTGGCTACCTGTTCCGTCGGGCAGAGGGGATTTCTCTGCCTGGCGCCACTGCCTCCCACAGCGCGAGAGGTGGCGGCACCAGGCAGGCCGTACAGAGCAGTGCTGGAACGCAAGGTGAGTGGAGGGGACATGAAAAGCAGCACCCTCATGCACGGAGTCACCGCCAGTTTGGCCCCTCCACTCACCTTTCCTTCCAGCACTGCTCTCCGACTCGGCAGATCTTTGGGGCCATGGAAAATGGGTCCAAATGGCTCTTTGGGTGGTAAAGGTTGCCGACCCTTGGGCTAGATTATGCTTACAAACACAGCGCAGAGGGAGGAGGGGCTTCAGCCATTTTCTCAAGCTGAATAGCTGCAGGGGGTAGGTATTTGCACTGTTGTGGGGCAAAAGTAAACAAATAATTAAAAATAGACACATTGAATCAAACATCACTCCTATCAATGTTTCAGCTTGGAGAAACGGCACAAAAGGAAAGGCTGAACCGCCACCCCCCAAATCTGGACCTAGAGATGGCTAGAAGCACTTGAGAATGTTACTTCATTAATGTTATGTCTGGCAGGACTTCGGTTGGGGGTCACACATATCTTCTAGATGAACCCTAAGAATTTAGCAGCTAAAGAAAGCAAGCAACCCTGGTATCTGATGCTAGAGAATTCATGACCCTCTTCCAGAAAAAAATACTTTAAAATTGCCAATCTTTTCTCTCTCTGGCAGTGTAAGAAGGAAGTAACATAGTTAGTGATGAGTGACTCTTTTAAAGAATTGAAAACAGTAAAACTATTTCCCATTCCTGCACGGGTCAAAAGAAGCTGAGCAGATTATATCCTTAACTGCAACAGAGAGTTGTCTTTTTAAAATGAAAAATTGCTTTGCAGCAGATATTACAAAAAGTGGTTCTGATGTCCTGTTTTCTATAAAATATGTGATTGGTTTTATGATCCTTTAACTTTATGGCTTTCTTAAGGAGCCTTATAATAGATTTTCAGTATGCCTCTTACATGTTGAACAAAGAAGCAAGGTAACAGACTGATGTGAGAAGTTAGACTTAAGCGGGCTGCACAGAAAGAGTTGTCAGTGGCACATGGCTCAGTTCTGGGTTTGTTACTTTTCAGTAATTTTATAAATGATCTGGATGAAGAGGTGGAAGGACTACTCATTAAATTTGCACATGATACCAAATTGGGAGGAGTAGTGAACATACCAGAAGACTGAGATAGAATCAACCAAGATCTGTACACACTGGCCACATGGGGAGATGTGAACAAGATGCAATTCAACAAGGATAAACGTAGAGTTCTACATCTGGTAGCAAAACAAGAATACTGGATAGAGGATACATTTCTGGGTAGCAATTTGTGTGAACAAGAGCTTGGAATACAGGTGGACTGTAAGCTCAATATTAACAGACAATATGATACAGCAGAAGAAAAGGCTAATGTGGTCTTGGGGTGTACAGAGGCATAATGTTCAAATCATAATGTTCAAATGTAAGGAATTCCAAAGAGCAGAAATAAAAGGCTTTTGAATATAAGTCCGTTTATTCAGACATCTTAGAAAGCACACACACACACGACATGACAGGAATGAGACCTCCCGCCCAAACTACAGGTTATAACGTACCCGAATCCTCCCCCCTCCCTGGGCCATCCGGGCCCATCTCATGAGAACGGAATGCTCATCCTGGACAGCAAGATAAGCCGTCCACCAAGGTTGTTGCTGCCGAATCTGGCCCGTCGCCCGGCTGGAGGCATTCCGTCAAGGCCAGCTGGCTGGGAGAGAACCAGGCAGAATCGCCATCCTTACACTCTGCCTCCCCTAAGAAAGCCTCCCCCCCTGGTTTATTAGGAAAGGCTTTGTGGAAAGCAGAAATGAGGGAGGGGGCATCAATATTTTCCGTATACACCCATTGGCCAGAGGGATAGCCAACCCATGAAACTAGATATTGTAGACGATTGCGGGAGAAACGGGAGTCCAGAATAGCATCTATTTCATAGTGCTTGTGGCCATCAATTATAACTGGCGGGGGTGGCTCCGGAGGGTCGTGCCAGGCATCTGAAACGGGAGCCTCCTTGAGTAAGCTGGAATGAAAGACAGGGTGAATGTTACTTAACGAGTTAGGCAGTTCCAAACGAGCAGTAACATCATTGATCACCTTTGTAATCTGAAAAGGGCCCACAAATTTCTTGCCAAGTTTTGAATATTTGTGCACGTCTCTAAGGTTTTAGTGGACAAGTAGACCCATGCCCCAACCCGAAGCGGGAAGTCTGAGTGACGTTTGTCCGCCTGAACCTTTGTGATTCTTGGGCCCTGCTGTAAAGGTAGACTGCACCGCTTTTCCAACCCTCGGCTAAGCGAAGAGAAATCCATTGTTCGTTCACCCGGAGGCTGCAGTACCTCTGCAGGCAGCTGGGGCAACGGTGGGAAGGACCGACCAGAAACAATCTCGAGCAGGGGTCTTTTGCGTGCTGCTATGAATATGGCATTGTTATCGCATACTCTGCAAAGGGAGTAAATCGCACCAATTGTCCTGATGATAGTTAGTGTAACAACGTAAATACTGTTCTAACGCTCTGTTCGCCAGTCCGCTCTGATTGGCCATACTTTGAAACGCGTGGTAGGGCTGTAAGCGACCGCCGAAGGTGGTTCCCAACAGCTCCAGGAATGCCTTCCAAAACTTAGACACGAATTGGGGACCGCGGTCGGATACCACCTTGTCGGGGGAGGAGTGTAGGCGATAGACATGTTGGATAAACAACTGGGCCAATTTAGGTGCCGACGGGATGGTGGTGCAAGGAATAAAATGTGCTTGTTTAGAAAAAAGATCCACTACCACCCATAAAACCATGTTCCCGTGGCTTTCCGGCAAATCAGTTATAAAATCCATGGAAATGACCTGCCAGGGTCGAGATGCAACGGGGAGGGGCTTTAATAACCCATGCGGCTTTCCCGGTATCGAATTTGGCTTCCGCACAGACGCGTGGACACCCTTTGATATAATGCTTCAATGTCTTTTATGCATGGAGCCACCAGAACTGTCGGGCGGCCAGATGCAGCGTTTTCAAAAATCGAAATGCCCAGCCTGGACGGGCATCATGACATATTTCGAGAACCTGCCTCCTCCGAGAGGAGGAGGGACGCACTAACGCTTTCCAAACACCACCTCCAAACGTAGTTGTGAATCTCCTTCCTCCGCTGAGATTTCTCGCTGGAGCCCCACCTCCTTGAATCCCTGGAGGAAGGGGAGACGATGTTAGGGATGGCCGGAGGGGAGGAGCGCTGTTGTTTGTGATCGGTGACAGCTAATCCCAGCTGGGAGGGAGTAAGAGCGGTGCGTGGGATGTCTGGTAGCGATGTGTTCCCCCCTCGGGGGCTGAGACAGCGCATCAGCCAGTTTGTTGCTCTTACCAGGAAAGAAATGGACTGTGAAAGAGAACCTGGAGAAGAAATCGCCCAACGTGAATTGTTTAGCAGACATTTTGAGCGGTGTAGACAGGGCAGCCAGATTCTTGTGATCCGACCAGACTTGAAAGGGTGCTTGGCTCCTTCTAGCCAATGGCCAAACACTCAAAGCAGCTTTGATAGCCCGCGGTCTCCTTAATCTCCACAGTCCAGTTCCAGTTCAGCCCCAGAAAACTTTTTTGGACAAGTAAGCACACGGCACCATTTTGTTTTCTTTCTTTTTCTGCAAGAGGGCAGAACCTAGCGCTCTCTCCCAAGCATCCACATGCACGATGAAGCGCAGACCTCCGTTTGGGTGCCTTACTATTGGTTCTGTGGTACAAGCTGTTGTTTAGCTGCTGGAATGCTGACTGGCATCTCCCGAGACCAGAGGAGGGCTCCGGGTTTAGAAGGCCTGCGAAGTCTTTGCCTTTGGCACGAGGGAGATCTGTGAGCGGTAAGGTGATCTCAGCAAATCGGGGAATAAAGTCACTTATAGAAATTGGCAAAGCCTAGGAAGGATTGCAGTTCCTTCCTGTTGGTGGGGGCAGGCCATTCAATTACGGGCGCTATTTTTAAGGGTCCATTTCCAAACCCTCATGAGAGATCCGATACCCCAGATAATCTATGGAGGAGCCGATGAAACAACATTTTGACAACTTGACAAAGAGGGAGTTATCTAGTAGGCGTAAGACTTCGCATTACTAGTTTCTCATGCTCCTCAATGTTTTGTGAATAAATTAAAACATCATCTAAATATACCACTACCCCTTTGTATAACAGATCTTGTAAAACTTCGTTGATAAAGGGCCATGAAAGCTCCTGGGGCTCCAGCTAATCCGAATGGCATTATTAAATATTCATATTGTCCAAACTTTGTACAAAAGCTGTCAAGTGTTCATAGCCTTCGCGAATAATGACTCTGTAATAAGCCTCTCTTAAGTCTAATTTAGTAAAGATCAGCGCTTCGGCCCAATGCATCCAAGAGGTCTCTTTAATTAAGGGCAAAGGATATTTGTTGGATACAGACACAGCATTCAATCCGCGATAATCAGTAATAAAAGTCTTAATGAACCGGCCCTTCTTCTTAACAAATAGAACAGGGACGCATATGTTTTGTGGCTCTTCGCATGAATCCACGAAGCCAGGTTTTTATCTAAGAAAGCGCTGAGCCTCTTCTCTTCGGGTGGGACTCATGCGATAGATTCTACCTTTGGGTAACTGAGCTCCGGGTTGCAGTAAAATTTTACAGTCAGTATCCCTATGGGGGGGCAATTGGTCGCGACTCCTGTTCTTGAAACAATCTAGACAAGTTCTTTGATATCATGGAGATTTCCACTTGGGACCAGAGGCAGACAATACAGTTAAAGCTTTAGGACCCATGAGCCTGCTCTCAGTGAGTTGGGTTTTCCGCTCATGTGATCCCCACAGGAGGATCCGCGGAATTGGAGGATCCGTTCTTTCCATATGATGGTTGGTTCGTAGAGCAACTAAGGCATGCCTAACACAATAGAGTGTTTGGCAACAGGAACAAGGATGAAACTTATTTTCTCCCAATGGTCGCACAACGGAGAAATACTGGCTGGGTTTTAAATGCGTCGGGGACCTTTCACCACCTAGAGGGCTACCATCCATCTGGGTGAAGGGAATGGGTTTCACTAAGGGGACTCGGTCTAATCCGAGTTCACAGCCAATGTTGTGGTCTCATGAGACAGTGGGAGCAGCCCGAGTCCACAAGTCACGGAGGCCAGAATGCGCGCCAGATGTTTACTGGGTTACTTAGCCGCCGGGCTGTACGGTAATGGGAGCACTGCCTTCACTCACCACATCCGAGTAGGGTTAATGTCTTCAGGTGCTGCTGACAGGCAGAGCTACATCTCCGGCCTCCTCAAGTCTTCCTCGATAGCTTTAGACTTCTGAGCGGCGGACCTGGATTTACGCCGAGGCTTGGCACGCCAGGGTGCTGGTCGGAGGTTGAGGTTTTGCTCTTTGGGCAGTTGGCAGCCAGGCGGGCTAGGGCCCGCAGTAAAGAGCACAATCCCAAAGCGGGCGGCGACGTTCCGGAATGGTTTCAGTTGCGGCAGGCAGGAGTTGACTTGCGAAAGTACTTGGTGCTGGTGTTGTGGCTGGTTTTAGCGGATTCGCCATCTGGCGCTGGGCGCCGCCGCAAAGACGGGCAGCGACTTGTGATCCCAGTTCGATCCATTCAGCTACTGTCCGCTGAATCGGATGAGGATAACCGTTCGAGTTTGATGTCCATGCCTTTGAAAAGTACTCACATTTCATGCGCGGCCGGCCAGTCTGGAGGAAGTTTACTGGTCAGCTGCACGAAATGCCCGGCATATTCAGCAAAAGAGCGGTTACCTTGCTGGATGGTTTTACTGTAACTCCGTATGGCAATGTTTTTCTGCTTCAGGATCCTGGAAACGAAGACGTATACGCATTTGGAGTGAAACCCCCACTGCTGCGAAAGTGTCGCCTTCAGCCTGCAATTCAGGAGAGAGAGTAACGAACTTCATTCAGCCGCTATGCCATCCAGCACGGATCCTATGTTCCGGACTTGTTTCACGTTCAGAACGATATAGGTCATCATATTCTTGCATATGGGCATCGAGTTGTAGGATGAAGTAGGAGTTTTCGTACGCAGTCCCGCTAAAAACGAGCCGGGATGGGCAGTCTGTAAAATCCTCTTTCAACAGCTCGAGGTATGCCGTAGTTGAGGTTGTTGCTGCAAGGGTAAGGTGGCAGGGCTGGCGGAACCGGGAGTGGCTGAGGCCCTGGGTTGGGGGGCCGCTGGAATCGGACCTTGAATTACCATGTTCGAGAGGAGGAAGGAGCTTTCGTAGGTGCCCGAAGACTCTATCTGGAGCCCTTTGTCGAGTGTAGCCCGCTGTCTCCTCGCAAATCCTGTTCTAGGTCGGCCAATTCTCTTTCTTTGCGTGTTAAAAGGCATCCTGGTGCGATGCAAGGTCGCGCCTTTCACGCGATCCAATTTGGCTCGTTCATCCCGCTGTATTGCTGTAGTCAGTTCATGCCGCGGTTTGGATGGCCCTGATGCCTTCGTTGGCGTTGTAAATCCATTTTCGATTGATCCAGTACTTTGTCATGGATTGTCAGATTCTGCTGGAACTTTCTCGACGCGAACGCTTCTCTTTCGCTGATCCAACTCCATTTTGGATTTCTGCGTTGCTTCTCACGGTCGTTGCAGAGTTTCGCGCCCTCTTCCCAGAAGTTAGCGGCCGGCCCCAGGCAAGTTTGGCTTCACGCCAGCAGGGCCACCCCATCGTCCCCAGCTTCCTTCTTCGAGGGCATTGGGAACGGGTCAGGTCGGGATTAAGTTCCACCTCAGACGGACTTTTTTCGATTCCTCCGACCGCCCACGGAGCTCTTCCATCCGTTTCACTTGCCCCCCGGCTCTGGAGCCAATGAGGTGGAACCTCTACCCATCATCAATCCACGCCAGCGTCATTGTTCCAGCCTCAGCCGTAGTTTTGGGACGCCCGGTGCTGTGCCACTGCTGCTCCTTGGGAATATCATCAAAGTACTTGTCTAGGAATCTTTCCATGGATTCCTGGGTGTCAGCATGGATGGTTGTCAGTCCCAGGTCCTCAGGGACTGGTTGCATTTGGGTTTGTAATCCACTCGTCGGAGAGAAACGAACCGTCGACAGGCTACCGATCCATGGATAATGCACCAAACGCTTCTGCATCTCACGTGTCGGACCCACCTTGTTCATCCCAATGGAAACAAGGGCAAACTTGTAATTGTCTCTAGGTCTGAGAGAGTCACCCGAGAAATCAGCCCATCTCCATCTCCTCGAACCTCGGCATCTGGAAGGGAAGGCTCGAAACCCTCTATGGGGGCTATCGTGCCTTCCACATGGTCAAGAGTACTCAATCTCTGCATGTCGGAACACCAGAGATCCACTTCGATGTAACAGTAAAGGTTAAAATGTGATTCCTGTCATAATGTAAGGAATTCCAAAGAGCAGAAATAAAAGGCTTTTGAATATAAGTCCGTTTATTCAGACATCTTAGAAAGCACACACACACACGACATGACAGGAATGAGACCTCCCGCCCAAACTACAGGTTATAACGTACCCGAATCCTCCCCCCTCCCTGGGCCATCCGGGCCCATCTCATGAGAACGGAATGCTCATCCTGGACAGCAAGATAAGCCGTCCACCAAGGTTGTTGCTGCCGAATCTGGCCCGTCGCCCGGCTGGAGGCATTCCGTCAAGGCCAGCTGGCTGGGAGAGAACCAGGCAGAATCGCCATCCTTACACTTGGGGTGTACAGAGGCATAATGTTCAAATCACATGATGTCAAAGTTTCACTGTGAACCACATTGGTCAAGCCACACTTGGAGTACTGTGTGCATTTCTGCAAGTCTCACTTCAGAAAGAATATGGGCAGAATGGAGCAGGTGCAGAGGAGAGCAACAAGAATGATCAGAGGCCTGGAAACCAAGCCCTATGACAAAAGGCTTGGGAATGTTCAGTTTGAAGATGAAGAAGACAATGGAGAAAAACAAAAGTGAAGGAGGAGTTTGGATTATATCCTGCTTTTCTCAACCATAAGAAGTCTCAAATCAGCTTTCAAACTCCTTCCATTCCTCTACCACAACAGACATCTTGTAAGGTAGGTGGGGCTGAGAGAGTTCTCAGAGAACTGTGACTAGCCCAAGCTCATCCAGCAAGCTTCATGCATAGGAATGGGAAATCAAACCCAGTTCTCCACATTAGAATCCACAAGATTTTTCCCTTTAAGTATTTGAAAGGCTATCACTTAGTGGAGGGAAGGATGCTGTTCCTGTTGGCAACAAGGATAGGACTCATAATAATGGGTTTAAATTATTGGTGGAAAGGTACTGGCTGTCTATTAGGAAAAATGTTGACATTGAGAGTAGTTCAGCAGTGGAATTAATTGCCTAGGGAGGTGGCTGGCAATCTTCAAGCAGCAGCTGGGTGAATATGTGTCAGGGATGCTTAAACTGATCCTGCATTGATCAGGACTAGATGACCTGTATGGCCCCTTCCAACTCTATGATTCTATCATTCTTGTAATGCTTTCTGCTTTTGATACCCATATCTTACAGTGATCAAATAAAGACTATTCTGAGTATGGCAATAAAGATGGATTTAAATCCCACCTCCTATACAAAACACATATATTTGGAGGCTTTTCTCATATTAAAGTAATTTTTTTAGCATCCTAATTAAAACACAGGTTCATATAATCATATAATAATCAAATCCCAAGGTTTGTGAACACATATATGTTGTAGAGTCAACACAGAACGGAAAGCTCCACATACTTATTTGAACGACAGTCTTTCTTCTGCAGAGGCAATTCAGGAAACCATGCATGCACATTCCTAGAGATGGCTAGCAATGCAGCAGTAATATTAACTGAAAAGTCACCGTGGCTTTTCAAAGAATTCCAGTATTTTCTTAAACCCAGATATTCATCTATGTCAAGTCTCTGGCAGATTCTGCAAAAAGAGAGAGAAACAGGAAACCTTCAGAGAAATAAACGTGACAGAGATGTGAAGAGAACACACAGATCAGTAGAGCCATAAATTTCCTTGACTGGTTATTGTATTCAAACGTTAGATCTTACAGATGAATTAGGTCTATGCTTCTGTTTGCTGGAAGCTTGACAGCATCACTGCAAAATTGCTGTTGCCTTCTGGCAGCTTCAGACATGATGTTACTACACCCAAAACAGTTTTCCAAAAATAAATAAATAAATCTAACCCCGAGCTTCTTATTCAGTGAAGAACTGTTTCAGCAAGTTACCTGAAGTAACAGAATTCATTACTAGAATAGTATGAGGTGTGACCCCATGGGAGTGGCAGTCACTCCATTGGAATACATAGGCCCTTTTCGCACGGGCCAGAAACAGCCCCCTGGGGACGGCAAAAACGCCGTCCCCAGGGAGCTGTTCACATGGGGGGTGCAGCTGCTGTGCAGCTGCGCCGGTCTCACGCCTCCCGAGCGGCGCGAAGCCGCCATTTTCCGACCTCGCTTCCCCAGAGAGGTTTTGAACACGGTGCTGAGCTGCCGCTCGCGACGGCAGCAGCCTCGGCTTCCTCCCCTTTCACTGTCCACCTACCGTTGCTTTTCGTGGTCAGTCTGAGACCTGGGGACGCCCCTCGCCCCGCGGCTGGAGCAGTCAGCAAGAGGCAGGCGTCCCCAGGGCAACCTGGCGATGCGCTGGATGGCCACAGAAACAGCAGGGCGACCGGGCGACGGCGCTCCAAGGCGCCGTCTTCTCAGTTGTTTCTGGGACCGTTCAGGTGAACAGTCCCAAGGGGGTTGGGTCGGCGTCCTGTACGCTGACCCAACCCGCATCGTGGCCATGCGGAAACGGCCATCGATTCAACCTTAGACTGGAGAAATACTTCAGATTTTGTTCTGTGGCAGGATAGTGATAGGATCCATGATGTTCAACATAAAAAGGGGCCCTGAGAATTCTGGCACCTATGCCAGCTGGAGCAAAAAAAGCTCTGAGGATCCCTGTGGGAGAGAGCACAGAATTGCTAGAAGACCCAGCAGTTTAGTGAGTGTAGCTATATCCCAGGATACAACTCCTTCAGCTGTCAAAAGTCAACCTGAGTAGATCCTCAGAATAGTAGATCCATGGATTTAAAGCCAATTTGTATTTTTCTATTTTAAAACATTTATTGACCCAGTATTTATACACATTCAGCCTGGTGGTGATGAAAAGTGCCATAAAGTCACAGGAAACTTTGGCAACTGGTATGGTTTTAAAGGCAAGAGATGTTCAGAGGTGGTTTGTCATTGCCTGGACTTCTTTGATGGTCTCCTATCCAAACCAGCAGTAACCCTGCTTAACTGCTGAGATCCAATGAGATTGGCCTAGCCTGGGCCACCCCGGTCAGGGCCATTTCCAGCCTACCACTTCTCTATTTCTTTCCATAGTAAAAGCATCAATGTTCATTATACAGAAAAGCCAATGATTCTAGAAACATAATGGAAATTTGAACACACACCCAATTTTGCATTAATAAAAACTTCATTATATTCTGTTCACTAGTTTTTGAAAATGTTTTTGGGACCAAATTGATATTATGCTGCATTCTGCATACATATGCATCACTGAGGGTAAATAATTTATTGTAGAAAAGAAGTGTCTAAAGGTAGCTTAACTGGTTTTCCCCAAGTCAGTCTTCCTGTTGAAACTGTTCTACATGATGGCCCTGAAAAAAATGCCTTTTGAAGTTCTTCTAGCTTTTGAGTTCTTCTAACTTAAAGTAAAACTGAGCTTTCATTGCAGGCTTTGTATCAGTCAATAACACTGTTCATTTCCTTTCTGGCAGGGTGTGTATTCTCTAGTTTTATATTTTGCTGAAAATAGAAAATTGTCAGCTACATGCTTGAATAAGCCTATGATAGGACGCCCTGGATCTGAAATGTACACACACAGAAAGAATAAGAGGCCAAGTTGGAGGGATGCAGGCTAACTGGTTGAACGGATGTGAACTCTGAAGCTCTCGTTACAGTGATGTGAGAAAAAAGCCTGGATCCAAATTCTTTCCAGGTCTCAGAAACATCTCTCTCTCTCCCCCCTCCCCCCAACACACCACTATACTATTTTATAGTTATTACCTATCAGAGTTTGATTTTTCCCCCCTAAAAGGATTATAGTTTCAGTTAGGTTGATATTTTGTAGGCAGCTAGAATTAAAAAAACGTGGAAGGGATATAATTAGCTTGATTCCTATTCCACACTAAATTTAATTTTGCACCATTGTGATTCCACTTGACATCTCTGCATACAATGAAGGCGCTCCTGATTTCTGTCACTCAATATAAGAACACAGTCAGCCCCAGGATGATCATGGCTGCTCAAGCCAATGAATCAGTGTTTTGCTAAATGCTGAAAAAGTGACAGTCAATGTAAGCTGTACTGTTTAGGCTACCATGAGGTCTTGGATAGCCATAGAAAACGGTGGACAGAATTGCTTAGTATTTATTGGTATTTGAGTCTTTGGGTTGATTCTCAAAGGTATTTGTATTAATAAAGAATGGGTTTATGGGGACCCTACTACATAACTCATTCCTTCTGAGGGAGGAAACCATATCTTGCAACATGGTCCTAACCCAATTATTCTATATCCTAGTGCTGCTGGCATCTGTAATTGCAACCCACTTTCAAGGCGTGTCACCATAACACTAACAATATTTGCAAATACAGTGTTTACATGTAAATCTCAATCTGGCCTAGTTTATGCAAACTGTAACTGAAGTAAAAATTGTTCACAGACTGTATCAGTTCACAGTGTGCATCAGGAGAGCATAATGTAATATTTGCTCTTAAATAATCCTGCATGTAAAAAAAATCAACAAGTCAAGAAGAGCACCAGGTGCTCAGGAGCAGCAGCAGCAGCAGGCCATTGCTTTCACATCCTGCATGTGAGCTCCCAAAGGCACCTGGTGGGCCACTGCGAGTAGCAGAATGCTGGACTAGATGGACTCTGGTCTGATCCAGCAGGCTAGTTCTTATGTTCTTATGTTCTAAGAGTTCTTTATTTTCATATTTTAATAAATATACAAATACACAAGCACATGTATGAAAATAATTGTGAATAAACATAAGAAAATATATGTTAAAATATATCAACATGCCAAAATACATTTAATTTCAGCTTCCTTATAGGCTACTTTTGTAGGGACAAGGATTTTTCTTCACAAGAAAGCATTCAGCTGTGCAACCCCTTACCTGTAGCAAGGACCTATTTTATCACCCCAGTTACTGTTTTTGTGAACTACGCCAGAAAATATGGACTTGTGCACCTTCTCAACGTTGGCCTGGCAAACTTCAATAGTTGTTCCCTCTTTCTGCCCCCCAATAAGTGCAGACATTGTTTCCCAGTTTGCGTTGTTTGTAGCCAATCCTTTCTTTTTGGAATAGCCTTTTGGAGGAAATATGGAGGGCGCCTGCCCTTAGTTTTCAGAAGAGTCATAAGACCTTAGTTCACAGGCCTTCCCTGGTTGATCCTGTGGGATTGTTATTGGTAAGCTATGATGCTTTTTGATGTTGCATCATCATTTTTATTGTTTTATGTTGAATTAGTTTCAGTTTTTGTTATTGTAAGACAAGTGGCATTTGTGGAACTGTGGGGCATCAGTTTTTGATAAACCAGTTAATACATTATTTCAAGTTTTTCCCCAATAAGTTGGCATCATAGAGCTTTTATATTAGCAGTGCAATAATAAGCAAAGTTACAGCCTTCTAAGTCCATTTGAGTCAATTGGCTTAGAAGAGTGTGGCTTGTCTTAGGATGGCACTATAATGCAGCAATCCTAATCAGGTCTGCTCAGAAGTAATTCCTATTTTACACAATGGGGCTTACTCTCAGGACTGCAGACTCTGAAAAACTTGCTTTAGAAAGTGATACTTACAAGCCTCTACAACAGGCTATTTAGAGAGCAGTTCTAAAGTTTTACTCAGAATCCTACTCAGCAGCATTCAGTGGGGCTTACTTCCAGAAAAGTATTCTTAGGATAGCATTGCAAGTTGTTGTTTTTTAATTTCATCCTGTTTCTACTGGTGAGCTTTGATCCTGTTCCCAAAGAAATATGAATTTTGGAGAAGCATGGCTAATGCAAATAGCCAGGGTATTATTCTCCCATCTCCCAAAGGCATAATCACCATGCAGAACTTTCAAATGATCAGGAGATCCATAATGTAGTAATTGTTCGGTTACTTACATTTTCTTTCCCTTTCCCAAGGACTCTAAATGCTGGAGACATTATTGCAGGATCTATTTTCCAGGATTCTGGAAATATCTGATTGAGCTGAACTATATCTTCAGTCAGATAATCCTCTATCAAAGTGAATAACAGAAAATATAAAAGCAAGCAAAGATTGTAGCCACTGTAGTGTAGGATGCAAATGGGCACATTAGAGATGTTTTAGTGAGAAACCGCAGCAAGCAGAAATCTGTACATGCATTAGCATCCTGCAAGACAAATTATTCTGTTAAGATTCTGAATGAGTCCCAATCTAGTCTCAGCAGTGAAAGCAATCAGACTTCTCCTCCTGCTTAGAAGTGCCACAAAGACATGGACTAAAGAATGGCATAAGAGCAAGATACTGCTCCCTACAAAATGGATGCCTCTCAGAGTGTTTCATGATCCATCTTGTGTGTCAAGCTCTCGAAGGTAGTCAGTTGGCTGCTGAACTTTTTCTCTGGTCTTGAGGGGTACCTGGCTAGACAGTGGCAGTAGCTAATTCCCATTGTGCCCCCCTAAGGTGATTTACTAAGTGCCTTGAGCAGACCATTACTTACCCTATCTGCACCCATCCCAGCAATGAATCAATATTCAAGAGAACAGCCAGGCTATTCTCACCTGACAACTCATCAAGCCTATCCTATCTTTTTGTTCAAACCCCAAGAAAGAAATCAATTTCCTGCAGCCTACGTTTATAAAAAAGAAGAAAAGAAATGGCTTTGATACCTGGGTTCTTGGATCTGGGTTCCCTGAACTCATTTGGGTTGCTTGTAGCCACACAGCAGCTATGGGAAGTGGCAGTTAAAAATAAAGGGTAATCAATTTGGGTTCAGAATGCCACTGTGCCAGAGTGGAGCAGATGGTACTGAGTGGGGAACACACCAGGGATCTCTCTGAGGAGGACAGCAGCTCTCAAACACAGGATGTGGACAATTGGAGAAACGAGACACATAGAAGTAAAAGGACCAGGGAGCATTCTGTGAGTTTGAAGCTGCAGAATAGATTTGAATTTCTTTTCCTTGTCAGTGAGGATGAGGAACAGGCACAGGAGCAACAGAGTCAGCCCTCAGAGAATGTGTAAGTGACAGAAAGTTCAGCCCATGGAATGAACCCTGCAAAACCCCAAAGGAGAGGTACAGTGGTGGTAGGGGACTCCATGCTGAGGGGAATAGAAGCAGTGATTTGCAGGCCTGACAAGATGTCTCAAGAGGTGTGCTACCTCCCTGGGGCAAAAATCTGTGATGTCACAGAGAGGCGGACAAATCAAACCCACTGACCTTCTGTGTTTGAGAGCTACTGTCCTCCTCAGAGAGATCCCCAGTGTGTTCCCCACCCAGCACCATCTGCTCCACTCTTTCCAGGAAATTGCTTAACAGGCTGAAGAGTAGATACTTGTACCTCAAGTTGCTGGACTTCTCTTCCAAGAGAGCAACCCAACTTGCACTTACTGCAGGTATGGCTACCCACATTCTCGGGCAGAAAAGCAAACATACCACAGCTGTTGCAGGTGACATCAGCAACTTCCAGATAATCCATATTTAGTAGTCTTAAATAGTCCAGAAACAGGTCTATGGGCCTTCCTTTCAAAAAGTTCTCTACTAAAATCCCCCATTAAAAAGTGTGTTAAATAAATACACTATTGAAAAATATATTCACTTTACAAACATTTAAATTCTTCATCAACATTAAAATTCAAGAAGCACCCCTACAGAATTGATGCTAATAATTATTATAATTACAGGAAGAACAATAAAGGAAGGGGAGGGGGGAAGATCCATTGTATTAGAATGTATATAATTATGAGTTGCTGCATTGAATCCTTTTTCTTGTTTGATATTTCCTTTTCATGTCTATGAATTATATTTGAGAAAATTAATAAAAATATTATTAAGAAAAAGGAGGGGGAGGGGGAAAGGAAAGAGAAAGAAAAACGGGAGGAGAGAAGCAAGGGAAAGAAAAAGAAATGCGGGGACAGGAAGAGGGACCAAGAGGCCACCCAGAGTGGAACTGTTGCTGTCCTCAATCATAGGCCTGGTGGAACATCTCAGAGATGTTCCTCCACTGAGGCCCTGTGGAAGTGAGCCAAACCCTGCAGGGCCCAGTTCTCATTTGATAGAGAATTCCTCTAGGCTGGGGTCAAAGCAGAAATATTTTGGTCCTTGTTGAGGACAGTTGGACACTTTATTCTTTAGAACCTGATATCATCATCCTTCTTTCATCTAAAAAGAATGCAGAAAGATAACAGTATATTGTTCAAAAAAGCATCTTGACTGGATTGCAGTATTTGAGCTAAGACCTGGAAGTACTTGAATGGGTCATTTCTTCTGTGGGTTTCCATTGTGCCAGGAACTATTTCAGTATACTTATTGTACACTGTGAAAGGTAGCCATTATGCCATTATGGCTATAATTTCTTTAGGTTGGGCATTCCATATTCTTACAAACCTTCATCCTGTTACTGTGTGGCGAGTCAGAGATGGGGTCATCAACCCTCTGGCAAAAGACTGGCTCATCATGGGACAGAAAGGTAGGCCCTTTCCGCACTGCGGAAAGGGTGCCCCTGCACCGGCAGGCCCATTTGCACGGGTGAGCCGCAGGTGTGGCAGCCCACAGAGAGAGCCATGGCCCGGGAGAGGCGGCTCCAGCATGGAGCACGCCTCTTTCCCGTCCTACTCACCTCGAAATGGAGTCCCTGGCGTGCAAGCAGCCTGCACTGGACTACTAAGACCAACATGCCCACGCTGCCCTCTCCGACCTCCAGGGGTGGGAGGATATGAGGAGGGTCTCAACAATCTGGTAGAAGCGGCGCTTGAGGAGCGACAAGCATGTGAGGGGCGAGGAAAAAAAACACAGGAGGGAGGTTTTTTGGGGCGGCCTGATGCCGCTCTGGGGGAAGTGGAGGGAAGTCAGTGCGAACGGCGCCTTAGGGATGGCATATTTGGGCCGTGCGGAAACGGCCGTAGAGAGAGAGATCAACAAAACAGATTCAAAAAGCAGGGCAACAATGATAATTCATAGGCTTACTATCATTTTAATTTCGGGTTATTGGTCCTTTTTTTGCTTATTTTTAGTCTTTATTGTCATTTTTGTCTGCTGTAAACTGCTTTTAACAGAAATAATACAGAAATGCTTTAAATAAGTAAATTGTTTTCAGCAGTTGAAACAACCAAGAATCTTGTGGCATTTTAAATCCTAATGGCCACAATAATTGCAATCCTTGTGCTTAAAAACCATTTTAAATAATAAGTATTCCATCATGCCTTTCTAAATATGGGGGTGGAAGTTAGACAGTGAAGAAAGTTTACAGGGGAAAAGCTGATTCATTTGAAATGTGGTGTTGGAGGGGTTTTTTATGGATACTGTGGACAACCAAAAGACAATGAAGCTATCATACTTTGGTCACACTGTGAGAAGTCTAGCCATAGCCCTCAACTTTGGAGATCATTAATTCATAAGGTCACTACAAGTTGGAAGCGACTTGATGGCAGATAACCTTTCTGTCAGTGGTATATTATTTCTAGTGATCATACAGCACAAATGGTGAGGTATGTAGGCTCCATAAATGGAAGGGGATAATGAAGCCTGTTTGATACATTTTAAATAAACCTTCGCATGATGTGCTCTTCAGCACTGAGAAGGTTTTAAAGAAAGATTTTTAAAGGGGGAAAAGGACAAAGAAAAAAGTTCATTAAATGTGGAGGGGATTACAGTAGGGGAATAACCTTGCTGACATTCATACTTTCCAGGTTTAGTAGTACAGCAGGGAGCACTCAAGCATTAAGCAGTAGAAGAAATAAAAAGTAAAATAAAACTTAAGCAGCATTAGCTGTGTCATCCATAAGAACAAAAGAAAAGCCCTGCTGGATTATAGTGGTCCTTCTGGTCCAGCCAGAGGGTCAACAACAGGCTTTAGAGATTGAGACCTTCGCCTGCAATTGCCTCCTTGGAATGGGATTCAGAAGTTTGCTACCTCTGAACAGGGAGGTTACTTTTACTCTCCATGGTTAGTAGACATTGATAGACCCATCTTCGATTAATCTAACACCCACAAAACCCATCATTATTTATCTTATCTGCCACCCAAGAGCTGCTGACAGCATTCATTCAATCACTGATAATATGGGCCAATTTTGCATGCTGAAATTGCACCTTTTTGGCATGGGGAATGCCCTGATGCAATCTAGGAGTTTTGCACTGCCCTTGGTGCTGCAGCGTGGCTGCCATGTTTCTGCCCCAAAGCAGCCCTGTGACATTGGCTTTGCTCTGCGAATTTCCTGAACCGCAAAGGTTGAGGTTCCTTTGTAATGCCCCTTTGTTGCTCCCAAGGCCACCGTGCAAAACTCCTCCATAGCAGAACCGGGGCCAGTTTTCCCGCCTCGCCACTCTGGCCCGCCCCACCAATGGACAGGCACTGAGAATCTGCACCCTCCCCCACCCTTGCAGTGAAAAAAAAAGAGGGAGAAAACTTGGTTTTTAGAAAGGAGGAAGAAACTTTGGGCAGAAAAGTGGCATGTGCAGGTGCTATAAATGGGAGGGCAGCGATTCTCTCGCACATGCAAGGATTGTAGATTTTAGATGGAGGGGGTGGAGGATGGTGATCCTGTCACACGCACAAGGATTTTAGAGGGGGGTGCTCCAATTCTCAGCACACATTTTGTGTTCAGAGTCATTTAAAACTGAAATAGTGAAAGTGAGCAGGGGGAACGGGGCAAGATTGGAGGAAATGGAGGCTGCCCGTGCATGCGTGAAAGAGACTGTGGAAGAGCTTGAAGTGCTTAAGCAGTGCTTATGGGAAAGCCCGGACTTGTGGAGAACCATTCGGGGCTTCCCTCACTGGCCCTGACTTGAGCAAAGGAAAGAGCCAGGAAGTGAGGAAGCAGGGTGAGAAGCCCCGCAACAGGTATGCTCCCCAGAGCAATTTCAACATGCAAAATCGGCCATATTGACTCAGGAAAATGCATTTTCCACATTAGAACATATTGCAGTGGCCCATTGAGGAAAGGGTTTTGCTTATCTACAACAAATTGTTGTACACTACAATATTTCGAAAGCCATAAAAAGTGCCCAAAACCTGTATTGACTTTAAAGACAAGTTAGATCATCAACTCCTGTCACTAACACTGATTGCAAAAACATTTTATATAACACTATCTGTGGATTAGATGTTATGATGGACAGGAGGCTGTCCTGCCCAATGGGAAAGCCACCCCACAGCTGAGCCTATGGGAGTGTGGCTTCAGCATCCAGTTGCCTTGGACAGGGTTGGTGGTAGTGGAATATTGGAGGGAAACACAGCAGGATTTTTAGTTGAGATTTGCCTCAGGGAGAGTGCAGTGATAGTTTTGGATCTGCCTTAGCAAAAAAAGTTTGAAAGGTAGCTCTGCCTTGCAGCATAGCAGAGTGGTTTAACTATATGTCTGGGGCATCTACCTGATTGTTAGGCCTGTGTCTGGGAATCAACAGACCTTGTTTTATTTTATCTGACTCTTGGGAAACAGCAGTTTGGTGAAGGTGGAATCCTGTGACTGAGAGGATCCAGCCTAGTGGCTAGTCAATGAAAGCCTGTTTGCACCTGCAAGCATTAAATAGATTTCAAACCACATTCTAAAGCCATAACCAACTAACACATCTGATTTAGCCATCTGGAGACACAGTAGCTCAAAAGTGTAAAACCCCAGAACTGTATTGGCTAAGTCCAAATGCACAGAGCAAATCGAGAAATAGGAGAAATAAGAAAATAGATCTTTAGTTCTGAAAGACCTATTATTGTGCAAGGCATCTTTTGTGCAAGGCACATCTGCATATTAATGCCTGTTAAAACATTTGAACATATAGAGGAGCCTTACTGAAGATACACAAAATCTTCAAATTGAACTGTGCTGAATATCTTTCACAAGTGTTAATTTAGCCTCTTATTTATTATGTTCAAATTCCTTTCCTGCATTGCATTCATTGCCCAGTTAACATCCTAACTTGTGTCCATAGGCTGGCAAACCCATATGTAAAGTCTGTTGAGAATCATCTGCCAATATTGGCTTACGTTGACAGAAGGTGTTCAGACAATGCCAGAGCAACCAAGCCAAAATGCCCTTCAGCCGGCTGCGGATAGTTACAATGGTTTTCCATGAAAGCAAATCTCTCCTGACACCATTAGTTTCAACTCTGAAATAGGCTATGCTACTTTAGGAATGCTCTTTAATGTATATAATATGTAGTGTGTTGGGCTATTTTTGTTTTGTAGCATCACAAGGTGCACAGGAATGTGCAGAATATTTGTTTTAAATACTTGCATGCTGACTTTTCCCTGACATGTGTCTGAGGTGATTCACAACAATATGGTATGCAGTTATAGAATTAAATATATAGTTGATAAACAGTAACATGCTAAGTAGAACATAAAACCAACCAAATCAGCTGGGATAGCTAAAAACCATGGGGAAAAACCACCAGCACCATCTGTATCAATAGCAATCAATTACATCCGTAGAGCAATAGCAAAACAAGGACTCACCCTACTGGCCAGGAGATGGAAACAAATGACTTTTCTCTGTTGAAGGTATACTGTATTATGATAATAGGAAACATTAAGTGGAGGACATTCATCCTTGTGTTATGTAGAAATGGTCATTTAGAAGAACTAATGGTCTGTTGTCTTACAATGAGTACAAAATAGATGTCCCCCATCTGTTTTATGACTATATTTTGACTATTTAAATGATTAAGCATGTGCTGTTTTATTTTTATTTGTCTGAGACTAAAGATCTCAATTTCCTTCAACTGTTCCACATTATTCCTCCATTCCAAAGCCTTTTATCATCTCAGTAGTGTTTTTCTCCAAACCATCTATAGTTTATCAGCATCCTTCTGGACATATAAGGCCTCACAGTGGACATGTTTGGGGCATGCAGAACAATGCCATTGCTCACAGTAATGCTCTGGTTAATGAAACCTAAAACATGTCTTTTTTTTTAAAAAAGGCAGTAAGGTGAACATGATGCATATTCTATTACCTCAGTGTTGTATAATGAACAGCATTAGATAAATTACTTTTAGCTTTCTGTTTCTTAAGGGAAAAAAACTTTCATCCTTGCAGCACTGCCAGATCCATATTTTATTTATAGTCATTTTTATATTTAAAATGCTAGGATTTGTGGTACACATACAGATAACATATCCTTTGCATAACACCGCTGAAATTAACAAGTTAGGTCAGTGCTAAAATTTGCCCATATCTGGAATCAATTATTTGTTAATGTTGCCTGCTGGGATACTTGTAAATTATTTATGTAGTTAAGTAACATGTATTAAATGGGACTTGCTTAATTGTTATTTTTAATTTAAAATTGTTAGTAATATGTTCCTGTCCAGATTAACTCATACAGGTGAAAATTGGGATGGGGGAGGAGTCCAGCATGAAAAAATAATTCTGAATACAATTGAATGTTCCAGTATTTGAATCGATTTCCAGTAAACTCTGAAAAACAAGCAAAAGGAAGGCAAGCAGGTTTTCAAACAGATATTTGAGCGGAAGGGGAAGAAGTATGTAGGGTTTCAGCGAGAGATACTGGTTTCAACTGAATACAACCATTTCATCAAACATTTTCACTGTGGACCCAAAATAGTGAAGGCTGTGTATTGTGTCTTGGCATTTTACAATTCAAGATCTTGTATATACGGCAAGATTATATATACAACAAGTTGCCAAATAAAGTCCTTCATGCCCAGACACACATCATAGCAACACGATCAGCCTGATCTTATTTTCAAATTATACTGACTGAGCCACAGAGGACCTTTATTAAATCCCTTGTGCTCTACAGTGCAATAGTATAGTGGTACAACAAATCAGAAATTTGACTGAATTGGCCTATAAATGGTGCGGCATTTACCCAATGCACCAAACATCATTTACTCCTGTTTAAGACCATTCATAACTCCACATAGGCAGTCACATCACTGTTACTGCATTGGTACAACTTGCTAACATAAGGCCTAAAAGGGGCAAAAAAAATATATTCTATGATGGATAAGGAATGGCCATGGCCAGCTTTGTCAAATGGACCACCCTTTATGCCAAGCGTCAGATTACAAAAGCTGCACCTAGGAAATTAAGCTTCTCCATGAAGATACCCAGTATGAGGCTACATTGTCCTAGTTCCCTTCCATTGATTGATTATTATAGAAATGCAAGAAGGAGCATTAGTGATTATGGCTGTATATCTACATAGTTCTCAGGCTGGTAGTACTAGATTAGGGCTATTATTTATTAATTAAAACATTCATTTCCCTGCCTATCTTAAAGTCAAATGGTATTTGGTATCTGGGTCATGTTAAAGAAGAAATCATTAACTGTGTACTTACAGCCTATCCTAAGGCTTGACTCTGAATGGCTTAAGATGCTACATATGCAAGATTTATCAGCATTTGTGGCACATGCCATATCATCACTACAACCCTTTTAAAAATGGTGGAAGCGAAAGTTTCTTCTTGTGTAGAAGGGGTATGCTTTCTCTGAATGTGAAGTTGTGTATTCTCTTGTTGCTGGCCTCGGTTTCTATATCTCCCTTGCCTGGTAAATATTTCCAGCTTCTTAGCCACACATGCCCACCAAGATCAGAACCCTTCTTTGAGAGAGATCATAGTCATTCTATTGGGATTGCCTCTACCAAGTAGGCCCCAAAGGCATGGAAGTGATGTGCTTGGTGTGGGCTACATTATCTTAGCTGTGTGTGTGCAAGTAACAGAAAAGAACATGAGGGGCCAGAAGTAAGGGGGGGGAGGAGAGATGCAAAAGTTGAATCAGAGAATTGTGATCTATTTATTAGCAGATTTTAACCCAATTGTTACTAATACAGTAGCTAAATTTCTTGCTTAATCTATAAGATTAAGAGAACAGCAGTGTTACCTAAACTGTTTTTACACAGTCAAAATATCCCAGGGTAAGCGCAGAAAATATCCCTGTGCAGCTGGGAATTCTGCACAGCTCCCAAAGCTGCACAGGTGTTCCCCTGCAATATTTACCTTAGCCCAGGATTTTCAAAAATCCCATTCTGGAGGTTCTTTTTAAAAAATCCCAGTGTGACACTGGTTGTGCCTGTGCTGTGCAAAAATCAATCAGGAGCAGGGCTGGTTTATTTTTCCCACTCAGCTGATCTCCCCGCCTGACGTTCATTCAAGCTGCCACTCAAAAACAGCAGCCAATCAGAATGAGGGATATCAGGCAAGCTCAAAAATGTTTGCAGCTGCCACTCAAAAGAACAGTCAATCATTGGAACAACCACTTGGTCTATTTTCCTCAGTACAAGCTTTATTTTAAATCAATTAGCAGACCTATTTGTAGGGGTGAGCCCCGCGAACCCAGCAGAGCCTCAGAGAGAGCGCAGGAATGCCTGTGCCATCTGTGCCCTTCTGGGCGCACATGCTCACCTGTCACAAGACCCCCATGAGTCATAGGTCATGAGATACCTGACTCACTGTCACAAGATGTCCCGGACAAAGGGACAAAGGGGTGCATACCTCCAGGTATGGATTAGGCCCGGACAGGAACGTTTCCTCTCTCATGTACGCAGCCCCATGAGTCATGTACTGTACAATATTCTCCCGCTCTCCCGCCTCCTGACCCGCCTCTTGGCAAACCCTAATAAAAGGTGCCAGGGACCAAACCACGGAAGAGTTGCCAGATCCACGGATCACGCTTCCTGCCACTGGCTCTCTCCACCGGATGATATCGCTGCGTCTCGCCTCTTCCTTGCGACCCTCGTGGGCCAACTTCACCTATTCACTAGTTTTCTCCCTCTGACAGCAAAATCTTATTTTAAACCATTAAAAACACAGATCAGTTTCTTCCATTCCCACAGCACATACACAAAAACAGCAATCAGGGACAAGTGTATTGTTCCCGCCCAGCTGACTGATCTCCCTGTCTGACGTCCATTCAAGCTGCCACTCAAAACAACAGCCAATCAGAATGAGGGACACTGGGCATGCTCAGAAGTGCTTCTGAAGCAAATATAGAAGTCCGGGTCATGCAGAGCAAACTGGAGCATTACTAACTCTGCTCCCGGGCAGAAGTGGGTCACCATGTGTATGCAGAAACTGGGATAAAATAGCTCAGGTATATATGATCCCAGCTCAACCCTAGTGTAATTCTGCAGGGCAAAAACAGCCTTAAGCTGATTTAAAGATTTGTATTTAACTTTTTATGCTAATAAAAGTAACGATGATGATGATGCCGAAAGGTGAATCAAATCAACTTTTATGGAGCTCCCTAGCTTGTGTCCATGCCAGGGCTCCTAGTGGCTATGCCTTACTATAAGGGGCATCTATGTTCTCTTGGGGTGTTTCTGCATTCTCATGTTTCTCTCTTCTAACTTTCTGCTTCTTTGGAATGGCGGGGGTTCAGTTCTGACTGAGTCCTTCTAGGGGCTGATTGGACAGCACACATTAAAAACCTTCCATTTAAATCTACAGGGATCTACTCTTTGTTCTGCATGTAGGCAATGGCAAGCTGATGTCAGGGTCACCTAATGGTTGGCTACTTCCTTATTTGCCAGGGGCATTGTTGACATGTAGCACCATGATTGGTGAGCTGGGAGGTTTGCTGTGGTCTCTGGTGCAATTAACATACTCTCTGAACCTTGATATGAGGGCTTTTATGTATTTACATCTCCTCTGCAGAACAGGCGTAGCTGCACTGACAATGTGCCGACGCTGGGTCTTAAGAATGGGCTACCCAGCAGCTCATCCAAGACATCAACCATATCAACCCTGATATGTTAAGTCTCCCGCTTTGTCCCTTTAAAACATTCTCTTACTCCATTGTATCACAGCGTCAGCTTATTTTATTCTCATTTACATTTTTAAAATTAGAAACCTCATCAAACACTAAGAAGAAGGATTATCTTGTTGTGGATTTTAGTGTCTGTAAGATATTAGGGAGTAACTTTTTTTTAAAAATGAACTGTTAAATTCAAATAAAGTTTAGACTGGAAAATGTGATGTTTGTGAGATGATATCTGCCCTGCCATGATCTACATATTCCTCTGTCATTCCTTAGCAAAATAGAATTATATTCCTTTTTGCTAGGCTCATGCGAATAGACAGTTTTTATCTCTGTTGCTTGAAAGGGATTCAACAAATAATATTTAACAATAAGATAAATGACAGAAGAATATTCTGAGATGTTAACACTTACGTCAAATTCAGGAGGTTGTTGCCTGATAATGGGATAAACAGGAATGACTGTAGACTACTTCAAAATTCTAATGAAGGTTTTAGAGATGCTCTCCTTTCTATAGCGTGAAGGTTAAAGAGGGGGAGGAGGGCTTTGTAGTCTTTTGGGAGTTCTCAGAACATGTACAAAAGTGCCTGTTTCATCTGAACTTCACTCATGCAAATTCCTGACTGACCACATTAATTGTGCCCGTGTCATTCTAACCCTGAGTTGAAGCTATCCTTGTCGGTTTAGATTTCTGGTTGTTCACATATTTTGAATATCTATTATGCCATTTGGATATATGAAGATTAAATAATATTAGCATTTATATATCATACAGTTAATGACTAGAGCAACTCTATGTAGAATTACTTTGCAAAGCCCTTCATATTCATTATCCAAAGTGATCCATACAGAAGCAGAACAGTTGATCGTACTGAAAAAAAGATAAAGAAATAAAGAATACAGTGAGTGGTTATTAACAGGTCTTAAGAAAACAGTGGCATATAACTTCATATCTTCCCCTGGGTTCAGAGTCCCTCCCTCAGCTCACAGTGCTGGTTTTCAGAGAGTAAGCTGAATCCAATGAAGTTTTTTGTTGTTGTTGCCATCAAGTTCAGTGGAGTTAGGATGACCCATTTGAGCTTTCAAGGCAACAGACATTTGGTGGTGGTTTGCCATTGCCTGGTTCTATGTCACGATGCTGGAATGTCTTGGAGATCTCCCATCTAAATACTATTACTTTTTCAACATAAAGATGGCAGGAGATTTGAGAATTCATCCACCATTTCCTGGACCATCTTCGTTCTAGAATGCTCTGTTTGGAGACAGGACTTGGGGACAGAACTCGGTAGGCACCAGGACCCACGCGGAGCATTCTAGAACAAAGACGGTCCAGGAAATGGTGGATGAATTCTCAAATCTCCTGCCATCTTTATGTTGAAAAAGAGTTGGTTTTTATACCCCACTTTTCTCTACCTTTAAGGAATCTCAGAGTGGCTTACAATTGCCTTCCCTTCCCATCCTCACCATAGAGACCTTGTGAGGTGGGGCTGAGAGTTCTGAGAGAACTGTAATTAGCCCAAGGTCACCCAGCAGGCTTCATGTGGCAGAGTGGGGGGAAAACCCGGTTCTCCAGATTAGATTCCTGTGCTCATGTGGAGGAATTGGGAATAAAACCTGGATTAGAATCTTCCACTCTTAACCACTACATCACACCAGGTGATCTTGGGCCAGTCACAGTTCTATCAGAACTCTCTCAGCCCACGTAGGCAGGCAAACCACCTCCAAAAATCTCTTGTGTTGAAAACCCTATGGGGTCGCCATAAGTCACTTGATAGCACTTTCCACTACCAGGTTACATGGATATTTAATTCTAGTTAGCATTTTATGTTGAGATGAAAATAAAACATCAGTGGTGATTTTTGACACCTCGTTTTGTATTGGTCTTGTACAGCTTTTTTACAGAATAGTTTGTAAAAGGTGCCATGCAAAGAAAGTGCCAGACTTCAAAGGAAAGCCTTGACTACTTTTCAGCTTGCCATATGGGGAACTGTTCTATTGAAAATTAGATAAAAGATACGTTGCTTCACATCAATGATAAATCCATGTATTCACTGACTATGTTTAACTCTTCAGACTAAATATTCAAAGTGCTAAACTAAGGACCTTTCCTAATATTAGCAACTCAGATTCTGAGCTCAAAGAGGTCTGCAGATGTCTTTATGCTAACAGCTGATATTAGAGAAGAGATGTGTTGGAATATTGTTTTGAAAATTTAATTATAAGGATGCAGCTTTATGTTTTATCAAAAGCCTCCTACACACTTCGAACAAATGTGCTAAATGACTGCATGTCCATATTTGACCTCAATGGGGGTCATTAACCAAAAGCCCTTTTGTTTTAGTCTGTGCCAGCTGGTTGTCCAGGAAGCCTCTGAAGTGAACTGAGACAATCTGTTGTTTCTTAAGCAACACTGGATCAATGTGACAGAACTCCCTTTACTGGCCACGGGGACAGTAAAGAACAAATAGGTCAACATAGGAGGAATATCCAGAGTGGTACATCAGAATATCAGATCCATTGACAAGTGCATATGGATGTGTGCTATGAAGTGTAAATGTATTTGTTTGGTTATGATATGTACTTCTGTATAGAATTATAATTTTATATTAGATATAAATCCTTCTTATATGTGTAAGGTGCTGTCAAGCTGCAACCAGTGTATGGCAACCCCAAGAGATGTGCAGAGGTGGGTTGGCATTGCCTGCCTCTGCACAGCAATCCTGGATTTCCATGGTGTTTTCCCATCCAGGGCTGATCCTCCTTATCTTATGAGTTCAGGCTAGCCTGGGCTATCTAGGTCTGGACCATCTTATTAAATCTAAAAGTTACCCCATATACTGCATTGGTAAAAACCTGTAATTACTGTTCAAAATGTTGTGGACTTGGAGATTTCCAGTCCATGACGATTCTTCCCTGAGAGCAATTGACAGTTGTTTATTCACCATTAAGTAGAAGAATGTTAGTTAAACACCTTTATTTCCACATGTGTCCATGGAGGAGGGGAAGTCTAATGGCCTGGGTTTCTCATACCTGCAAAACCATCTTCACTGATATGTGTCTACAGAGCAGGAATTACTAGTAGTTCCTCTCCTCAGGTCAGAAAAACTGTCTCTGCTTGGCTCAAATTTTCTTGGTGGATACTGCTCTTCCATGGTCTTCTTGAAAGATTTTGAAAGCTCTAACATGCTTTTGATGGCTTGTGAGAGGACTTATTATCATAGGGTAATGGCTTGATTTCTTCTTTTTGTTTGTATACTTTTTCTGTGAATTGAGATTTTAACTTGTTTTCATTTAGTCATATTGATCTGGAGAAAAGTGATATATATATGTTTAACGTATGTCTAGAAAAAGAGGCTGCAGATGCTATTTGAAGAATATGTAGTCAAATGTCAAATGTAGGAGTCAAATGTAGATAGGCTCCTCTACATGTATTAATTTAAATATTTATATCCTTGTTGCTGGAAGCAGCTTACATGTCACAGTTAAAACATTACAATGTAAAACAGAGTAAACCCTGAGTAAACCCTCTCCTCAAAAGACCCCATCAAAAGCCCTGGCAACTAAAATGCCTTGAAGTACCTCCTGAAGATTTCTAAAGGTGGTACCCCACTCAGTGAACAGGGTTGCCAACTACAGGTTGGGAAATTTCTCGATATTTGGGGGCAGAGCCTGTGGAAGATCAAAACTGAGGAAGGGAGGGAACTGCATTGGGGATGTGATGCCACAGAGTCTTTCTCCCAAATCTATCATTTCCTCCAAGGGAACAGCTGAATGGAGATCAGCTGTAATTCCACTGGAACTCCAGGTCCCAACTATAGGTTGGCAACCTTTATCAGGGAGCCTGTTCCATAGCATGGGAATTACAATGGAAAAGGCCCAAGCTTTGGTTGATGCCAGGCAGGCCATCTTAAGTAGGGAAACGAAGAAGAAGAGGAGTAGTTTCAATTTATCCCCCCCACCCCATTTCCTGTAAGGAGACTCAAAGAGACTTACAAACTCATTTCCCTTCTTCTCCCCACAACAGACAGAGTAGGTGTGAGGTAGGTGGGGCTGAGAGAGTTCCAAAGAACTGTCACTAGCCCAAGATAATCCAGCAGGAATGTGTAGGAGTGGGGAAACAAATCTAGTTCACTAAGAGTCCACTACTCATGTGGAGGAATGGGGAATCAAACCCGGTTCTCCAGATTAGAGTCTACAGGCTCTTAACCACTATACTATGCTGGCTTTCTCAAACCAGTAGATGATAGCTTGAAAACCTCAATTGATACATCGGGATAAAAGATACATAGTTATGTGAATACTAGGAGGGCTTTAAAGATAATTACCAGCACCTTGAATTGGACTTAGAAACAAATCAGCAGCCAGTGTAGCTTTTTGAAGATGGTCTAGATGAGCTGTCCCATGAAATAATTGCTGTCCCATGAAATAATTGGGCTGCCACATTCTGAACCAGCTGCAGTTGCTGGGTTGCCTTCAAGGGCAGCCGAAGGTGGGTACATTACAATAATCCAACCAGAGGGTTGTAAAAAAAAAAGAGACCAGCATGTACAAATCCACTGAGTCTGGGAAAGGAGATGCAACACTTGTGGCCATTGTGTCAATTTGCTTTTCAACCTCAGTTTGGGTCCATCTACATCTCTAAATTCTAAACATGCTCTGCCAAATCTAACTCCATTCCACTCAAGACTAGTAGTTCCAATCTCTCTAAAACATCAGTCATCCCAACCAGCATCACCTTTGTCTTGTCTAGATTTTCTCGTCTTGTCTAGATTTTCTTGTCTTGTCAGATTCAGCTTTTTCTGCCTTAGCTTCTTGACCCCAGCCTCAAAACACAAATTCAGTTCCAAGAGGGATGCATGTAGAGGTTTGGATAATTGGAATATAGAATGGGATGTCACCTGCATTTTGATGACACCCGACCTCAAAGCTCAGGACAGTGTCACTCAGCAGGCTCATCTAGGATACTTAGAGATGGAAAAGCTACTCCGGAAGAACATCCATGGGGTTTTAAGTGACATGGCATATGACCTAGACAATAGTCCTTTTTTTGCACCCTCTTCTGCTGGGAAGTTAGGCAGCCCTCAAAGCTTTTCTAATGTAAATGAATAAAGCCTTGCACATCGACCGCTAATCTGACTCAGTGCTCTATCAAGTTTTCAGAAGAGAAAATTCTGGTCTCAGCTACACATGAGTGAGAGATGACATTAAGAGACTCTTAATATAGTAATCATGATTAATTTATCAGTAATATTGTTAGGGGAACGTTACTGTTAGAAAGAGGAGATATTTGCCCGGATACTGGTTTCCCTACAGAACTACTGTAGAACTACTGAAATCAGCAGAATGGATAATATTTGTAAGCCCAGAGACTCCTAAAGGATGTTGTCTGGATTGCTAATTACCAGGCCAAATTCTTTTTTCCTCCTTCCCAGAAATAAATGTTTGTGGAAGGGGAGAAAGAGAATAATTGTATGTCATGTATGTGTATGTATGGGAGGAGAAAGAGTATGTCTGAGAAAGTCTTAAGAAGCGAAAGAGGCTTGTTTTGTATAGTGGCCACCAGTGGCGAAGTATCAAGGGGATGGGGCATGGCCTGGGGCATGAAGGAGGCGGGGCGCAGTTCCCCCTTGCTCCGGCCCTGGTGGCCACTATACTAAATTGTTTATATGGTTTCTATTAACACTTGAAATGGGGCCAGTTTCTTGAACCAGCCAGTTGATCTTCCCAGCCTAACTAACCTCACAGGATTGTTATGATAATAAAATTGGGGAAATGAGAACTGTGTATGCAGTCCAGAACTTATTGGATGAAGAGAGGAATAAATATGTGATAGTCTGATATTTAGACACTTGTTTTATTTGATTGGCTAATTTAAAGATTTGAGTACTTGCATTAACTAATTTCGTATGTTTTTAAAGGCAGCGTTTTGGCTTTCCTCCCTCAGACAGGATTCAAATGTTTTAATGATAGTTTTGAATAAATTGAGGGTGGTAGTTTAATTTTTTAAAACTATAATTGATATTTTCTTAAGCACATTAATGCTTACATATGTCAAGAGGGAGCTGGATATAATAAGTGTAAGGGTCAGGCTGCAGCCCAGTTGAGTGGCCTGCTCAGAAGGAGCACACGCAGGCTCGCCTGGATACCCCCCCCCCCCTTAGGCTATTGCTGCCAGCTGGGCTGAGGGCTTCTCACCTACAGGGCACGTACTGCCCATATTGAGCTTGCAGGATGTCTCCTCTCCTCAGCACTCCTGGCCTGAGTTGCAAATGAAGCTCTCAAGTTAGTCACGGTTCATTGCTTAAGCACATGAATGCTTACATATAATAGTAGGGACTGCGATTTTCTCACTTCAGTTTAGTTTGATTTGTTAAGTGTAGGGACAACATCTATCCTAGTATGTGCATTCATATCTATTTTACATTCTAAGTTCCTAATCTTCCACATACATGGAAATATTTCATAGTACATTGCCATAAGTGCTCAAATTGCACAATTAACCAGACCTGCTAATATTAGGTTACATTATAAACTAGAGTAAAAATAGAGTAAAAATTATAACACTATTGAGCAAAAAAAATAATACAACGGGCTCTAGAAAACTAATATTCCAAGGGCAAGAGCCATGGAAAGGGCATATCTATAGAAAATGATGCCCAGCACAATCACTGAAATTGTGGCTCACCCTAGCGAACATCCCACCATTTTCAAAGCATTGCAAATGGGGGGGGGGGGGGGGGGGAAGCAGTGAAGGTATGGAGAGTTCTTTCCATCTATATCGGCAGCCCCCTCCATTTGTAAAGCTGGATCCCTGCTTTGCAAAAGGCGGTGGGGGGAGTCATCAGAGTAGCTGTAAACATAGGGAGCCCATTGTGTGAAAAAATACAACAGCTCTAGCAAGTGGAAACCCACAAGTAGGGACTCAAGAAGACATTACCCCAACCTTTTTCCTTCTGTTCTTCCCCTTCTTCTCTGCCTCTTACTCTCCATCCTGCCACCCTTTATCTTAATCTTTGTTTGCCCTGCTACCCCAACTCTCTTTCTGCCCTCCTACCCCAATTCTCTTTCTGCCCCTCTACCCCAGCTTTCTCTGTCTGCCCACTTATTCTATCTTTCTCTCTTCCTACATCAACTCTCTATTCTCCATGTTTCTGCCACCCTACCACAGCTTTCATTCCATCTTTTTGGCCACCTGCCGTAGCTCTCGCTTACTCTTTCTGCCTCTCTCCAGCACTTATTCTCTTTCTGCCCCTACTCCAACTCTCTATTTCTTTCTTTCCCCCTTCAGCCCAATTCTTGGTAGCTTGGCTGGATTACTCTGGGAGGGCGTGGTGAGGTCTCTCCCCCACAGCCCCACTCTCACCGCCTCAGCCAGAGCCATTACAGGTGCAGCAATGCCTTCCCCCTCTCCCCCAAACAGCCTAGGATGGAGGGGGACAGCTCTTCTACCAGTACAATAGGACAAGATCTTTTCCCTGGATTTCTTTCTTCACCACCATGGTACTCTGACCCCTTGAAACAACACCTTCATCACTCGGCTAAGCCTCAAGAGCACCATCTGGTGTCTATTTGCCTCATATTTTGTTCTTAAACTTGATCTCTGTTTCTCTTACTTGCTCTCTTGTCTTGTACCTACAACAACACATACACACATTCATGCAGGAGAATAGTTACAAGTGAGCATAGCATAGTGTTGATTTCTTATTCCCTGAATTGTGTGAATTACTTTGTAGTCCACAGTTTTGTGATTAACTTGGTTGCTATTATATTCACTGGATTTGGGTTTATTTTACTGCATAGTCTTTTAATCTACTTTCCAGTGTTTGATAACGATCAGACTCAGTTCAATTGAAAGTTGCCTCTTCCTCCTCCCCTCTTTGCAGCTCACTTTTTCACACACAAAAAATCACCCTCAACACTGTGTCTGTATATTTAAGATTATAGATTTATTTATGCAGCCAATGGCCGGTCATCAACAATAAAAAGCAAGATACAAAAAATATAGATATAATTCAGTAACATAACCAAATCCTAAAACTTGACATTACTACTAAATCATCACAGCATCTACAAGCAATGTTGATCTGTTGACCTGTATATATAAATACTTTCAATCTCATAACAGGATGAAGAGATGTGTGTGTAAAGACCACACGTGTGCACTCCCTCTTGTTTCCTCAGTAATGTGATAGGAATGTTTCAAATAAAGGGAAATAAAACCAATAGCCTCTATTTATTAACTATACAATTTGTTCATCAGTAACTATATGTGCACACTATATGAATCCCTTCCCCCATCCAATTATAACACTGTATGTATTGAGATTGAGGCTGACACGGTGGGTCTAGATGTGACAGAAAACTTTACTACAGAAAAGGCTGATCCTATTCATTAACCTAGATATAAGAGGGAAGGAAAATGGAAAGGGCAAGAAACAGAAGCACCGCTGTAGCAGCAGTGATGGGAGGAGCAGGACTTAGATGCCAGAAAGCACCTCTGAAAAGACAGGCAGGAAGGACTTCATGGATTATCCACTGAAATGGTTGACAGTAGTGGCCACCTATGGTTCATGATTGTATGTGATGGTTGTTGTTGGCATGCATCGGTGCTGTTAGTATTTGAGTAATTAGTTGTGTTCACGTTAACTTCTTTCTTGCGGGTCACTGCTGTAGCCCTTGGTGTATTGGAAGAAACAGCCAATCTAAGATGTACTCTCAGAATGCCGACAGCTCTGCTGTAGAAGCTTTTTATAGTCTTTCTCAAGCGTGAGGACTGAAAAGGCAGCACGATTCCTGAAACTTGTGCATCCTAAGATGAACTCACACATTTATTATGTATTTACCTTTGTTTTACTATTACTGTTCCAGTTTTATAAACAGGAGCACAAGGAAAAAGAAATAAATGTCAAGGAGGCACAGTGCAGGACAAGATACCAGGCCAAGCTCACAGCAAGCTTTTATGCAGGAAATATGCTGGTGTTCCAAACATGTAAAAACGGTTCAAGACAGTCTTCCCCTTTTGCCTTTCTTTAAAAAAATTGTTATAGGAACAAATTTTCTTTAAAATGGACCCTGGCCTGGACTATCCATATATCTAATAATTCAGTGCCTCTATTTGTAATTCCTATGGCTGCCTATTGCTATGTCTCTGATGATAAAACAGAGTATAAGGTTACTTATTTCATTTATAGTCTGCCTTTCACACCAAGACTCAAAGAGGATTACAAAAATTAATAAACCAATACAACACACACACACACACACACACAAATATGACCATTGGAGAACTGTAAGGAACAAAATGACTGGGATGTGCTCTGTGATGCTCTGCTTTACTCTGTGCCCCATATTTCACTGCATAACTGTTTTGTTTATTTACTTCATTTGTGTGTGTCATATTTTCTGTATGTCTTCTTTGATCCAACAAATGGAACACCTTCGTCTGTTGTGATCCCAAAATATATAATGCTGTGATTATGTTCCTGAAAAAACTGCTCTGTTCTATAAGCAGTATTAATGACACTGGCTCTTACGGTATTTGTTTACACTATCTCCATTTCTTATGCATGAGTGACATATAAGACAGCAACTGGAGGAAGTGGCAACCAAAAACAGCTGACTGCCTCTGTCAGGATCCTGTGCTAGATCAACCTGCAAAGCTCCTCCAAGTCATTTTTTTCTTAGGGTTCCCTCTCAGGAAAGTAGCCACTACCTTCTCTTTCAGCCCTGCAGCTCCTACTGAGACCCTGCTTATAGCCACGCAGGACTTGTATACATTTGTTGACCTGGGTTTCAGGTGGTCATCCCACTCACAGCAGTGCCATGTCACTTCCAGCCTGGTCATCTTCATGCTGCAGAGCTGATGCCCACTTTCTTGCCTCCCATGTTTTTGCAAAAGAAATTATGCCCAGGTGAAAGAGTACTCTAATGAAACGTCTTTGCAGGAATCAGCTATATAGGAAGTATTTCTGCCAGCCATTCAATTAACATTATAGTATTCCCACAATTCACAGACCCTGGAAGTGTCTGACCATATCCACGCAAGTCAATGGAAATGTTGGCGAAACATTTGCAAAATGTTTTCAGTCCCCACATTTGTTTGCACTCTTCCCGAAACGATTCCTGGCTCCCATTTTCTGGTAGTTCATTTTAAAAAACTTTTTCATGGACCCAATGCTTCAGTGCTTCAAAGCCCCATACTGCGATTCTTCAGAGGTTACGTCTTTATAGCTACAAAGGCATCACCCCCCAAATTTAAAAAAAAACTGACAAAAATAATCAGGCGAAATGACAGAGTGAGCTGAGAAAACAGCACTGATGAGGAAGTCTGAGGACTGCAGAAAGGCATGGGAAATGTTTTAAAGAGATGCCCAGCAAGCCAAAACAGTTTTAAAACATGTCACCAAAAGAATGGCTAAATTCAAGGATTAATTTAAAACATTTTCAGGCTGGAATTAAAATATTTTGGGCTAAAAGTGTTGCAAAACTCCTAGGAGGAAATGTTTTATTTCCTGCCTCAAAATGCTTTGTTTTGGTTGTGCAGAATAGGCCTTTATGTATCATAATGGGGCAACTTTTTGCATATACCTTCATATTTATTTGGTCATCTAGACAAAACAACAGGCTAGCTCCTTTGAGCTTTAAACTAAAAGAAAAACAGATGTTAGATGACCACAATGCTGGATTGATCCCGACACAGTGTCAAAGATCAATTGGTCATGCTTTTATTTTTGAAAGTTCTGTCATTTATTGTAAATTCCTAAACCTATTGTAAATTCCTAATCCATGCCATTATAAAGTCCCAATATGCATGAATGTTACTCGCTGAAACTTGTGTATATTTTTCATGTACAACATACAATTTAAAACAGAATAATGAATTGCTTTGAAGTTCCTTCAGCTATATTTTCCACCAAGTTGGAATAGAAGAACAAATTTTGTATCTCTCCATTCTGAGCACAAAATCAGCTACTCCGAGAATCTAAACTTTCACTGAATTAGTTGCTGATGCATAAGGTTCTTATGCAAATCAGGAACCGCTCATAGGATTGTGGCTGGCTTCAAAATGAACCCAAGGCCTTTGAAGTACATGCAAGCAGAGCAATCCCAGCATCATCTTAAGGATATAAATATTAAATGGAACAAAAGCAAAATAAATGTTGTGGAACATTTTTAAATAAAGACACATAATGGCAATCAGAGCCATCTGCACCTTGTTCAGGCTCACATAAAGCCAGTCTGGAGCTTAGCTTTAAGTGCATGCTTTAAAAATAAAGGTCAGCACGACATGGAAATGGCACGTCTTATTGTGGCTGCTCTAAATCACTGCAAAAAATGGTTCTGCAGACTGCCCTTAATTAGAATTAAGGAAAGGCATAGCACAATGTCATCCGAACAGCTCCATTTGTCAGAATTCTTTGTTCCAACTAGTGGAATAGATGGAGCAGGTAAAAGACAGCACGAGTGAGGCCCTTTCAAATCTGTGGCATTGAGATGGAATGGTACATATTGGTAAGTGTATAATTGATATTTAAGTAGCATTGTACCTCTGTTAAATTAGAAAAAAATGTTTGATTATGTTTCTGACCAATGCCACCGATGCCAATAGGAGAGAGGTTTGTCCTGCACTATATAGTGGACTAGACTTGTTTGTTTTATAATTTGGGGGAGAATACATAAAGTATTAAGTGAAAGCATTGCCCATAGAATGGAATGTCCATGGTTAATCTTATTTGGCCAAGTAGAGTTCTCATCAGACAAGAAGTATGGTCATGTCTTAACAAATGTGGTGGTGTCTGCAAGATTAGCTTGATGCAGTGGTTAAGAGCAGGTGGAGAATCTGAAGAAACAGGTTTGATTTCCTATTCTTCCCATAAGCAGTGGACTCGGGTTTATTTCCTCATTCCTACACATGATGCCTGCGGGGTGACTTTAGGCTAGTCACAGTTTAGGCGAGTCACTATTCAGCCCCACCTATATCACAAGAGTCTGTTGTGGGGAGATGAAGGGAAAGAGTTTGTAACTGGTTAGGAATGGTACAATATTGTTGTTGGGTTTTTTGCCTAGTTACTAGCAACGATCACAGAAGGGCTCAAGACTAAGTTTTCCATATTGCCTTCCAAAGGGGATGTCCCCCCTTTTAAAAAAGGAACTTTGAGGTTATCCTTCTAGGATGTTTACTCCCTGATGAACATAATTAACAAAATTAACTTAAGTAACTTCTTCACAAATAGGCAAAAAGATGTCTGCATAATGCAAGAGTGACCAACTGTTATGGCACTGCCATTTTGGAAATATATGAAAATACTCTGGATTAACTCATATTTTGTTTTTAATAAAGTTAACTGCAGTTACAGAATTTGCAAAAAATCCAAAACCCTAAATGTAAACTTTCCAACAATAGAGACCTTTAGGATACAAGAGGAAATACACCAAGAAGAAGGGAAGCAATCCATGAACTCTGAACACTAGAAAGACTACGTTACAGCACTTCTTAGAGTTCAAATTAATTAAATACACCCTGTGGCAGGATTTACATTAATACAGTTGTTCATATTGCTCACAGATCCATCTATTGCAGATTCATGACAACATGATAACAAATGCTGTTCTATTCCTCTTATATCCTTTCCTTAAGCAGTTTTTTTCACATTACTATTATTTCTCTCCTCAAGTGTTGCAACTCCTTTTGAAGGGTGAAAGGCTCATAGAATAATTTCTATTAAGATGAGGCCATCAAAAGAAATTCTAAAGGTCAGGAACACCCCCTCCTTCATGGATAAAGAACTATAAGGAGACAGGGGACATATAGATTTTATTCACTGTTTGTTAAGGACTTTCAGGTATGACCTTTTTGTACCCAAGTTCTCATTTCTGCAAAAATAAGGGAGGAGGGGCATGAAGTAATACTTCATACTAACTAATTCAGTCCCAGACTATCAGTGGTATGTAGAGAAGATTGCCTACAGTAATTCATAATGCCCTCTTATTATTATTAGGTTGTAATGAAACTTTGCAAGGGAAATAATTTTTCTTCACATGGGACTAGTATAAACAATATGTTTCTATAGGTTAATTATCAGTCTACTACAGAATTGTGTCCGGTGTTATTTTAATGAAACCATCACTTCTTCTGTCATTAAAGTCCTCACAAAAGTTCTGTATTCAAGAATTAAAGCAATCATTTTTTTTAGCTATACACCCACACAAGTAACGCTGCAAAAACAGAAGGGCAGGATAATCAGCAGACTTGAGCTAAAGATCCAATTACTGGGCAGTGTCATTTGTGCAGTTATCAGAATGCTCAGTTCAGAATAAATGGATGAAGAGTTAGCTATTAAGCTGAAGCAATTACCTCAAATAGCAAACAAATGCCATGCCTGTGCATAACAACAATATGCATCTATATGAAAATTAAAATTAAATCAAATTATTTTACATCAGCATATTGGTGCCTTAGAACTACAACCCAAAGCTAACATAGCGGCTTAGAAAAATCAATATTGTAATAGAAGCTCTGCTCCCATCTTTGTCACTGTTTATGTATGGCTATAGCCAGATACTGGTTGGGGTGATTTTTTGGTAACTTTTAAGTAGTATTGGTCTTGTATCTAAAATACATATCCATCAAAATTGTACCCAACAAAGGGTAGGAAAAGAGAGCAGAAATAACCACCAGAAGGAGAAACTAGTACTGCTTATGTGTACTATATGTAGAGGTTTTTTTGTGGTAGTAATCACTAATACTGAGTACTGGAGCATTTTGTGAGATTCTTTCCAGTCCTCAGGAGAGAACTGGTGGAAACTGACGCAACCTTAAATTTAAGTACATTAAGCTTTTTATACCAAAAAAACAAAAACAAAACAGCACTGACTACATATGATGATGTCGTAGAGTTTTTTTTTTCTGTACATACACATTTTGTATATCTTGTTTCAGGAATTGCAAAGACTTTTTTTCCCCAACTGTGCTCCATAAAAAAACATACAGGTGAGATGCTCACTACATTTTCATTAAAGTGATATTGTTAGGTACTTTCACAAGATATGCTTCCCAAGGTGCTGGTTTGTGCTTTTGTTCCGTAGAAAGAAGCGGATGCTGACCTTGAATTTTTATAGGGAGCATTTGCAACAGTCAGCACACTTCATGTGGCACATATCAAGCAACAGGCTTCTTTTAGGGTACTGCCCAGTTGGAGTCTTCAAAGATATAGCAAGGTCTTCTACCACAGATCAAACACCACAGGGAGAACTTGGGTTTGGTCCTACCCTCCAAGGATGAAAGGAATTTGTGCAGGTGGATCTTCTTGGAGTTAGTTTGCTCCACTAATGCAAGAGCAAGAGGTGATTGTGTACAATTTTGCCCTTCTTATTACTGTTCTTCTCTCTCTCTCCCCTTCCCCGTCACCTCCCCACAATTTGTTTGGTTCCACCAATCCCAGTAGTTGCTTTTTGGGGTATGCTGAAGGAGACTGGAGGGCAGAGGGCATATCTGCTTGTGCACTTTCTTTCATCTACTCATGATATGCTCCAACTCAGTTCATGAAATTTCACACATGGATCAATATAAAGTGGCAAAGATTATCACCAGTACAGAGATGAGTGTGGCAAAAGTTATGATATTAACACTTTTTATTCATTGATGGAGTGTATTTAAGGCCCAAACTTCATGCTATATCTTTTGATTCTGAACCAGGCCTAGGTTCCCCTAAGGATGGTGTGCAGAAAAAAATGGACCCCCCCCCCCCCCGCCCCAATTCCATTATTTTGAGCCAGTCAGGCTCTGGGGACTTTAAATGCCTGTGTTTAGCTGCTGCATTACTGCAGAGAAGACAAGATGGATCTGGATTCCCCGGATCCAACTCATCAAAAAGTATACTTTGCCATTTTAATTTCCTTTTTAAAATTGTGTATATTGTACATGAAATAATATTTTATATATGATCTGCCCCAAACCCAAAACAGAGGGAGCCGTATAGAAACCTAATAAATTTAAATTAAATTAAAAAATAAAAATAATGCCTTGTTTGGCTCATAATGTATAAACTTGCATGCCTCCAGGACAACTTGCATTAGGAAGTCTCCCAACACATAACTGGACTTCCTTCTGTGAACTTATGCCTATTTTGTTCTGGTAGCTGCATCGGTCTTTCTCTGACCCACATGCGTTAGTGCTTCCATAACCAAGACTGTAAGGGGATTGCCTTAATTAACGCAGGAAATCTCACACTGTTTTTGTCCTAACACAAAAGGAAACTCAGTTCAATCCTAAGCAGACTTGCAGCCTGCTAAGTCTGCTGAAGTCAGTTTAGAAAGGTGTAACTCTGCTATGGATTGCAATGTGGGACAGTCTTTTCTTTTAACTCCCCCCCCCCTTAAGTTATCAGGAGAAAAAAGGGACTAGTTTAAGCCACTTACGTGGCAAATGGTGACCTGGAAGAAAGACTGTGCCTGATACAGGGTACATGAGATTAGGATCTGAAGCTGGGAACTGATTTAGATCTTAAACAGTGCAAGCAAGGGGGCAAGATCTGCTCGGTTTTCTTGGAAACTATCTGCCTTTCAACTGTTTTGTCTGTGTAAAAAAATAAACACTGTTTTTGCTGGGGCTCTGACTGGTGAACCTGCAGCTTGGACTTTCCCCACTTGCTTTACTGTTGCTGGGCCAATAAGGAGTTTCATTTTTAACAGGTTGGGGTTGGGGGGTCTCCCTGTGGTTGCCATCCTCCAGGGGAACCCTGAAGACATTCTGGAATTGCAACTAATCTCCAGACTACAGAGATTAGTTCCCTGGGGAAAAACGGCCACTTTGTAGAGTGGACTGTATAGCATTATTATATTCCACTGAGGTTCCTCCACTGCCCTAACCCTGCCGTCACCAGAATCCAGCCCCAAAGGTCCAGTTGGCAATCCTAGGTTGCTTGACCCAACTCTCATTATTACCCTTTAATGAGACAGCAAATGCTGGTAATTTCCCAAGTACCGCAAGTGCTCAATTCAGATCAGGACCATGGTAAAGGATAGAAGAAGTTTTTGCCTTCCCCTATGCCTATGCCATTCACCTGACCAAAAATGGCCCAAGGGATCTTAGCTACCCTGCTAGGGGATTGCAGCCCTCTGTAATATCTAATTTGGCCATGTATGTTATTAACTTCCAGGCTGTAGCCTTTGTCCAGGACCATTTCAGGTTGGGAAAATTATGTGGGGTAAAGTTTGAAGCCCCTTCATCTATGCCATGGTCTTGATCCAAAATTGGTCATTGCTGTACTTGGGAAATTAGTTCCCAACAGCTGCCATCTGAGTAAGGGGAATGAGACACCAGTAGGGAGAACTGCAAATCAACTCATTTTAAGAAAAAGTAATCCCTTAGGTTATCAAGTTCAAGTAGCACTAGAACAGATATTTTCCCATAAAAGACTTGGAAGATCCGGCTTCTCCAAGAATACATATTTTTTAAAAAGCATCTGTAGAGGTTTTATGTGCTGGGGAAGAGAAATGTATGGAAGCAATGGTGACTACATGACACATGCGACAAAATGGGCAAGGCCCTTGGGAAAGATGAACCCACTGATAGATATTTTATATTCCCACAATAAGACGACTAGCGCTAGAAAGGAGATTTCTATTCCAGTCCTTTGCCTATGTTTCAGGTTTTTTGTTTTCAGAGAGGGTGTTGTTTTAAAACAGGGGACATTTAAAAAATGGATGCCCTTCCTACAGAAGGGAGTGGTGCAGTGAAGTTATCACCTGAGAGTTCCACCACCTCAATTTACACCTTATTTGTCTGTATGTCAGCCTTGAACTGTTGAAAATTTAGCGTGATGTGTGTGTAAACTGAGTTTTAAAATGGAATACAAAAATGTTTTCTCACATTTGAAGAAGCCTTGACCTTTGCTTTTGACGCATTAATATAAAACACCATTAAAGATGATTGACAGGTGGGATTTTACAACATGAAGCAGAAACATTCTAAAATAGATTGCGACTTTTGTCCACCTTAGTAATGGGGAAGCACAAAGCTACAAGCACAAAAACTGATAAGAAGAAACTCGCCCTTTAGAGATGTAGGCCACAGAGGTCTGTCTGAAAATTTCTGCCTTGATTTTAGGTGACAAACAAGAACACGCTGAACAAGTGACACAGAAAAGTGCTGCCTCGATTTGAACTGCTGAAGCAATAATTTGTTGTCCATCAGACTCATGAGGCTTAACTAATGCTTTGTGAACTATATCAACTAGGATATCCTTTTTCTTCAAATATCTTTTCCAGCTGATTAGTCTGCAACAAAAAGGAGGGAGAGAATCTCAAGTAAGGTAAAAATTCTGAACGCCTTGATAAACTGACTCGCTAGCAATCCCCGCTGCAGTGCCAGCTACTGATGAGTTCTATAATTCAGGAGATTATTTCTTGTCAGTATCATTTTCAAGCGAGGAGGGATGATTGTTTCTCACTACCTGCATTTTCATCCTTGCCCGTCTAAATGTACATGCCAAAAAATGAATGCAGTATTGCAGAGATCATCATGAAGTTCTACTGTAATGGGCTGAATAGAGGCACTTGTGAAGCGTTGATTCCAAACACAGTGTCTTCTTAGAGATGTCACAAACAAGTACAATCACTTACAAAGTAAGAGTTAAGCATTATCTCTTTCACAAATTATTTGATATACATTTCTTTATCTTATTAAATGTTTTAAAAAATCATAAGCAGTTGTTTGATTGCTCTAGTCCCCACCGAATACATGAGGTGATGATACACTTTGCTTGCCTTTTGAAAGGGTGGAACAAGAATTTACCTTTCAACACAACTGCCTAGCAACATAAAAATGGAGATGTTACATTCAAATCTGCTCATCACAGCATGGAGTATAATAATATGCAAAGCTTCTGCTCTGCAGAGCCTAATCAAAAAAATTATTCTAATGTATAAAACATAGGGGCAAAATTTCATCCTCACACATGGCAGATTATGCATGAAATTCCTATTTAGGGGTATATGCAGATATTTGCCATTTATATGATGACATAATTTAAGGGCAGCATTTCTAATTTATTGTGTTTAATCAAGCTTTTTATTAACACCTGACTGCATTTCTTTAACCATGCCTGCTAATTTTAGGATTGTCCAGAACATAGTATATCATCTCTCATCATAGTAAGGGAGGGTAAAAACTGCCCCTTAGAAATCTGTCTATGGATTGGCTTTACTAAGATAACTGATATTTTGATGGATATATTACATTTGATCATCCTTTTGTATATGTGAAGAGTAGGTGAAGAAAGAGTTCTTAGTTTAAAGGATGCTTTGCACCTACATACCAGCTAGGGTTGCCACGCCTCTCACTGTGGTGGGAGGCCTCTTGGTGAATGTCAAGTGATGTCAGGAGAAAAAGAAATGTCACTGGCATCTGTACTGGTTAAACCCAGAACTGACAATAGGTATGCATAGGAAACCATAGAGTTTCTGGTGATACCTAGAACAGGGGTAGGGAACCTGCGGCTCTCCAGATGTTCAGGAACTACAATTCCCATCAGCCCCTACCAGCATGGCCAATTGGCCATGCTGACAGAGGCTGATGGGAATTGTAGTTCCTGAACATCTGGAGAGCCGCAGGTTCCCTACCCCTGACCTAGAACTACCCATTGCCACTTCTGGATACATAGTAATGTTGGAGACTGCCCCCCCACAACCCTCCTGATGGTTGCCAGGCTTGACCTTGCAACCCTAATGTTTGCCAGTTTTGCTCCTCCACATGCACAAATACTACACAAAGAACAGCAAAACTGGAGAAATAACTCTCCCCTCAACACATCTTTTGCACAAGAAAACTGCTGGCCGGAAGGAAAGAAGCAGAGCCCTTCCTTTCCCTGCAGCACCATTCTTAGCACATTTGAACTGTCCTTTTCATTTTTAGGGGCAGTTTAAGAATACAGGATAACAAGTTTAAACCAGTGAAGAAATGTAACATGTGGTTGACCCTTCAGCAATTCAGTCAAAATTCAAAAAGGAAAGTACCAATGTATCATGTGTGTATTGTTTTCACGTTTTTTGGATCATACTGAATTTTTCTAAATGGTGTATAGGAACTGGTAGCATATTTTAAGGGGGAGAGAAACTTACAGGATAGGTTTTACTACAGAGATAAGTGGCTTATCATACAAAAGGGGTGCCCCCATCCCCTATTGCAGCAATGGCGAACCTTTTCGAGACCGAGTGCCCAACTGCAACCCAAAACCCACTTATCTATCGCAAAGTGTCAACATGGCAATTTAACCTGAATACTTAGGTTTTAGTTTAGAAAAAATTGTTGGCTCCAACGTGCGCATTTCTTGGGATTAAGTTTGGTGGTAGTCGGTGGCTTTGCTTTAAAGCAACTGTGCAACATTTCGAATGGAGCACAAGCACCAGGCCCGCCCGCCGGGGACTGCCTGGTCAACGCAGTGCATGCACGTTGTGCCCAGCAGCCCAGCCCAGCCCAGCCCAGCCTAGATGTGTGTGTGTGTGGGGGGGATGATTTTCCACCTCCTCACATGTTGAACTCTGTGCTCTCATGCCCACAGAGAGGGCTCTGAGTGCCGCCTCTGGCACGCATGCCATAGGTTCGCCACCAGGGCCCTATTGTTTCCAATGGGAACTAATCTGAGATGGAGGCTACACATTTCGGGGTCCATAACTTTGGACCCCCTAAACCAAACTTCACAAAATCTGGGTGGTAACATTAGGAGAATCTCCTGAAGATGCCCTGAAATTTTGGTGCTGCTAGCTTAACAATTGCAACCTTGACAGCAGGCATCCCCCAAATTTCCCCAGATTCTCCTTTTAAATCCACTCCCTTTGGCATGAACTTAAAGGGAGAATCTGAGGACCCCAGTTTTAACATTGAAAGTGATGCTGTTTCAGGGTGGGGGAGAATCCACCCTAAAACAGCATCACTTTCAATGTTGTTTTAACTTGGGACACCAGATTCTCCCTTTAAGGTGGATTTGAAAGAAGAATCTGGGCTCCCTAGTTTAAACACCATTGAAAGTGATGCTGTTTGGGGATGGATTCTACTGGAGGTGTTTTGTGAGCGATGATGCTGACATTTGTTTGGTAAATGTTTTGCTGGGGGTGATTGTGAGATGCTTAATACCCAATTGCACTGCCTTGGAGCTGTTTCTCAGGCTAACAACTGACCTCATAGGGTTGGTGTGAGGACAAAGTTAAGAAAGAGAGTTGGTGGGGAGAGAGCCATGTATGTTTTGCTGGGGGTGGGAGGTGTTTTGTGAGCAGGTGCAAAAAATCATTGTTAGGTCATGGTGAGGGAGGGTGGCCACCCATACGGGAGGGCGCCAAACTCAGGTTTTGTCCCGGGGCTCCAGTTTGCCTAGATACGCCTCTGGACATATCAACTTAGAAAACGACATCCTTTTAATAGTTAGGCTGTTTCTTAGTATTTAGAGAAGTCAAAGTGCTCATCCACATATTCTTTAGAGTAACTAATCCAGAGACCAGTTATTTCAAGGATTTATTTCAAGACAACAGATCCTTTTCATGAGAAGCTGTGATTCCACGTGCCAATGAATGCTTAATACTTAAAATGAAATGTTGGTTCTTGAGTTCAGTAGGTTTACTTTTAAGTAAATTAGCATGGTGAGCAGCATTTGACGTATTTCTTACCAGCTTAGCCTTTATTCCATTATTCTATATATTATTTTCCATTGATCTCTATGTGAGCACCAAGTGAGCCACACAGTCACCTTGCTTAATTATATCTTTGTGAAACATCTCTCCCAGATATCTTCATAAAAGTTTAACAGAATTAATAAAATCAGGGTTAGACTCTGATGCACTTGAACTTTGTATAAATATTACCAAGAAGCATACTAATTACCCAAATGTGGGTATCCTTTTTCCTTTCCACACTCTGCCATGCACCTGTGTTATATATAAGTCATTTAAACATACAAACATAAATATGATCGAATGTTGATTATTGATAAAACAAAGACAATTAGTAAAGTTTATAAAGTCCTTCTTGAACAAAAAACAGAACAGGAAACTGTGAAAGATAATATGATTAAATGGGCAGAGGATTATGGAGAAACTATACCACTAAATATTGGACATGCGTATATAAGTATCTAAATATTGGACATGCGTCTAAATATTGGACATGCGTATATAAGTATACTCCTAACACTGACTTGTGGAAAAATCACCTTAAATGTGGAAATACGACAACACACACACTTATTATACCATTTGATAGTAGCGGCCAGAATTGCATTTGCGAGGCTGTGGAAGACGGAAAGAGTTCCAACAAAAGATGAATAGATAGAGAAGATACAACAATTATATAAAAGATGAATAGATAGAGAAGATACAACAAAATGGCACATCAGATAAAGAATTCACCCATAGATACTTACAATAAAAATTGGGAATGATGGAGTAGGTACATTAGAGAAAATACGGGAATTTAAATTTTTGTTATGGCTTTCTATGGCTAACTATTACAATATAAGGAGATTGATTGTAATACTCAATGATAGGATAATGTTAATAATGTTTATAAATATGAGATAATTTGCTGAAAATGATATTATAAAGAACTTTTATTCACTCTTTTAATATGCTGAGGTAACGTAATGAGAAAGATATGAAATGGTAGGACGATAAGATGAGAAATAATTTTAAGTGAATATTTGGTTCTGTTTTCTAAGTTGCCTTTAATTAAATAATAGGACTAATGAAATATTTTTAAGAAATATGAATTTATATCTTGTATATTTGTCTTACTGTGTTTACATATGAATAATTACAATGTTATATCAAAAAATTCAATAAAGAAAAAATATTTTAGACATAAATACTGTGTTTTAATCCTTTTCTTCATATATAGAAGAAGAAGAGAAGGAGGAGCAGGAGGAGGAGGAGGAGCAGGAGCAGGAGCAGGAGCAGGAGGAGGAGGAGGAAGAGTTTGGATTTATATCCCCCTTTCTCTCCTGTAAGGAGACTCAAAGGGGCTTACAAACTCCTTTCCCTTCCCCCCTCACAACCAATACCCTGTGAGGTAGGTGGGGCTGAGAGAGCTTAGAAGAACTGTGATTAGTCCAGGGTCACCCAGCTGGCACGTGTTGGAGTGCACAGGCTAATACAGACTGCTTCCACATGGCAATGATTCTTTGTTGTGAATTCATTGTGAAAATACAGAGGCATACACAGTGGCATCATAGTACCCATATAGGAGTATACCCCATGTTTTCTTGGGTATCACCCCAACCTCTCCACCTCTTCTATGATGCCAGCAGGCTTTTTGCCAGCTTTTGAAAAATATCAGCTATGTTGCTCTCTTTTGACTTGATCTTGTTACACACCAGCCTCTCTTTGTAACATCTCCTTCCAACTGGGTACATATCAAGTCTATGGATGCACATTTCAGTGTGTTGCAGGAAGTGAATTCTGAGTGATGAAAGCTTTTGCTGAAATAACTGTTGTTAGAGCTGCCTCAAATCCTGTTGTCTGTGCCCTCGTCCAGATCTGCGGGAGATTGCAATTAGAAATAGGGCTTTCTTAGGGGTGACATCTCATCTCTGGAATGCCTAAAACTATGAGGCTAATTACTGACTTTTAGATGCCCAACAAAACATTAATCTTTACCCAGGCTTTTAATTCAATGGTTATACCATCGTTTTGACATAATATTTTTATGGCCTGTCTGTTGCTTAAGGGCTGTTTTATGACTGCTGTTTTATGTTGTCTTAGGACCTTTTATTTGCTTTGATAATGATGTATAGGATTTTAAAAAATACATTTTATTTTTTCCCTTGGCCAGTCACTTTGAGCAAGGCAGAATATTTGTGAAAATCAATATGTAATGAATAAATTTGAAATAATCGTTATCACCACATTTTGTGACAATGCCTTCAACAAGTATGTTGTGCATTGTATGAAGCACTGCTTCTTCTTGGCTGTTCTCAATCTGTTCATAAAACTAAGAGGATAACACATAGTCAGTCATAGTAGCTGCAGCTGCCAAGAGGGAAAAAATCCCCAAATGTATCATTATTACATCTGCCATTCACTTTGAATATTAGTTTTGGTGTGAAGAAAGGGGGGTAATTTCCTGAACTCCAAGAGATTCTCAGTCCCCACCAAGTTGCTAAATGCTTCAACTTCTTTTCTTAAAGCATGGACTTAGAATCTCTGGCCGGAAAATAATTTAGTTGTGATATTTACTTTCCATGCAATCTATAGTGGAACCCAAATAATTCTAAATGGCCTTTGAGTTGTACTGGGTATTCCTAGGAGGGATATAAATATTGATAATTATCAAGGGGAAAGCCCTATCATGATGAAGTAACAGAAAATAATGAGATTCAAATCTGTTTGATTGCACTTTGATTCAGGGGCAAGCTTAGCTATGTAGCAACTGGGGTAGTCACTGGGAGAGTGCAGCGGGTCCCCAACCATCAGCTGCCACTGCTGCCAAGCTCTCTAGAGCTGTGGTGGGAGGAAGCGGGTTTGGGACAGCAGCCATGCCTGCACCAACTCAGGGCAGAACAGGACACAAAAACTGCCCTGAAAAAGGGACCCTGCTACTCCTAATGGAAGGGGAAAAGGAGGAAGAGGTGAGCAGGCTCTCACAGGGAACTTTTAATTAAGGCCAATGCTACAGCTACCAGAAGTGAACAGGAGAGAAGCTGAAAAAGTGTTGGTAAAAAGCAAAGAGTGAAGAAACACATGCAAGGAAAGGCAGAACCTTTGCTGAACATTTTTATCAGTAATGTTATGCTAAATTCAATGTCTCATGGAACTATCATTTCTCTTCTGCTTGAAGCAGAATATGGAAAAAGAAAAAACTGAGCACTGGTGCTTGCCACCCAGGAACAGATCTGTGTGGTTTCTCAATTGCTAGTGCAGCAGCTGCTGATACAGCACAGTAGCAACAGAGCTTTCACAATGCAGCTTTCCATGCATTTGTCATCTCTCAGTCCTCTAGCAACAGCCATCCTTCCACTGCAGGCCACTGGCGCTTTTCATTTTCCCCCCATTTTTTTAAAATGTAGAAATCTCTAGCCTCTTCTGTTGTGGACCCCCACAGTGGAATGAACAAGATGCTTGCCTTTTAAAAGAAGGAAAGTTGGCAATTCACTGAACATGTTACACCTACTGTTATAATGGTACCTTGATACAACAATATGAAATTGCTGATTTGAAAAAGCTCCCATCATAGAAGGAGGAAAGGGCCATCCGAGGGAACAGTGTCAAGGAAAACAGCTGCCATGTTGGCAGGAAAATTGAGAGCTTCCAACCCACAAGGCTTATTGTGCTCTTTCCCAAAGCAGGCTTGAGAAAAGCTGGTAAAACTCCAGAAGGTGCATGCATGATGGAATGGAAAAACACTACTTCTGCACAGCATTGAACCCTGGGCATATAACCCATGTGAAAATGGCCACTGTCTTAATGCAGGATGAACCTCTCTGAGGGCACTTTCGCACATGCAGCATAATGAAGAAGAAGAAGAAGAAGAAGAAGAAGAAGAAGAAGAAGAAGAAGAAGAAGAAGAAGAAGAAGAAGAAGAAGAAGAGGAGGAGGAGGAGGAGGAGGAGGAGGAGGAGGAGGAGGAGGAGGAGTTTGGATTTATATCCCCCTTTTCTCTCCTGTAGGAGACTCAAAGGGGTTTACAATCTCCTTGCCCTTCCCCCCTCACAACAAACACCCTGTGAGGAGTGTGGAGCTAAGAGTGCTCCTAGAAGCTGTGACTAGCCCAAGGTTACCCAGCTGGTGTGTGTGGGAATGTACAGGCTAATCTGAATTTCCCAGATAAGCCTCCACAACTCAGGCGGCAGAGCGGAGAATCAAACCCGGTTCCTCCAGATTAGATACATGAGCTCTTAACCTCCTACACCACTGCTGCACTTTCAATCCACTTTCACAAATGTTTGCAAGTGGATTTTGCTATTTCACACAGTAAAAGCCAGCTGCAAAGTGCAAGTACCGTTGAAGTTAAAAGCATTATGTCTCTTGAAGCAGGCAAATTATGCTGCTTCAATATATATTCTTCATTTCCTACAATTACGTTGGAGGTGGTGAAAAATATTATGACTATCCTGTCTTTGACTCAAGTCCTGATAACAGATTCTTGACATGCAATTAATTGGAATCAAGTGAAAATCTACAAGATACACTTCTTCTTAAGCTGTAAAAATAGCAACACATTTGCTAAAAAGGGACATGCTCAATTTTTAGGGATTTTTTTTGTAATAAGCAAGCTCTACTGTGAAATGAAACAAATTTTCTTCCCACTTTTAAAATGTATTTTGTCATCTAAATAATTATAAAAATGTGTGGAGTTTTGGATTGGCATCTACAGTTATTATCCCCAGGAAAGCACAGGATTCAACACAGTGTACTCTTTCTCAACCACCCATGGGACAGGATGTCCTCAGCTGAGTTTGCAATATATCAGTTTGGCAAATGAAAGGCTGGCTGGGGTTTGGTATTCTCACAACTGGCTCTCAGGTAAGGTTGAAGAGTAGTATCTCAAAGGCAGCTACCGCAGCACTCGTCCACTGGAGCATGAGCAGCCATTTCTTTTGTCATGTCAGTCAAGTGATTCTTTATGGTTGCAAACTGTGGGATAAAGCAACCATAATAACACACCACACCCTGCAACCATAATAACACACATTCCTTCTCATTCTGTGGTCTAACCTATCATATTAGGATCATATTAGGATCAGAACTTTATTGTCCACAGGCAGTTATCCTCCTTCTACCATGAATCCCAAGTAGGATACTCAACCAGGGACAATCTTGCATTTTTTGGTTTAGCCGTCAACTAGGGATGCCATCCTCCAGGTGAGATCTAGGGATCCCTTGGAATTACAGGTAATGTTCAGGTTACAGAGATCAGTTTCCCTGGAGAAAATGGATGTTTTGGAGAATGGATGCTATGACACTGATGTTCCTGATCTCATCAGCCTCCATGTCCAAATCTCCGAGAGCTTCCCAATCTGGATCTGATAACCCTACCTGCATTCTTTGCCAGTGGTTGGGGGGAACTGGCAACCCTGCTATCAGCCTGACCCCTCTCAGATGCTTCTCCCACAAGTGACTAAACACTACTGTGTCATTTATATACAGAACACCTACATGTTCTTAGCTGGCAATGACCCAGTCTACCAGGTGCTGAAAAGATACAGCTGCCTCTTGAAGTCCAAAGGGTGTCAACTTCAACTGGAAGAGGCCTTGGGGTGCAGGGAAGACCATCTTATGCTTGACTTACAAAAAGATTTGTCAAGATCCTTTTGTAAGGTCAAGGGTGGATATGACCTGGAAGAGTACTTCCGAGCTCCACCATGGACTGCGGGTCTCTTCTATAGCTCCAGGTGCTGTATTTCCTCCACCTCCTGTTTCACTGAGTGAAGCCAGTTAATTGGAGCACTAACTGGAGAGCAAGACCAGTAACCTATTACAACCAGGCTGCATTGACCTATCAATCACTCAGTGTGATTCTTGATTCCTCCCTATCAGTGGCAGCCTATACATGTAATAAATGAAAATGAAATAAACAGCAGATCTTATATGATGCAACCAAAAATTAGAAGCAGTGTAGCACTGGAAATCAATGTTTCTTTTAATGCTGGCATTACAGATGATGGTGAATGCCACAAAAATAATTTTTTTAAAAAAATCTTGAAATTGTGAAACTATACCCCAGAATATCAAGGCTATCAGTCCAGCTTCCAATTGATCCAGATTAGGCACCTTGAAATCTCCAGACCCTACTTCATTCTTCATTACTACAAAGGCTTCTTCCTCCACATCTTACATTTCTAATCAGTGATAAGCACTGCTACATTTGGCGTGCAGGAATACTAAGAGTAACAGGAAACAAAACTACTCACTTTAGCATTCTCTACTGGGAACAAAGTTCTTCTGTTCAACATCCCACATTTGGTATATGAAGCTGGGCAGATAAAGTGGGACTGATTTGTAGCATGGGTCATTTCCCCACTCACCTTTTGTTGTGCACTACTCGCGGCAAGTAACACGGGGTCCCGCTGCACTCCCCACTACAAACGTGGCGACAATGCAGCCACGCCGTTTCTGCCACTCTCCCCCACAGGGCTCATCTTTTCAGATCCTCATCTGAAGAGCACCTTTTGGAAAACCCCGCACAGAGCACGGGGCAGTGGGAAAGTCCAGGGGTGACCCTGAGTTTGAGATTCCTGCCCCTGGTAGAGACGTGGAACCTTTGCCCAATAAGGAAGCAGTGGGTTGGGGCGGGATACGTGCGCAGCCAATTATTTTTCCCCTGTGCTGCTGAGGTCAACATCTGCTCGAAGGGTTGTACGTTTGAAGGGACGTCTGGCCTGACCGGTTAAATAGCTCATGCCCCACTGTCCTCTCTGCCGGGCTCAACTGACGCCTCTGCAGCCGGTGCACGGCTGGAGGCAGCTGCTGGCAACCCGACAAGCCTGGTCCACCCTTGCCCCCCTCTTGCCAGTCTGCCAGGGCTTCTGTTCTGCTGAGTCCTCAGCTGCTGCTTTTTGCATTTGCAAATCCTCTTCTCCTCCTCCACCCCTATCCTGAGCCCAACTTGGTGGCGGCGGCAGCAGCGGCTGCTGCCAGGACTAGGAGGCAAGGAGGGGCCATGAGGCAGCCGCTTGCAATGGGGAGGGCTGGTTTGGCGTTTGCAAGGCAAGCCTCCAGGCGCTGGCTTCGGCGCCAGTGCTTGCAAACAGGTGGAGTGGGGAGAGGAGCAAGCAAGGTGTGCATTTTGCAGAAAAGAGTCTTTTCTTGCTGGCAGTCATGAGTTGCATTTTTTTTAATGGGGAAAACAGCACAGTGCTTTGCTTCTGGAGACTTGGGAAATGAGTTGGGGTTTGTTTACCAATGGGGGGGCAAGGAAAGGTGGGGATCTGTAAGCCCGCCGGGGAATCTGGGTGGTCGGAAGGAGAGAAGTTCACTCAGCGTGTGGGATCGCTTCCCCTGACCCCTCCCCACGAGTTCTGGGTGTGTGTGTTTTCTTAAAGGTTTGGCGGCGCTGGGAAGGGCTAGTGGATGTTGCATAACTGTTGGTCTCAGAGAGTTAGCCCAAAATTACGCCTCCTGTGCACGTTTGTCAGAGGAGAGGAGCCATTCAAGGGGTTTCTGCCGTTAGGATCGTGCTGTATTATGTGGAAACCCGACTCGGAAATAAGCCCCAGTGACTTACTTAAAGAAGCGCTCCCCCTTCCCCCATAGTCCCGCCCAGCAGCAGCAGCAAATCAGGATAGTCCCTGAGCTCAATGTGCGTACCAAAGCCTCAGAGTGGGGATTCCTGGTGGCTGCTGCCTGAGCAATGTTTGAGGGGCAGAAGCTGCAGTGGGGAGCATAACCCCGCACCCAAAATGCCCCGCAGCAAACAAACCCAGTGCGTATCTCCTTCTTTTTTTAAATAGCGCATGAATAGCACAAGAAGGCCTCAAGAGCCTGATGGACCAGCCCAAGTTATGTTTTCTATGACAGTATTCTGGGCCTCTGAAAGTATAGTTTGGACTATGCCATCCATAGTCACTTTTCACATCTCTAAGGTTGCCCATTCTGTCTTGGGAAAGTACTGGAGATTAGAAAGTACAGACCAGTCTCCAAAGCAACCATTTTCTACAGGAGAACTGATCTCTGTAGTATGGATATTAGTTGCAATTCTGGAAGATCTCCAGGACCAACCTGAAGGTTAGCAACTTTTCCATGAAAGAAGAGGTGCACGATTGCAATGAATATCTGACACCCCCCCCCCATTGTGTACTAAATAATGCTACCAATATTTTTGCTTACACTGATAATATTCAGAGAGATTCTATATAATTATTTCCTACACTGTGCTACAAACACCTCTGTAGCATTATATCCTTCACAACTTTGCTTCTTCAAATTCACAACCCATTACTGCATTCATATAGTTTTATATGTATAAAATACATACGGTATTTGATAGCCAGCAGTCCTTATCTATTATATACCAGTCAGCAGGAAAGGAAGTGGTTACAAATGGTGTATCTACAATAAAAATATTTGACAATTTCCCCAGAGAAGTATGCATTCTTTTTTTGCTTCTGTAATTTCCTCTGGTAATGTTTCTAATTATTTCTTTATGATTAAACAACATTACATCACACAGGGAGTTACAAATGCACGTTATATAAAGGCTTCAAATGTTTAAAAAAGTTATTCACAAAGGTTGCTTGGTATCAGTATTAAAGGAATCAATTCAGAAGAAATTATCTTTATTAGTCATTAATTTTACGTTAATTCCTTCTGAGAATGTCCATGCACTGCAGGTTTTACAGCATTATCTACCTGCAGTGATTATCTCATGATTAAAAGGAAACCTGCTTTCTTCTCTCTCAACACATACTATGCAGAACTACCAGGGTCCTGCCAAATGTGATTTCACTTCAGGATGTAAAGCTTCTGTGTGCTGGCTCATAGACACCTCTTTTATTCCTCAGGATCCTAAGAGAGAGCTTTGTAATCTTCATTTATCTCCTAACAGAGTCCTCTCCTGAAAGCAGAAGTTCAAGGCCGAATCCCTTGATGTGTCAAGCCATCCCTGCAGAGTTAAAGATTAATTGCATGAATGTGGTCTGAAGGCAACAAGTCCTTAGTAATTGGTTTTTGCTTTTCCTTAGGTAGGCTATCCAAGGAGAAGCTGGTTGTAACTGGCAGGGGCATGGAAATTCTCAGCAGTGGGATAGCATTTTGTGTGCAACCAGACACAATTCAAAGGCTATTTTGCGCAGTGATAATATGTTAACTGGTCCTGACAGAAGTGTAGAGAAGCGCCAAGAGAAAATTACATGAGATTTTGAGTGAGGGTTGCTGCTTATTTTTTATTTATTTATTTTGCAATATTGGAATCATCATATGGCAGCTTGGCATGCCTACCTGATACAGCTCTTCCAAGCTGGTCTACTAGTCCCATATGGCCGTTTATGCATGGCACAATTATACCGGGTTACAATCAGTATCTTAACATCCGGGTCTACTTTATCCCAGTTTCTCCCTTTACATGACTGTCCATTTCTGTGAAGGAATCAAGTGAAGACTAGAAGGAAATACTCCAGTTTGTTTTGCACGAGCCCGGGTCCTTTGTGTTTACACTGCAAGCATATCTACGCATGCAACCATCCCCAATGTCCCACATTCTGATTGGCTGTTGTTTTGGGGCAGCAGTGGGAGAAAATGAAGCCCCTCCTTTCCCCAGTTCTGAAGAAGGCCCGGCACAGACCTCAATACAGCAAGTGGCAGCAAAAAACAATTGGGCACAGCATCACATCACATACCCACTCACATTCTCATATTTTTGTGGAAAACAAGAGACCCCCACCAGTGATATGCCCACTAACATTCGACCCAAAGGGCACATCTCCCTAGCTATGGGCTCTGAGCAACTAATGCATGTACAGAAAAGAAAATGGGGACATTTTGGGACTCCACTCCTGATTAACCCAGGTGAAATGGCACTCGGTCAATACCATGAGCAGAAAATGTGCTTGGGGGGAAAGTTTCAGGAAGGGTGGCCTGCCATGGTCGGCAGCTCAGCAGAGTTGACATCAGGTGGGGAGATCAGGGGGGTGGGCAACAGGGCAGGGAGATCGTGGCTGGGTGGGGAAAAAACTTGTTCTGCTCTCATGGTGCTTGCATGGTAGCGGGTTTTTGAAAATAATTGCCTAATTTGTGATTTTTGAAAATCCCGGGATGAGGGTAATATCGTGGGACAAACCCACTTTAGGACGGGAAACCGTGTGAACTTCTTGGCCAAACTGGGATATTTCCAGTTTTGGGATTCAAATAATTTAATAACCGGTTCTGGTGGTGGGATTCAAATAATTTAACAACTGATTGTTTACAAGTACCATTTTAACAACCGGTTCTGCCGAATTGGTGGGACCCTGCTGAATCCCACCACTGGATCTTTCTCTTGCCCAACTCGGGATATTTGGGCCATGCAGAAATGACCACAGTTACCTGTTCTATTTTCATAAAGAATCACTTATTTGACATGTTCTTCCTTCATCTTAACAAAAGGCAAGCCTTATGCTGGATCTCTGAAGGCTGGCACTTAGAGTCCCTACTATCTCAGGAAGACGTATACAGCCTTTTGAGCTTTTGTTTGTTCATTTCATTTAAAGCAAGGATGGCCATCATCTGTGACCACAGGGACCACTCTGTTTTCCTAGGGTGCTATTTTGCCTTTTTACAAATTTGAGAAGATATTACATACATCCAAATATTAAATTTGGATTCTCTCAGTTTGAAGACATATTTATTTTACCTGCAAATAAAACTGTGATCAAGTTTTTTTATGATACCATGACCAGGAATTTTAGGAGATAGTTTTACACCAATAATCTACCCTTGTTTAAGATTACCGGTATGTCCTCCATTCCTGACTGGCTGGAACTGTTCATTTCCTGTTGGTGCTCAGGGGTTATACAAAACTATTTCTGGTTATCATGCCTCCCAGTTGGTCTTGTTTGTACTAGTCTCTGTGTTCTCTCTTTCCTGCTTTGTTTGGCTCAGCTTGACCCTTGCACCTTACATTTACTTCTGCAACTGCTATTTTAGCTTGATTTGTTGACTCTGACTCAGTATGAATTTGGTCTGTTTTCTCTAAACTAGCCTGTTCCACTTTGCAGAGTGTTTACAGATTCTTATTGTCCTCCTGTGAGTGGAGGTTGGGAGGCATGGAAGTATATGGCCCAGTAGAAAATCTTGCAAGACTGTTTGGGTATGTTTCATATTGTTGTTATAATATCAACATTCCAATAATAATGGAATGGATCATTTTACATTTTTTGCCAGAATACATTTGGGTAATATTATGCCCTCAAGGAAGATTGAAAATGTTCATTATACCAGGTTCAAAAAAGAACAAGAAAATATGGATTTCAGAAACGGATGTATATCTGTGTAGTAGAACAGGATCTTTTACAAAGCCCTGTTTTTCATCAGCACTGAAAGATCCAAGCATTTTGCTGACCAGTGTAGTAAAAGCATATTATAGACCATGTGGGTAATGGTAACAAAATCTAATCCTTGGAACAGATTTTGCAATTACCAGCAGAGTGACACTAACTTCAGATGAAAAAAAGCTTATTTTTAAACCAATGTTATTTTTAATATCTGTATATATATTCTATAGACTGTTTTGAAAGCTTAACTTATGGTGAAACTGTTTATCTGTAGGGATTATAATTCTGAATGCTTCTTCCCTACTAAATGAAATAGGCTCAGATAGAAGGATTCTAGCTTAGCTTCCTTTTTAATATGCTAGTTTTCCATGATTAGTTGCTTACCAGTCCAACATTTGTCTTTAACACAGAATTTGTTAGGGGACATAACTCTGTTCCTCTGCTTCCAGTTGCCCAAGCAGAGACCTCTCACCAATCAAAAATTACTTATTAACAGCAATACCAAATACTGCGAAACAAGAACATGTATAATGTTCTCTAAGGAAAGCTTTGCCTTATATTAATGGCTTTTAAAGGACAATGTTCATATGATAATGACATCTTACAGTCACTTGGTTCAAAGACCATATAGAGCTCAAATTGCTTAAATGTTTAACATTTAAGCAGTTTTGAGATCTCAGTTACAATATGTACAATATATAAAAATGATGTGTTACATGGAAGATCTTGGATGGGATTTTCCAGTGTTGTAACACTTAAAAAGCAGTTGGTGTTAGCGGTAAACTGGATTGGAATAAGGTTTTGCAGAGCAGGGCATTAGCTCTTTCCCAAAGTGCTGTTCACTAAGCAGAAATAAAACCAAAACTTCTATTAGTTATATGGAAGAGGTACAGGAACACACCCTGTTTAACCCACTAACAGAAGTTTGGAAGGGGGAGTGATTTATGTCAAAGAAGACATAGGACGAGGACCAATAAGGACCAACTCCAACTCCCACTCTCCAGGGTCCACTCTAATTTTTGTGTGTGGGAGGCGAGGGGGGGGGGGTTGGAGGGGGGTTAGTGTTTAAGAAAGCACTTATCATGGCTCTTCCAAGCCCACTGTTCCATATAATATTTAGTTTGGTCCTGGTGGGGCGGGGGGAGTACTCCCTATGAACCTCAAGGCTTAGTCTATGAAGAGAGAGTGGCCTACTACAGGAACAAAGTTACCAGGTTGCAAATGGGCAAGAACAACACAGGTACAATGTTTATATCTTCCCCAGTGAAGCATATAGTTTCCAGTTGGTATTTTTAAAAATTGTAGACACACATCTCCGTTCTCTGAAAATGATGCTCTTAGTTCTGCTAAGTAAACAGAAATTTAACAATATGTTAAAGGCTAAATAATAGGGCCAATTAAAGCTGCTAAAGGCTAATTAATAGGATCAATTTAAAAAACTGGAAACCCAAAATTGGCAAGTATGTTCTAGGGGGCAAATTTTAATCTCAATGTGGCGTGGCCTCATTTCCTCCAACAAGGGAGTTCACTTGTCTGTCTGGGCAATTGGAATACATATCCTTACAATTTACAATTGGAATACATGTCCTTACATATCCTCCCTTGCATTCCAACCTACCCAACACAATGATGGTCCTTTTGCTAGTTATACATTAACTGTTGCCAACTGCATGAAACAGATAAGAAACATGTTTAATTATCCATTTTAAGAACTTCCTCCAACTGTCAACATCAAGTACTTGTAAGAGTGCTCAGAATGCTGCAAGCAGTAATTTAATGTTAAATGATGGTTTTACAAGTACACAACAGATGAGGAATGGCTGTAGTTTCCAGCCCTACAAGGTACAACCAAAATCTTTAAAAGGAAAAGTCACTGTGTATATCTGACCCTCATCAAAGCTACACAATCACAGCTTTTATCTCCTGGATATGTCATTTTTCTGCGGAATGTCTTTCACTATATGGAGAACTCTCTTCTCTGTCAAACTAGATCAGTCAGTACACGTGCCAGCTGGACACACACAGCTTCTCCTTATCTTGGTAGATGGTAGAACTAAAAGAGAGTGTGCTTTCCCATCATTAGATAAACCCTTCCGAGCTCCCGGCACACTGCAGAAATTTCTATTAACTTCAGTGGCCCATAAAAGAAAGCTGAAATAATATTTTCCATTCAAGAGCCACACTTTACCTGTTCTTGTAAACTTGTGCAAGGATTTTATCAGGTGATTTCTTCCAAGTGTATGCTTAACTTTTTAAAAGCCTTTGTGGAAAAGACCTGCAAGTTCAGTTCAAAGGTAACAGTGAAATATGCATTCTGTGCAGTATTGCAGTAGGGGAGCAAGATAAAAGACTAACAGGTTTGATAAAAGGCTAATGTACGTCACAGATAGTGTGACTTACCCTACAAAAAACAAACTCACAGAAGAACTGAATCAAGTACTCTCAAGGTAAAAAAGTATACAGAACCTGTGGGACAGTTTAATCTCAAAAGTGAGTCTCACATGATTGAGGATTGTTTATTTATTTATTTATATTTAAAACATTTCTATGTCACCATCCTACCCACACAGGACCTCCAAAAGTGGCAAACATCAAAAGGTGTCAACATTAAACAATTCAGTAAAACATATAAACACATAACAACATGGGAAAAGAGGGCCTATGACAGTTGGTGGGGAAATGCCAAGTCTTCACCCTCAGGCAGAAGGAACAATAGAGGGAGATGTAACCCCCATGCCCAGAATGGGTTGGCCCAGAATGGGTTGACCCAGTAAGGGGGTGGAGACTCAGAGCAGCAGAAAGGCTGCAAGAGCTCTTTGCAGAAGACAAGGGTACCAGACTCGGACCTTGATTTCTATAAGCCCTTAACACCTTGTTAAGGTAATTGCAATATTTGTTGGGAACTACTGGGAAGGTAGTTGTTGTTTTTGCTATGTTGTAAATGTTGGAGTTTATTGTTTCAGGGTTTTCTTTTGTGGTTGTAATGGGTGAGAGTTCTCCTGGAGACCTTCATCATGTTGCAACCTGTTCATCAAGCCCTTGGAGTCTTCAGGAGCCAGCCAACTTGCAAAGAAGAATTTGGACTTGGCAATATCAGTAGACTGTAAATAGAAGGACTTGAAATGCAACCTGAACAGGACCTTGAATTGTAACGTTAAATGTTGATGTTTTAAAAGTGTAAATTGTAAAGGAAAGTAAACCATTTTGTTGTTTAAAAATTGTTGTTGCAACTCATTCCAAGTACTGCCCCACAGAACCCACAAGCTGAGGTTACAGAGACATATGAATTTCCCCAGGGAGGGAGTTCTACCATGTGAGACGGGATGCTGGACTAAATGAACTACTGTTCTGATCTTGCAGGATTCTTCTGTTCCTAGGTTCACTAATATCTCCAGGCAACGCTCCTCAACAAGACACTTTGAAACTAAACATTTATAAGCTATTTATATTTACCTTTCTCCAGGGGTGGAGCAAGGGGGAACTGCGCCTGGAGCAAATGAGCACTGTGTGCCCTGTGCCCTGCCCCAGAACGCCCCTGGAATGCCCCTGCACCGGCACACGCCCAAGGCAACATGCTCCCCCAGCTCCGTTGGTGCTATGCCACTGCCTTTCTCACTGGGACTCAATGTAGATTACATGGGTCGTTTACTAAACAATGAAATTGGATTTGAATTGTAGAACCAAGCAGACATCTAAAAATCCTAACTGAAGCAAAGCATAGGTGTTAACATGATACATTAAATGATTCAAAATTAAATAGTAGGATCCAAGTTACAGCAAATTATACACAGTAGTACAAAAGAAAGTTTTTTATACTATGCTTTTTTCTGTCTTAAGGATTCTCAAAGCATTTCACAATCACAATCCCCTCTCTTCCACAGCATCGGTCCCTTGTAAAGTAGGCTGGGCTGAGAGAGTTCTGGCAGAACTGTGAATGCCCCAAGATCAACCAGCCAGCTTTATGTGGAGGAGTGGAGAATCAAACCTGGTTCTTCAGATGAGAGTTCACCACTCTGAACAGCTATAACACACTGGATCTCAGTAATATAGACCACAGTCAATAATAATTTGTCCAAGTACACTATTGTCTGCATAGAAAAGCCCTCTTGAATAATTCAGTTTTGCATAATTTGTGGAATACCAGGAGAGTGGGAGCTCTCCTGATCTCCTCAGGCGACTGTTCTTTAAGGTGGAAGCCACAACACAGAAGGCATGAGTAGGGGCAGATGTTGTGTTTGTCCATTTGCAGGTTTGCACCTGCAGAAGGTCCTGCTCTGATGAGTAAAGCTTTTGCCTTGCAGCACAGGGGGAGAGACAGTCTTGCAGATATGAGGATCCAATGCCATAAAGGACTTTGTATGTGATAGCCAATACTTTAAATTGAGTCTGGTAATGTGCAGCCAGCAGAGTGACTGCAGAATGGGAGTAATATGCATGATCTCTCTAGCTCTCTAGCTGAGCGACAGCATCCTGTACTGGAAACTGGAGTTTCCGAATTGATTTTGAGAGGAAACCAATGTACTGTGCATTACACAGTCTTCTCATCTATCTTTTCATCATGGCATGGATCTAGGTCAGTGATGGCGAACCTTTTTGAGACTGAGTGCCCAAATTGCAAACCAAACCCCACTTATTATTGCAAAGTGCCAACCCGGCAATTTAACCTGAAAGCTGAGGTTTTAGTTTATAGAAAAGCCGGTTGGCTCCCTCTTCCTCTGCCCCACCCACTCGTGCAGGGGCCAGCCTGCTCTAGCCTCCAGCAAGTCTCACGCCCACCGCTCTGTGCCTCTCTAGCATCTCTGCCTCCTCTGCACCCCCCCCCTTGGGCTTTAGTCACCCGGAGCACAGGCACCAGGCCCGCCAGCCGAGTCCTCCCTGCTCACCACAATGTGCGCACGTCGTGCTCAGTGACCCAGGCCAGCCTAGCTGTGTGTGTGTGTGGGGGGGGGGAGGTGATTTTCCGCCCCCCACATGACGAACTCTGTGTGCGCGTGCCCACAGAGAGGGCTCCGAGTGCCACCTCTGGCACCCGTGCCATAGGTTCGCCATCACTGATCTAGGTGGCCAGATTAGCCATTAGCCATACTTTCTAAAATCTGTGGAACCTGCCGTTCCCCCTCCCTCTTCTTTCCTCCCCCCCTCTTTTCTTAGGGGACTACAAGTAGGACGCCATCGGTAATTTTGATAGATGCTGCATTTTAATGGGGGTCGATTTTAACTTATAGAGCCATACTTAATAACTATTTAAAAATTTTGATTTTATTTGTGCTCTATCTATTTGTTTGTTCGCCGCCCTGAGCCCTTCGGGGGAGGGCGGTTTATAAATATAAATAATAATAATAATAATAATAATAATAATAATAATAATAATAATAATAATAATAATAATAATAATAATAATAATAATAATAATAATAATAATAATAATATTAAGGTAATGAGCCATTTTTCAAGCTAGGTTGAGCTGGAAGCAAGCCTTTTTTGCAACTGCATTAATTTGCTTCTCCAATAGAACCCCAAGGTTCTTAACTGATTCAGCTGAACCCCATCAAAAGTGGAAAGCATGATGTCCTTCAAGATCTCCACCTTCTCAAGAGCATTACTTTTGTATTTCCAGGATTTAATTTCATTGTGTTCACTCTTAGCCATTTAACCACAGCAGTCAGGTAGCAATTGAAGACCTCTATATATCACCAGGAGATATGGATAAGGATCTCTATAGCTGTGTATCATATACATATTGATGACAGACAACACACAAATTATGAATGATCCGGCCTAAGGGCTTTGAATAGCAAAAGAATCTCCTCCTTGTATGCAGAGCAGTAGTGTCAGGATCTTGAAACCCCTCTGGCAGAAATGCCTTGTTAAAGAAATATACCTGGATCCTGTATGGCAAATGGGCAACCACTGAGAATTTGTTGGACTATAAAGTGATTAAAGGGCCTTTTGTTTCCAAGCACTTCGCTTGCTCTGTGCATATGAATCTCCACCCAGGAATTGAATGTTTCCAACATCAGTGAGTGCTTTGACTGTGTGTTCCTGCATTGCAGGGGGTTGGTCTGGATGGCCCTTGGAGTCTCTTCCAACTCTAAGATTCTATGACAGGGAGGAAGGAAACCAATGCTCAGGTCCTTCCTTTAATGCCCAGGATAACACAAATTGCCACTTTGGGTTGGGAACGAATTTTCCTCAAGGAAAGACTGGGCCAAGGATCCTGGAGGTTTTTTGCCTTCCTCTGGGCAAGAGCAGGGGTCACTGAGGAAGTGAGGTGGTGGGGAGAAGATAACTGTGAATTTTCTGTGTTGCTGAGGGGGTTGGACTAGATGACCACTGCAGCTCTGTTGCTGTGGTTCTTCTTCATGACACCTTTTTGCCCAGGGAGAAAAAAGGTGCAATTACTAATATTGCTTCCCAACTTACTCATTTCCCTGTTTTCATCCTCTCCTTCCTGAATTGGCTGTGAACTGCCTCTCTGACCCAAAACTTCTCCTCCAGGGTGTTTTGAGGCAGGCGGTGTCCCACTCAGGCAGGGAAGGCTGTTGTATCCTGGCTGATGGCAGCTCATGTGCTGACCTAACATTTGGCCCTTGTCTTTACCCCAAAGCTCTGAGGTCTTAGGTGCTAGACCAATTTCTCCTTCCTGGTTTTCCCTGTTAATTATCTCTCAATACGCCTTGCCTCTTGAAACAGCACCTTACAGACTTTATTTTTGGGGAGGTGTTTTCTTTTGGTTTAATTACAGAGTCATTTTCCTGCCTACCCGAATACAAAGTCTTTTGCTTCTCCAAGAAGGCAGGAAAGGCAAGTCTGGTCCGCAAGGGCCACAAGCCATGCCTGTCAGCATCACTAGGGAACATTTTGTACTCATGTGGTGGCTGCGTAGCCTGGGATGGAGAGATGGGCAAAAGACAAGTCATTCATCTTTTCTGAAGTGACCCTCAATGAGTCAGCCTTAAACCCAGGAAACTCTCCACATTTCTCCATTGGTAGCCTCAGCCTGGCTTTGCTGCTATTTGTGATTGACACAAGCCACCCATTTTTATTATTAGACTGAGTAATGGTAATTATGAGGATTCTGATAGCATTTGTGGCGCATTCTGATAGCAAGGATTGCAGCAGTCTTGAAGGCTGGGGAAAAAAATCAATTCCACAAAATTATATAAAAGCACCACTTGGTTAAAAAAAAACACAGGCTTTCCGTGATCTTTATGTTGACCTTTTTTCATTGGTAGGGCTGCCACACATTTTATCTGGAAAGGTTTTTTGATGGACTGTGTAAAAAAAAAAAGCGAGGGAAGTAATGCGCCTACTTGCAAAATAGCTTGTAGGAAAAAGAACTCCTGGAGGAGAGCCGAGCACTGCTCCTCACAGGAGCTCACTCGGCTTCCCGCGCAGTTCTCCAGACAGGCGCGAGCCGAGCTCCCCCTGGGCACCGGGAGGCGAACGACAAGCGGCGGCTTCTTCCTCGCCTGTCGTTGGAAGCGCGGGTCACCTCTGAGCTCAGCTTTGCAGGTAACGGGCAGGAGGGGAAAATAACCCCCAATAAACCCCACAGCCGAGGAGGCAGCTGAGCAGCGCCGTGCGCCCGGCTTCCCCTCTCCCAGAGCGCGTGCGCCGGAGCCAGTCGCTTCGGGGTGGCCGCCACGACTTCCTTCTCTTGGCGCTGCTGCTGCGCCCGGGAGTCGCCGGCGGGCTGCGGTGACATTGTGTGGAGGAGGGAGGAGGAGGAGGAGACCGGGCTGGAAAGAGGCGGCGCCGAGGCAGGGACGCGCGAGTGGCTTTGCGCCTGTGGCTTGTGCGTGCGGCGGTGGCAGCTGCGGCAAGCCGGCCAACTTGGATCCGGCGCGCAGGCAGGCAGGCAGGCAGGCAGGCAGGACTGGGGGTGGCCGCCTGGCTTTGGCGGGGCTTCTGCTCGCGGCTCCTCGCTCGCGCTTGGCCAGAGGCTCTTGGAAGCGGCGGGCTGTTAATACCGGGAGCTCCTGCGTGCGACGCACCGGTCAAGGAAGGGCTGCTGTTCCTGCTGTCGTAGCCGCGGCTGCTTGGGGAGGCAAACAGGTAAAAAAAAGAGGGGGGGGGAAGGAGGGGGGTTGCTTAGCTTCTGCCCCGGAGCTTCCTTTTGGGGTGCGGGAGGAAGAGGCTTTGGGGGACTGGGTCGGATTGCTGACTCGCTGGTGGGAGCTTCTTCGGCGAAAGTCTCCCTCCCCACCCCCATGTTTCTGGATCCCTGTTCAAGTTTCTTCCTGTTGCAGTTTGACTGGGAAAGGGAACACCCGTCGGAAGGGAGGGAGGCGCGGTGGTGTTGCGTGTTTGGGGCTTTGCCCGGTGGTGCGATGCCCAAAGCAGGCTGTCTCTGCCCTGTGGCTGTTCGGACGGGAGGTAGGTGTTTGCGGGGCTGCGTTTACTCGGCTGCGGGCGCGGCGGAGAGAGCAGAGATCGAGGCTTTCCAGGCTGCTGTTGCAGCACTTAGAACCCGGAGATGATATTTCCCCTACCTGCTGCCGTTATCTTTTCCAGAAAAAAGGGGGATGTTGGTAGTTGTTTTCCTCTTTTTTTCGGGGAAGGGCGGGGAGAAAGAGGTTGGTGCTCGCTCCTCTTTGATCCCTCTGCTGCATTTCCTCATGATGGTGATGATGATCCAGAATAGATTTACCGCTGGGTACCAGCGGACGAGGCTGCTCGGGAAGATGTGCTTGGATTGCGACCGAGGAGCCTAGATTTTGCCGCACACGGCAGCACAGACCGGAGAAGACTGTTATTTGACTGTCGCCTTTAAATAATGCAGGCGCTGCTTTGCTGGGCTTTTGAGCTCGACTGGGGACGTAGCATCTGGGGGCACTGGTTAGTTTCAGGCTTGATCGCCCGCAACCAAAGAAATTGCAATCCTCCGAGGCTGTCCTCTCCCCTCCCCGTCTGGTTTGGGTTTTAAAAAAGAACTTCTCAACAGGGCAGAAACTAGATGCTGGGGTACAGACCTTTTTGCAGTTCCTCGGAGAGAACGCCTGCGAAGTGTTTAGTTTTGATGCAATAGGTTAAGATTTTTGAGCCTCTGGTCACCTCTTGCGCACCTTAAGGGTGGCAGAAACCTTAAAGGAGGAAGCCATCTAAGGTAAAAGACTTGGCATCTAAAACTATGCATTGGTCAGAAATGAAAGGCAAGGATGTCCTTTGGAGGTACCATAGTCATGTAGTTTCATCAAGACAGGATAATGTTAAAATACATTCAACAAACTCGTATAATGCAAATGCAGCTCAGAATTATCCTATGCTGAACTGCACTCTAGGTGTGCTGATGCTTAAGAATCTTGGATGCATTTTTTAGGAAAAGCTGGTTAAGCGGCACTCCATCTGGCACATCCCTTTTGTGTATTTCCATCTCTGGAAAGCATTCAGACTTGTTAACGATTACAGCTAAATGTGTACACTGAAGTTTAATTGAACTTATATTGCTACATGATGTGTAAAATTTTTGCCCAGGCTAATGAACTTGGTGTTCCTAGTATTTAAATCAAAGCCTTCTCCCCAATGTAAGTGCTGAAATATTGACTTAATAGTATGCAGTATTTCTGTCCTTTTCCATAGGCACCATTTCTCTAGGCTAAAAGGCTGTCTCATTTGGAAACACACCACTCAAGCAAACATAGGTAAATGGCTTTAAATCTTGGTGATGATGGATTGCCTGAAATAAAAATTCTGTTTCTAAAAATCATTATGGAGAATAGTTTGCAAGCTTAATAAAGCCTTTAAAATACAAACGTATCTTAGTAGAATTGTATTTGGCTTCAGGTTTCTATCATATTATGTTATATAACTAGATTTTTTTTTAAAAAAAATTCCCATTGACAAACATTGAATGTCCCAAATATATATGGCACAGGTACTGAGTCAGTGTTATCTTCCATTGAAGTCCGCAGATGAGGTTTACTCACAGTGCATCAAATTAAGCATGCATGAAAGTCTTTGTAGGATTGGGGATTTTAATTATTGATGAGCTTCTGGGTGTGCTTCTGGAATCCATGGAAGCACGTGATGTACGTGAGGGACGCCAGCAACACTGTTCATAATTATCTGGATACAACAATTCTACTCATGCAGTAGCCTTGTGGGAAGAAAAGTGCTCTGCTGAAAAGCGCGATTTCTGGATATGGCCATATGGTGGGGATTGATAAGTCTTTGTTTTTGTTTACATGGATGCTATTGAAATTGGAAGCGATCAGCTAGACTGGAAGCTTTATAGCGGAGGCTACTGCCTGCACATTTTCAAACTTGCCTCCGTAGTCATAAAGACAAGAGGTTTTTTTGGAAACTAGAATAGAAGGGCTCATGCATGAGCTGGACTCAGGGGTGTTGTCCCATGTTCTTTTGTTGAACCAGTTTCCAGAACATCTGCTGTTGTTGGGGATGGGGTGGGGGTGATGGGAAGTTCCAACAAATTACAGCCAACTTATGGTAACCCCATATGGCTTTCATAGAGATATTCAGAGGTAGTTTGCCATTGCCTGTTTCTATGTAGTAACCATTGACATTCTTTGTGGCCTCCCAGCCAATATCCAAATACTAGCCAGGGCTGACCCTGCTTGGCTTCTGAGATCTGATGAGACCAGGCTAGCCTGGGCTATCCAGGTAAGGGTGGGGTAGGTAGGGATGTGTTATATAATAATAGTATAGGTAGGGACGTGTTATAGAGCAGGACAGTAGCTATGGTTTGGCCTGCTTAGTGTTCTGTGCTGCATAGTTTTAAACAGATGAATTGACTGAACACAGTGGGTATTATTTCCAATAAAGCTGGTGAAAAGGCAGTTCTTTGTACCTCTGGGAAGACTTCCCATTCTAAGCCCCAGATGGGCTCAAGAGGTTGTTCTGTAAGTGACCGTTGGCTCTAGGTACCTAGTTTTTTCCTTCCATGTATTGATTTATTTCTGACACAAAATACCAGGTGGAAATGCTGCAAAGTGTTACGTGACTAGCCCCTTCAATTATTGCTTATTAATTTTTTTAAAAAAATGAAAATGGAAGCAAATTACATTGGGTAGCTAATGGTAAAAATCATGGTAGCTGATAATTGTAAATTGATGGGAAAGTTTTTTTTCCATCCTTTCATTAGCAGTTTAACAGTGTTCGGTATTCATTTGTCATTAAAAGATTTCATTTAGGAGTTTTACTGAATATTTGGAGTATTAGCTACAAGAGTTATACAGGCAAAATTTCCTCTGGATTTATTTAGTATAACAATTAACTCTGTAGCTCTTGATTTTATACCTATGGAAAACTTTTATGAAAGAAACATTCTATATGGCATGCCATTCATAATAACTTTAAGAATAGTTAACATTTTCATTGTATTAAAATTGAAATGACATATCAAAGATAAACCCCTTTTAGACATAATTTGAGATTTTTCACTTTCTTGTCTTTGCATTAACCTTGGTCTATAGATGGCATATGATTCAGTACCTCAGTTTTTTATTTGAAACGGGGCTGGAAAGTTACAGTGGTTTAACTGTATCCGTTTGAGTTGCATTGATGAAAATGGCCTTTGTGAGCCAGGACACTGAAACAGAATTCATGAGCTATAGAAAGTGTCTTTAAGCCTTTGCTGTGCTCCATGTGCATGAATGCTGCTAATGAAGAAGCAGGGGTCCACTCTGGTCAGCTATGTATTGTGGCTACTGTAGGTTTTTCATTCATTCTACAAATACATATAATCAAAGACAGTCGGTGAGGATAAGTGCCAAATTTTATCTATAGTGCCAGAGTTCAGTCCGCAAATTTCTGACCCCAATGTGGTTATGTGTTAAACACTCAAAAGTTCTTCATAAATTGGGAAAAGTAAACTAGCCACATATGCAGTAATGGTGAAACAAGCTATGAGAATAACAGACCAACCAAAGAACTTCAAGGCAAATGGAAAACGTATCACTCGTGTTATTCTCATAAAATGGGGAGCAAAGGAAGATGTAGCTGAAATGGTATATATGAATTACTAACAGTTTCTTTGATTGTATCAAAAAGGTATTGAGAAAAAAATCTCAAATATATAGCAGATAAATGATGGTTGATAATATATGCATTTATTTTTCAGTATCCAGGAATTATTTTTATAAGTTCGTGTTTAGATTTATAATAATAGTTATTATCATTTCAAGTTTATTATTTTATCATGGTTTATTCTCTAAGGCCGTTTCCGCACGGCCTTTTTATGGCGCCCTGGGAATGGTAAAAACGCCGTTCCCAGGGAGCCATTCGCACAGGCGGTGCTGCTGCTAAGCAGCAGCGCCGACCTGGCGTCGCTCCCCCTCCCCCAGGGCGGTGTCAAGCCGCCCTGAAAAACAACCCTTTAAAGGGTTGTTTTTTCCTCGACAGCGTGTTCCTGGCAGCACGGTGCGAACAGCACCGCCGGGAACATGCTGTTTCCCTTCCCCGTTTGACTCACCTTGTCCCTGTCGTCGGCCTGCTGGCTGTCGAAGCCCCGCCCGCGCTGTCCTCCGACCCCTGGAGGTCGGAGGGCAGTGTGGGCGGGGCTTCGACGGCCAGCAGGCCGACGACAGGGACAAGGTGAGTCGAATGGGGAAGGGGGACTGCCGTCTGCCGGCCTCTCCAGAGGCCGTCTGCATGCTTGCATGTGAACGGCCTCCGCCTCCACGCCGGCAGAATAATACAGTGGTTCCCAACCTGGGTCATGTGTACTCCCAGGGGTATGCTCCAGAGATCTTGGCGGTATGCAAAAAAATTATGTAATGGTTTACTAATATTGGGGTACAGTTTTAGGAAAAATGGGTTGCCAAGGGGTATACATGTGAAAAAAGGTTGGGTACCACTGGTATAATATATTTTGTGGATATTTTCTTGAATTCTTTTTTTTCTTTGTGAAAATGGACTATGTCTTTATTTCTATTTTAAAGCTCTCTTTTTTAGTTAATAAAAATAGTTCTAGATAAATCTCATTGTATGTAAAAAGTTCTAATTTATATCTGCAATTCATGTAAAGTTACTTCTAAAATGTTTATATTAAATTTGTCTTTTATTTTAAACTTTTAAAAGTGGTTCTTACTGTAACAGAAATTCATGTTTAATATCTGTTTTTTGGTTTTATCCTATCTGGATTATTGTTTTACAACTTTTCAAAAAACTTGCATTGAATCCTCCATGTTAAGGGCAGTGGGAAATTAAGGAATTAATCCCAGTAAAGGAAATTGAATTATCTACATTTATTATAGAACAAATGTTCCTTTTTATTTTTGTTGCCGGGACTTTTGTTTTCAGTTCAGCGATCTACTTCACATACAAAATGGATAAGATCTAATGATAAAATATTAAGGGGAAAAAGTAGCTTATGTACAGATATTAGAGAAATGGTTCTTCTTTACTATTTCTGCCTTCTGTTCTTCTAGTTCTTTACAAACATTTTCCACATGCTGAACTCACCTGCTGTGCACAGTGAGGACTGGAAGACATTAAACTGTGTGTTCTTTATTTCAGAAGACTATTGGCTAGAAAAACTCTCTTTTGAAAAAAACAAAGAGCATAAAAGTTGTTAATGTTGTTATGATACGGTAGTCTCTGAAACGTAAGTGGAAGTACAGGCTATGGTGCTTCACATTTAGCCTAGATGTGATGTACTTTTTTAAAAAAGCCTCTATCAATGCACTGCTATGCATTCATGCTTAGATGAAAGCCCCATTGAATAGTGGCACCTAATTTTGAGTAAATCTGCATAGGTAACTGTTGTACAATGCAGCTTTGTCTTCCAATTTTTCATTTATCTCTCTTATTGGCCCTGCTGATGCATCAGTGGTAGCATGAAAGCCTCATATTTGGTTTTTTTTTTGGCTTTGTATTTCATCGTAGCTTCTAGATTAATGATCCTAAGGATAGTGATGGTTTGTGCAACAAATCTAGTGTACAGACAACATCATTTGGTTGTCCCACATGTTTCTTGTTGCACTTGTGATAAATGAGGAATGTGTTTTCTACAAGAACAAAGAAATGAGATAAGAGTATGTAGCAGTTGGTCAGGCTGGATCTGGACAAAACCGGCTAAAACCAAGTTGAGGAACTAGGTTAAAGGCAAGGTTTGCATCGGATTGTACATATTGAGCATGCTTAATGAGCTAATGCATCTTCACTTTTACGCTCCAGTTGGAATAAGGGGTGTCGATAATGAACATACAGGAAGAATATGGGAGGGGGTAACATATCAAGGAGTAATATGTACATAGTTGGACTGGAAAGTTGTGACTCTAAGTACCCTTGGCCAGTGGGGGAGCAGAGAGGGGGTGGTGAATTCGGGAGAAGGGAATAAACATGCTGTGGATATACTGTTTTGGCGGAGTCTACCCAGGCAGGGTGTCTCCCCTTTCTTTGCAAATAAAGCTACTTAAAACTCTCTTCTGTTGGCTTGATATTTGGTAAAGAAATATTGGACATCACATTGAACCTTTCTAAAATACACTGGTTTGACCAGTGTGTTGGCTAATGCCAGCAGTTAGCCTTTCTAAGAAGTCTTAGCCAAGCTATGTGGATTAATGTACTGGTAAGAGAATCGCACAGGTGAAATGAATTTGTTCTGTGATCTGCTGTAGGTTAGCAACCCAGTCAAGCTGTTGACTCTGGCATGTGTACTTGGAATTACATTTCCTTGGAATTTGTATTGTGTCTGTAATTTGTGAACTAGTAAGTTGCAGGTGAGAGCCAGCATGGTGTAATGGTTAAGAGTGGTGGACTCTAATCGCAACTCCTCCCCAAGAAGCCTGCTGGGTGACCTTGGGCAAGTCACAGTTCTCTCTGAACTCTCTCGGGTCATAAAGAGGCAGACCATCTCTGAATGTCTCTTGCCCTGAAAATCCTATAGGGTTATCATAAGACAACTGTGACTTGATGGCACTCACACAAGTTGCAGGTCCAAATTCTTTTTTCCAATGCTGGTCAGTACTGTTTTTGACAAATACCCTACTAAGAAAACCTCCATGTGACCAGTTTCTGACTTATTTAGAGTTCAGTTTGAACAAAATGACCTGATCACAGAATCCTCAATGCTTTTTTAACAATGCTTTTTGACTGATTTATTTAACCCTGCTGTGAGAAATCAGCAGAACTGAGCCTCTGAAGCTCATTCCAGACATTTGGTATGACAATACAAAGCCATCAAGAGGAGCAGCATTAACAGTGGTACCCTGAACAGAGTTACAGAACAGAGTTATACCTTTCTCACTCCACTGACTTCAATGGATTTAGATGACTGTAGCTCTATTTCACATGGGCATGGTGAGAATCTAACAAATTGTGGCAGAAGCTGTCATAGGTTGGGCTATTTGGATGAAAGGTAGGTGTTTGTAGGTCTGCATTTGTTCAGGGGCTGGTGGAGTTGAGAGTGGAGAGATTTAGGCTTTCCAGGCTGATGTTGCAGTACTTAGAACCTGGAGACAATATTTCCCCTACCTGTGATTATCTCTTCCAGAATGTTGGTAGTTGTTTTCCTTTTTGGGGGAGGGCGAGGAGAAAAATATGTATATAATAGAGGCATCATTTTGTACTTTTGCTCCTCTTAAAAAAATGTAGATCCAGCTCCGACTCCATATTAGAGACTGCCACTCATGTGGAAGAGGAAAGAATAAAATTCAGTTCTGCAGATTAGAATCCATCACTCATAATCACTACACCACACTGGCTCTCACAAATATGAATGTAACAGGAACATTACTCCTAGGTATGAGATACAGACATACAGAGTACCTGACCATTAAAAGCCTGTCCAAGTATAAAGTTCTAGTTCTAATGAATCTTTTAGGAAACAAATTCTTTACCTGTCGCAATATTTAGAATGAAAATTTCTTTTTTTGTTAAAACAAACCCTAAACTCTTTACTTGTCAAATCCCAAGCAAGTCCCACAGAGGGCAAAGGGGTTTACTTCCAAGTAAATATATAGAGGGTTTCTGGGTTTAAGTTTCTCAAGTAACTTTTCTGCTGCCAGTCAGCATCCCGCCAATGTATGGAAGTGTTTGGGAACTGCTGTTTGAAGAAAGTCACCTTACATGGAACTGAAAAGCTGTTCTTCATTGTAAAATAAGATAGTGAGTAGCTAACCTGAGCATTTCATCAGCACCATTCAAATGGAATTAACAGCAAACACCAGTTTTGTTTTTTTAAATGAAGAAAAACAGAGTAAGTTGCTTGCATGTTAAGTAGGAATTCTGAAGAATTGTTCTAAAGAATTACAGCTCCCACTATTGTGTGGAAACACTCCTCATGTAGGTGTTTTAAGCACAATGCTTGTGATAGGACTAGAGGCAGACAACCTAAAAACAGATGAAAATTGATCAACAATCCAGTCGGACTTCTCTCCAGACCTTTTCCACTGCTTCTGCTTACAGGAGTGGGAATTGCGGGTGGCTGGAAAGAAGATTGGCTAGGATGTCATAGTAGAGGGAGAGGATTTTATCTGCAAAAAAGCTTGCAGATGCTTCACAGCTAATGGCCAAATTTCTATTTGAGAACTCCTCAGTGAGAATCATGAAGGACCTAATTATCCTAAACAATTGAGCCGGGCATGAGCTTGCAGATTCAATGGAGACCACATAGAAAGGTTTCTTTGTGCCTTCACTGCCATCTCATAGGTTTTCGTAAATATCCTTTAAGATGTTCTTGTAGTTCTGTCGCAAGACTTCCACCAAACTCGCTCTAGTTGTCTCAGCGCTCATTTCTTCCTCCTCAGCTCTGACGAATGTGGGTGGACATCAGGGTGTGATCTTGTTGATGGCTTCAGTGAACTGGCATTGTCCGTGCTCTATCAGCTCATCCAGTGAGTCACTAGGAGGCATTGGATCCTGCAGAGCATTCTGAAACCAATGGGATCCATGAGGCTTTGCAAGCAAGGAAAAATCCGCTCTCCTCTTGTACAGAGAAGGCTTAGGATACACAGATGGACCTCCAGGGCATAATGGTATGACCATGGCACTTTCTCAATTTGAATTGGACCAATATCTATCTTCATCACAAAGTCTAATCTGATCTTCATGTGTGGGGTCTGATATATAAACTATGAGAGCCCTAGTGTCGCCATGGAGGACTCAAGGTCCATAGCTTGAGAGGAGGCAGCGGAATCTGCATGGACAGTGAAATCAACCAGGACTATTAACCTGGGACATTGCAATACCCACTTGGCACTGCCTCCAGCAGGTTCAGCAGGGTATCAGCTAGTGTGTTAGGTGGACAATATGCCAGCCAGATAGCCAAGCTCTTCTCTGTGTCCTACACAAGGCCAACATACTCCATATCCAGGGTCTTTGGGTTGGGGAGTAACCTGAAGGAGATAGCCTACCGAATGAACATCACATATGCTCCCCGGCCGCTTGACCCTTTGTCCATGACTGACAAAGGACTAAGAAGCCTGGAGGAGCAAAATTCTTAGTTTCATCCTCGCCCAGGTGTCGGTCATTCATGCCAGGTCCAGTCTGCAAAGAGTGATGGATCTGGCATTGCGCAATGCCAGTGTTGGCGAAGGGCTAAACTTCCTAGCCTTGCCACCAACGTACTGCCTGATGGGATGAAGGTTAGAAGAACTCTGAGCATAACCATATCTCTGAGTTTTTCTGTACCTATACTTTGTGTTATCTTTTGCTCAGTGGTGATTAGACACTTCTGATTACACCTCATTTTTCTTTCTGTAATTGATGGCTTTAATTACAAGATAAGTAAAATGTTTCCTTTTATGAAACTAATATTTTATTGTGGTCATTCTACCTACAAAAGCCAGTCTTGGTCCATGCATCTCAAGGTACTCGTAGAATGTTGGGATAATCCTTCCTATGTTTGAATTATTATAACAAACTATGTTTCCATGGGTCATGGTAAGTGCAGCGAAAATTGGAGTAAGAACTGGAGTAGTGATATGTCTTTGATCATTAAATCAATGAAAGTGTGTGAAGACAGGCTTTTGGTACATAGTAAGCAGACGGATTTCAAATGTCTACATGCTGCTTCTGATGACTAGGGTAAAAGGTCCTTGTTCTTTTAAGGGTGATGGAACAAGGCTGAAGAGGTAAATACCTAATTAAAGGTCTAGTGACTTTGGCCATCTGTTTCAGTTCTGCATCTCATTGGTAGAATTAAAGTGCCAGTGAGTTTTATATTAGTTTCACAATTATGTCATTGCCTTTCTGCTTCTAATTCTGAAATTGAAATAATCTACCACACAATCACTCCACACTGTGTCACGAAGAGAAACGCATCTTATTGTGACATTCTTCATGGATGTGGGTAAAATGTGAGGAGCAAAAACTATCAGACCGTGGCCACACAGCCTGAAAAATCCACAACCCCATGAAAGCCTTCAACAGCACAATCTATCAGAACTTCATCTTGCAGAAAAAAGAAGTGTTAGGAGTTCATCTGCACTCAGATGCAGGTAAAAAAAACTTGTTTGTTATTGATACTTACAATAGAAATGTACACTAGATGGCAGTATATAATATAGGAAACCTTATGTAACTATAATAGTTGCAAAAAAAAAGACAGGTTTTAGGTAATAATAAATGTTACCATTAAAAAGGGTGGGTTTATTGAGGATCACCCATAAGCTAGGTTTGTCTCAGATTTTAGTTTCTCTCTCTCTAGACAATTGTGCTGAGAGGTGTGGAGCCACACAATACCCCTCCCCCGTACATGCTGTACAGCTGCAAGGGTTCAGTGGAGTGCTTCCCACTGCCAGGCAGCTCTCTCCCTGTGCCCCCCAGACCAGATAGCTGATAAGTGGCTGGCTTAGGTCAACTCCCTTCTTCAAAAAATGCCTCTAGATGCTCAACAGTTTTCCTGCCCATCTTATAATTTAACATTCTGTTTGTCTTTTTCCTCCTTTTTTTGAGGGCCTAGAAATAGCTGCAGGATGTCTGTTCTCTTCTAAGGTGATAATCCTCTGTTGCTTGTAGGTGAATGTAGTGTAAAGATGGTTTGATACAAGCGATATAGTAGGTCATGCACTGGAAAAATCTTGCTTCTTTCTTATAAGGCAATGGCAACACATTTTGAGTAAGGAATTGGATCCTAAATGGCTATTTGTCCAGAGTTAGCAGCAGCAACACCACTAGAACAAAACTTCTCTTCATGGTGAAGGGGATTGCAACTTCTGTCATTTTCCCTGTCCAATTGCAGACCCTCAATTTGTTCACACTGCATTCCTAGGAGTTCTTTGACTTCCAGAAACAATTTTTTTTGTGGGAAGGGGTTTCAGTAGGAAGGTGGGGAAGTCCTGATCCAAGGCTTCACTCTGCCTTTTACATAGATTTCAGAAGTAGATATCTGTATTTAGGGCTGCAATTCCCCTGTTGGGGGTGAGGGATCTCCCACTGCTCACCTGGCTGACAGGGAAAAATGATGGGAAAAGAGGAAGGGTGTTGTCAGCATCTTGATGCACTGACATCACTCCCTGTGTACCTGGCAGTGACATCAGCATGTCACTGGGCGATGCCCAGGCACTCGGGCAAAACTTAGGCCTAAATGCCAGTGTGTTCCCTGGTGACACACTGATGTCACTTCTGGATGCATAGGAAATGATGTCAATGTGTTGCCTATAATATTATTATTATGATCCTGTTAAGGGACCTGCCACTGGTAAGTTCCCCGCAGCCTAGGAGTATTTATTATATGCATTGCAATGTAACAATCTGCTTCCGTTCCTCATATTTGTGTGCATTGGTTTTGTCTCATGCTCCTTAGCTCTGCTTGTTAGAACAGTAGACTGCATGAGATCCCCTGCCTGAAACATCCCAGTATTTTTTTTTGCTAATAGATGGATGTTGTTTTGAACATCTCTTCTGTATGCACCAAAGAGCAGGAACCTGAATGAGTACCCTTTTCCTGATTTGCAAACAAAAGGGAATATTACAATGTCTGTTGATTTCTAAGCTTCCATTTGATGTTGCAGTGGAGTTTCAAAACTAAATAGTTTACGTAAACATCTGAGGTCTAACATTTAACACTTCAGCTTGAATCTTTGCAATTTAACTTTAACTTAAATCAAAGGCTTTAACTTAAATCAAAGAAAGGTCTTCTCTTCTTCCTTAACCACAAGCTGCATAACATTAGTCCTTACAAGCACAAATGCTCATGGTTGTGTTTCGGACCAGATATATTTAAACAAATGGGTTTTGTATTTACAAATAAATTTGTCCATATTATATTAGAAAGCTATAGTGATTTTTTAATAAATGTTTAACTCTGCATTGATTCAACTTGTTCAATGGCTCACTAATGAGGTATCATGGAGTTACTAATGACTATTTATGAAGATTTAAATAAACAAAAGAACAGATTACTGGCCTGTTTTGAATCAGAAAAAAATTATGCTTGCTCATTTTTAAAGTTGATGAAATTACCTCCAACATAATCAATTTTGGCACATTGGGTTAGAGTGACATAGTTGGGGATCTTGCCTGAAGCAACATTCTTATACCCCGCCCCCTCTTCTTTGTCTCTACTGTCTTATTTAGTTAATCGCAAAAAACATTCTTTAGGTAAATATCAATGGAAATTTACTTCAGGTTTACTGTGAGATTTCTCAGGAATGCAAAAATGCCTCTAGAGGCTAATCTGTACAGTTGCCCAGTTTATGCATTTAAATTGTAAGGATAAATGTGCTTTAGGTTGAGATTGAAAATAAAATTTCTAGTAGAGGTTCAATTACTACATAAGTATGATTCATAGCTAGCTAGCAGTTAGGATTTATCAACTAAAATATTCATATCTTACATTTCTTGATGGCTCAAGATGTCCTACTAATCAGGTGTTTCAAAACTTAATTTTCATTGTGGTTAAAATATGTGGTCACTAGTGACATTCAAATAACATTGTTCTATCAGCTTTAGCTGAAGGAGGTTTGTGAATTCTGGTTTAAATTTTTAGGAAATTTTAGTAATTTGCTGCTGAGTAATTTATGGAGTTTTGTGCTAAATTATGCAATAAATAGGTCCTCTATTGGGATTTAATATTTCTGCATATCCAAGCAGAGTGCTGAGATGAAAGTGTGCTCATTTCTTTTTTTTCTTTTTCTTTTTTGCTGTGGTTCAACAGTTTTTGCTAATGAAAAGACTGAAATTTGGCATTTTTGTGTTCTTAAAGAGCAGTTTATCAAATTGATGAACTATGAATTGAATGCTAATTATATTTAAATTGCAATTTGCAATTTGAGATCACATTCTTTTCTTCATTGGATGTGCATGGAAAGAACTGTATGGATTGTAATTTGGGAAGGGTGAAACCTGGTCTTGGTTCTACTGTTGACCCACAATTTAGAACCTCTCCCTTTACTTCCTTTATCCATGAACCCCTAGGTCCATGGTGGCGAACAATATACCAATTGGCCATGCTGGAAGGGGCTGATGGGAATTGTAGTCCATAACATCTGGAGTGCCAAAGGTTTGCCACCACTGCCCTAGTTATCTTCTGATGGCTTGGCAAGAGCAGGCTGTGCCCTTGCTGAAAGAGGAGGCTGCCTGTTGAATAAAGTCCACACAAGTCTTGTTGACCTACAGAAGAAGCTGGTACTCTTCATTGTTGGAAAATCTGTACTAAGATAGGAAAGGAGAGGCGGGCATTCTGTCTATTTACCTAAGTTCAGCTGGAGAGAGATAAAGTTGCCAACCTCCAGATGGACTTGGAGATTTCCCAGAATTACAACTGATCTCTGGACTACAGAGATAATTTCCTCTGGGGAAAAAAATGGGTGGGTGGATTCTGTGGCATTATTCCTAGCTGAAGTTCCTTGCCTTCCCAAATCCCTCCCCCCCAAATCTCTGGGGATTTCCCAACCCAGAATTAGCAACCATATCTGAAAGAAAGGAAGTCCCCGACAATAGCATTCTGTGTAAGCAAAGAGGCAGCGGCAGAACAGACAAAAGGAAAAATGCAAAAGAATTTGAGCTGTCCATCTTACTAGCTGTATGTCCCTCTTGGGAGTATAGGTATGCTTGGTGCAAAGAGACATTGCACAGTCTTTGACTTTCATCACTTTCCAAGCCTCAGTGCTGAGTACGTGCTAACATTTTACCATGTTGTCGACTGAACTAATGCCATAATGCAAAGTGAAAACTGATTTCCGTGTTTATGAGGAGTGTGTTGAACTAATGTTCTTTGCCATTCCTGCCGTTGGCAACAGGAACATCAGGGATGTAGTTGGCTTACCTCTGAGTGCTATTTGTTTGGCACCTGCTGGCTGACTTGACTGAAAATAATTGAATGTAGCTGTAGGCAGTTTCAGCATACTGTACTGTGTTCTAACCCCAGGTTGATGCTAAAATCTAATTCCATGAATGGCAACCAGATTGTTTAGTGAGCCACTTGGTGATATTAGTGATGTGTGGCGGATCACTGGGGCCTGTATCAAATGTTGTTTTCTTCTCATTTTTCTCTCATTCTTTCATATTACTCTAAACCTTACAATGAAACATCTCTTTTCAGCATGGGGAAGAGGAAGAGAAATGTTTCTCTTAATGGTTACAATAATGCCTTACCATCCTGTATAATGCTCCACCTTTATCTGCAGGAGGCAGGCTATACAAGAAAAAATTCTGTTCAGGAAGAACATTTCTTTTCTAGCATTCGTAGGGTTTTCTGCCTGATCGGAAAGTAGCAGTCTTTTTCTTTGTCACAACTACAGCAGTTTCAAAAGAAATCATTTGGGGTTTTTTTTAAATCCTTCTGCCTGTGAATTTCCTGTGTTAGGAGGACAAGCAGTTCTTTCCACTTTTTATTGTGGAAAGTAAAGTGCTGTAAATGACTGATTGGTACAACATGGCTTGCCCTGCGGCTGCCTTTGTATCCTTCTAAATGTCCTCAGGAGCCTTAGGCTAAATTCATGTACGCTTTGTTAGGCACATTAATGGTCACTTGGGAATCCTCCCGTGCTTCTTTTAATACTTGCTTGTTACTCTTCCTATAAATGCATTTTCTGTTTCTAGTGTCACCATAGTTCCTCTTGCTCAACAATACATCATCAAAAGGTGGGGTGGGGGGGAGATAAAAGATGTATCAGGCCATGTCAAGGAGTCCCCAACCTTGGTTAACCTACGGCTACTTTTTGTGTTTTGAGATGTGTCATCATGAAATGGCTGCGAAAGAACACTATACTTTTCTCTTGAGCAAACCTTTGGCACTTCAGATGTTATGGACTACAATTGGCCATGCTTTCAGGGGTTGATGGGAATTGTAGTCCATAACATCTGAAGTGCCAAAGGTTCGCCACCATGGCCCTAGGTCCTGTCCCCCCAACAGTGTCTCGCCCCCTTGTAACTGCACCCCCCCAACTTTGTATAGGTTTTGGGCAGGGGCACAGTTGAATGCCAGCCAGTGGAGCTCATTCCACTCTTGAACTCCACGAGGAGCTTGGGAGTGGGGCCAGCTGGACTTGCCCCATCCCTGAACCCTATTCGGAATTTGGGAGTGGACTGGTCCGAGCCCATTTGATACTGGCCTCAGCTTGCCCGAGAACAGTTTTAAACTGCAGACTTTGAATTTGAGATTTAAAACTTGACCCAACCCAGGATCAAACTAAGTAGCTGGGTTGACCAGCTTTAGCTTTATACTGCTAGCTCTGCTTCCCAAGCTTCACTTGTTGGTCAACTGAGGCTCAGACCCTGAAAGACTTAGTTCAGTTCTGCAGGGCTTATAAGATGGAGATGTTCGACCACACCTATGGTTGAAGCAACAATGGTTACATCAATGCCCACCTTTCTGTTTTCCTATCCTTTTATCAGTTAGTGTTTACTATTACTATGTGGTTTATTTGGGTTGGATGCAGTGGTGGGATTCAGCAGGTTCGCACCACTTCGGCAGAACCGCTTGTTAAAATGGTGCTTGTAAACAACCAGTTGTTGACAGTTGAAAAGTGCCCAGAAAGCTGTGAGGCTGAGAATGAAGAGTAATAAATAGTGCTTTCCATGTGCCAGGCATTGTACAGAATCTAGAATGCAGCCCCCCTATCTGGACCAATCACAGCTGTCAAATTGACCTCCTTTTTACTCCATCTTGCCCAGCGCCCTGCCATAATTTATTTCTCCCAATGTGACAGGAGGGGACCCAGTTTCAGTTCCCTTGCACAAACAGTGTTGTTGCACCTAGAAACACAGCTGTCTTGTAGATTGTGTGTGCCATAGCAGACTGTTGCACTGGGCCATATTTGCAGTTGCTGCCACCAGCTTTCAGCACCACTGCAGATCAAGCTATTCAGAGTTGGATGCAATTCTGCTCACTTAGAACCTTATCCCTTCAGTCTAATACTTCCAGAAATTCTGAACCTTTGGAAAAATATGTTTTTGGGGAAAAATGAAAAATATGCAGTGATTATTTACCAAGCCTATTTTTTTTACTGCTTTAACAACATGAAAGGCAGAATTTGTAATCTAGATAGCATGTAAAATTGTGTTCTTCGGCATATTTAATGAAATTTACAAGTATAAATACTTCAGCTTTCTTCAAGCAAAACTTCAAGTACACCCAAGAGATATAAACTGATTGCTCTTGGTACCTTAGCACATGTATGGTTTTTGCCATCTAAGATGTAGGGTAAATAAAGTTAAAATCAGAAAATACAAATTTTATAGTAAATTAAATAAAGTGTTCAGACAAACAGTCACATGAAGTCAAAGTAGGACTAGCAGCATATTTGTATATCAAGTCAAATTGTGTAATATTGAACTATTCAATACTTTGTTTAATTATGTACAAAATTAGTTATATTTTCAAGAAATATTTATTATATCTTCAGTATAAGCAGAAGTCAGGCTTGCCAGCATAGAGTCTGCAAATAGTGGGAGCCTTTGGAGTGGGGGTGGGGTGGGGGCAGAACCCTTGAAAACCCAAAAGTTACATCACAGATACCGCATGATTCTCTAGGAATTCCTTAGATCTTTATGGTAAATACAGTGTCTGTGTTGTCACTTCTGAGTTTTACCCTGAAACAGGGTTATGACACTGTTTTCCCTGCCTTTTTCCTCCTATACCCTTACAGGATTAAGATGACAGAAGATTTGTGAATTCATCCACCATTTCCTGGACCTTCTTTGCTCTAGAATGTTCTGCTTGGGTCCTAGTGCCTACCTAGTTCTGTCCCCAAGGCACTAGGACCCAAGTGGAGCAATCTAGGACAAAGACTTCAGGAAATGATGCAGATGAATTCACAAATCTCCTGTCATCTTTATCCTGAAAAGGGTATATCTGTAGGAAAACTGCAGGAGGGTGACAGCAAAAGTCGAGGCTTGCCTGTCACCAATGAGTAAGTGGAAATCTAACAGCAATTATTATCTAATGTTGTAGATTGTCTTGCATAAAAATCTTCATATTACACATTCTTAGTGTGCAAACTTATCTGAAAAAGCATTTCATTTTTTCCAGAAGACATTTCAGTTTTTTCCGGTATTCAACAAATGTTTCCTATGGATTTTTTTTTTAAAAAGATGTTACCAAAAAAAATCAAGTCAGCCTTTCTCTACTCTGTGTTGTTCCCTCCTGCTGCCTGGGGATGGAAACCGATATGGAAGAACCACCACCAACAATCAGATGCTGAAAGTAGTTTTGTTTAGATTGTGAGTGCTTCTGATATTTCTGAACATGGCAAGGTTCAGGTTGGATTATGGTGAGCAGAATTCCAGATGAAAGTTTCTGCCTAATGTTGATTGTGAATTCTGCTATTTTTCTTGCCTTCTCATCATTTTGATTCTAATTGTGTTTGTCTCTGTAACCCAGTGTTCCCAAGGAGTTTTAAAATATAACAATAAAAAAGTTGCAGAAAGGATCCTAATGAAACTTCAGACATGAACAGTCGAGAGAGTTGAGTCTGCTTTTATGGCTTAGAATAGGAGTTATGAAAATGCAATCAAGTATGGTAATCACTATAATTTTTTGAGTACTAAAATTGTGTTAAAAATGAATAGAAAATTTTGAATGACATCTTCTTACGCACAGGGAGCTCTTTAAAAAAAGTCTGAACATGTCACTACTGCCAAACTAGTGAATATTTTTGGTGATATATTATGGTGTTCTAAAAACTAGACTACTGCATAGCCTCATGCTGTCAAGTGAGTGACTGACTTAACAAAGCTCAGGTTCCAGCATTGACAGGAGACTAGATACAATAATAGTATTTCAGTTGTTGCTGCTGGATCTACTGTAACCAGACACTTGGATCCAGCAACACACAAGTAGACACATAAATGGTCACCTGGTTCTGCTTGCTCAAGATCTTATGTAACACCCAGTACTTTACTCACTATATATTATTGTGCCCAGAAATTGGTTGCACAAGATCTTGTACAAGTGCAAACAGAAGTTGGGATACAATATGTTTAACTTGGTGCATTTTAATTGTTTTTCTGCTTGCAGAAGAACTCTAACAAGGAGAAATTGTGAGTTGGATCCAACTTCTGTACTCTCATCCTTTGCAGCGCTGATGAGCCTTACCTGTGGAAGAACCTCTCAAGGTCTTAAGTGCCATCAGCAAGCCATTAAAATGTGGTGCATTAATGCAATGCTGGTACATTTAATAACAATTTCTGTGATGGGGCAGAATACAGTGGCTCTGTCCAACTTGCTAAGCTTTTAAGGTATGCTTTAGTTGCAGTGGTGAAAAGATACTGTGAATTTGGGTCACTGACAAGCGGCTGCTCTTAATTGAGGAAGGAAAGGAAACCCTCCAATTAGCAGCGGGTACTAGGGATTTGGTTTGTTTTACAATTGTGTTTGCCTTTGGGCTAGAAGAGAGGTCTCCAAACTTCTAGGTTCCCCTTTGTAGATGTCCTCTCTGATTCCTACTGTTGTACAGACTTTCTTGAAGTTGTTCCCTATAGGTGATATCAAATGATAGCAGTAAGTTATAGTAGGAATTAAAAAACACAACCAACCACTGTATAATTTTGGATAGTTGATTGGTTTGATTCATAAAATAGGTGCACACTCTGCACAAGGCTGAAGTTAAAAAAATAAAATCAAACAAATATTTATTATAAGGTGTACTCAGATGGGCAAATAAAACCTAGAATACAAACTGCTAGCTTTACAAATCTGGTCACAATACAACATACATAGTTGACATAAATATCAAGTGACCGGCTAAGATCTTATGTATTTCCTCCACAGAGGCCTTCCTCAATGGTATACAAAGTAAACTGTTTCTACCACACACACATACAGAAAATAATAAAACAGGTGCAACATTAAAAGCATTGTTTCTTCTCATTGAAACTTGCCTGCTAAAAGAGTGGCCACACAATTTTGAGCAACTGAAGCATAGGCAGTGTAGTGATTCCAAGCTCTACAGCTCTTTTCCTTGCTCTGCTTGTATTCCGCCATCTACCTCTGCCCTCCATCAGTCACTCAGTGTGGAACTGAAATGTGGAAATAACAAACAGTTCTTCTCTCCGCTAGCCCAGGGAATAAAAACCGAACCATGTGCAAGAGAATAGGAACTTACATTTGCTGGATAATGCATTTGACCCAGGTAACCCAGTGGAGTTTGAGAGGGAGTGGAGGAGCCTCAGACCGTAATAGCTATTGCAAGGAACTTGTTTTCCTGCTGAGAAAGGAATGGTGGTCACACCTACCAGTTCAAGCAGTGGCAGATAATTCCCCCGCTATCATCAGTAGAAAAGCGCTTTGATTCTGTACAGCTGCGACTAAAGTAAAACAGTTGTTCTGTGCTCCCTTGCAGATTCTGTACGCCTGAGACTGAAGTAAAACAGTTGTTCTGTACTCCCTTGCACTGAGTAGATGAGATTAGTAGAGTGCATGAAAATGACACTCTTTCCAGACATTTCTGGATGATAGGAGTCAATTCTGTGCTAGAACTGCCCACCATTTTCAAGCACTTGTACTCCTGGGAAAATAGTAAATTTAATAATAAACTAATGCTGGTCAAGTACACATCCATGCACATCTGTTGGTAAACTGCTATTATAGCTAAATCCCTATTACTGCAACTCGTCTGTTGCTTCTGAAAAAGCAGAGTTATCAGGTAAATGTTATATTTGCTGACACAGAGCAACAAACTGTGGAAAATCTACCTTCTCCCTGAGGAGATCTTTTTGGGTGATACCCACTGGCCAACCAGGGAGCTAGGATTGACTTTTTGTTCTAGCTTCCTGTTCCAGTGAGAGTTGCCCTTTAATTTCAGTTTTGTGTCTGCCTCAACAGGGAGAAGTTCCTCAAAGTAGCTTATTTTACTCTTTACTAAAAGCTGTTTTAATACTTTGCCTAAATTACCTCTTCCAGCCTTCTTATGTACTCTCTTCTTTGCCTTTCATTCTCCATTGCCTTCTGCTTAGCTGGGCTTTCTCCCTTCTTTCCTCTGTTCCTTTCCCTATTGCTGATGGATAGAGTCAGTTTGGAAAACACGCCATAGCCTCTCAAACTATACTTGAAGAAGGGAGCCTTGATGAGACCAGCTTTCTCTCTGAGAAAAAGGACTGCATGACTGTGATTGTGGCGGAACAGATCACAGCATAGATGGACAGTGTTCATGGTTGGGCTGCCCTAGCCTTGTCAGAGACGAAGCCAGCTGCTCACACCAAAAAGTCTCGCCTGGAGTAGGCTTCGGAGGGTAGTGTGAGGAGTGTCTCAAGTGATGGTGACCATTTTGGGTGCAAGAATAATAGCACTGAAGCCATCCCACCCAGAAAATGTCAGCTGGACTGGAGGAAGATAGGTGTAGAGACATTGGTGCAATAGAACTTTTTCGCAACCTATGGGCTTGATGGGATTGGCCTACATCTTTCTTTCCTGGGGTTCAGATCTAATATAAAAGCCATGGGTTTTGTCCAAGATCCCAAACCTCTAGATCAGGGGTAGGGAACCTGCGGCTCTCCAGATGTTCAGGAACTACAATTCCCATCAGCCTCTGTCAGCATGGCCAATTGGCCATGCTGGTAGGGGCTGATGGGAATTGTAGTTCCTGAACATCTGGAGAGCCACAGGTTCCCTACCCCTGCTCTAGATTGTCTCAGAAGTTGGTTTATCCCTCTTGGCTTCCCCAAAAGCATCAGTTTTTCATGAAAATTATGAACCTGTGTGTGTTTTTGATTCCTAGGAATGTTTCTCATGGCAGAGTGCCAGCTGTAGTATTCTTTGCCTAAAAACATCAAACCTGAGATCAAGGCTCTGTGCTAGTTTCCATATGAAGGATTAAACAGGAACTGATTGCTGAACATGAATGAAAACATAATTTAAGTGAAAAAATTTGAAGGCTGATGGAACATTTCAGTGCATATAGAACATGGCTTGTTCTTTCCAGTATTCTTTAAAACTCATTTCTGATATTACAATTTAAATCTCCCCATGCAGTCAGCTTTTCCCTCTGGATACAGAGACACACGGAGAAAGAGAAAGAATACAGCTCTGCTTGGTGCTAGACTGTGCTGCAGTATAATGCTCTGCAACGCTTAGATAACATGGTAATAGTGAACTGCTGCCTAAGGAAAAACAGTGAAATAAAAATAAAGAAATGAACAAGACAAAGAAACAAAATTAGCTGTACAGCTTACTATCAGGCAGAGAAATATAGCCTGTAAATTAGGCCACAAAGACATCAGTAGTTATCCTGAAACTGGGCGATGGCCATGGGTCCCAGATTGTAGTACTCTTGATGTTCTTCCAGACTGGTGATTGATTTTTCTTACGATAGTAATGCTGCTAATAACTAGTGCTGTAGTCACCTGCAGCATCAACTCAATTCCAATGTGGAAGAATTCAAAGCTCAAGTTGTTGCTTGGGAACTAGCAGTGCCATGGGGGGGGGGGGGATGGCGCCTGGGGCAAATTATTGCCTGTCCCCCCTACTTACCTTAGTACGTTAGATGTCCTAGCAATTCACGATTTTTGCTGGTAAGAGTTTGCTCTTACCTTTGAAAAAGCAGCCTGGTGGGAACTGCCCTTCCCAGGAGACCTTGCGAGCCCAAACTCCTGCAGCGACCCCAAACTCCATTTTCATTGTGGGCCCCACAGCAAAAATACCTATGACAGTTCTTTTCTTCCTAGTCATGAAATTTTTACGGAATATGGAAGCAAATTGAATTCATTTTTTTCAAACATTCTGAGGTTTTCTAACACGTAAGCAAGAAAGAATAAAAAAATATTTTTCACAGAAGAAATACTAGAATGAAATAGTAGCTAATCACATTATACTTACCTTCTCAAATGCCTACATAGAAGTGAGTGTTGAAATCTCCTGGCAGTCTAATCCAGAGCGCATAGTGGCCAAGCACAACTCTGCTTTCACGCTGCTGCAGCATCTCCAAAAGGGTTTCAAGTGGCGTAAGAAGACTGAAAAACAAACAAAAACCCCTCTAGGCACCTGAAAAAAATCCATTGCTCAAAAGATTTACACCACACTTGTTTCATAAGTTTGCAGCCAGGGCGGGGGGTGTTCCTGAGCTGAAAACCCCGTGGAAGCCAAGTAAGTTTGTCTCCTGCCCACCCTTGCTGTGCCAGTGTGACCTTGTGTGTCAGCCGAGCTGCGAGCAGCAGGGACTTCCAGGTTTGAATGCTGCAGAGCTGTATGCACGAACGTAGGATTTTATGGGGGGGTGGGGGCGAAGCCACACCCCCACCTCTCCCTGGGGGCATGGCCACGCCTCCCCAAACCCTGCCCCCCGGCCTCAGTGCTTATAAAAGCAGACTCCCCTGCCCCGCCTGCCCTGCCCCCCATCAGCTGGGCTCCCAGCCGGCAGCCAGCAGTCCCTTTCTCCCTTCTGTAGCCCCCATCTCCTATTAGTTCCCATTGGAAACAATGGGAGATGTGGCACCCCTTTGGGAGCCCATAACTTTGGACCCCCTAAACCAAACCTCACCAAACTTGGATGCTATCATCAGGAGAGTCTCCCAAACTATCCGTGAAATTTCGGTGCTGCTAGCCTAAAAACCGCGGCCCCTGCAGGCCAAAAACTGAAAAACATTTTAAAAATACAAAAAACCCCACAAACGGGGGGCGGAGCTTTGGACATGTAATGAGGTGTTTAAACCCGGGAACCCCCCCCCCCCACCTACATCCTTGGCTGTGTGGTGCCTCCTGCTTGTGAATTTGCCCTCTCTGCTGGTATGCTTGCCCTTTATGCAAGGAGTGTGCATCCAGGTCAATGCAAGCCCGCATCACATTGAAGATTCCATTCACCCCCTCCCTCTGGATTGGTCTGTAAATCTTGCAACCAGGATGATGCCATCATAAGAATGTCAGATTAGTACTGGGAAGATTAGTGATAATATAAACATCTTTTTGTTTATTGATAATAAAGGAACTAACATTTTATGTGCATTTTATTTGTAGTTCTGTCTTAGCTGTTAATCAAATACAAAAATGCAAAAGAAACTTCTCTTTCACAAGTGTAAGGAACAACAATACAATTGGGAATTTCAAGAACGCATTGGTTTAATAGTTCATATTTTAAAGGAGAGGAGAGAGGAGAAGTTGTCTTCACTGAGAGGTTTTCTTACAGCTTTCTTCATATTTCATGATGTTATATTCTATTTGTTCTCTTTCAGTAGTTTTCTTGTTTCTCTGTGCTTTCTCAACCCCCCTATTTTCTGAACTGAGAAAATAAGGGAGAGTGATGAATAAACTATAGAGAGATGGAAGACAACATTGGGAGAATGCAGTTCAGCATCCAAATGGGATAGAATCTCTGCAAAAAGGCAAAATACTGGATGGAGCTATTAAGAACTGTTTCCACACAAGTAGCAGATTATGTATCATAAAACAGTCAGAAGTGGCAGAAATGAGAAAATGTATATTTACTGCTAAATATTATAATAAGGTGAAAAAATAGGAAATCAGACATATATGTCATATAGTATCAGTGAATATAGATCCACTCATTTTATAAACTGGCATTCAGTATTTAACAATATACATCCTAGAAAAATCACTGGACAACCTTATAGATTCAGAATGTAAGTCAGCTCCTACGGTCGTTCTGGGAAACTTTGATTATTTTTCCAGATATGTATGTAAATTCTGGATATCCAAGATTTATCTTTATGTTGTTGCAAGTTTTCAACTCGTCTTGTTAGGAGAAAGTTGAAGCAGGTCAGGGAAGAATGTGTTTGGCAGAGACCTGGGAAGATTAACAAGGAAAATGAGATGACCAACATGGGAATTTCAATGAAGGAACACAAACAATAGAAGCCCAGCTGGGAGGACTCGGTCAAATGGAGCTGAAGGTGTGGGGCTTTAGGTATCTATGTACCAATGCCCAAAGCTTAGGAAATGAGGAGGAATTTGAACTCCTAATTTGGACAGAGGGATATGATTTAGTAGGTATTACAGAGACTTGTGGGATGATTCCCATGACTGGAATGTAGATGTGGATAGATGAGAAGTATTTAAAAAAAACAAACCCTGAAAGGGTTGGAAAGCAAGTGGTGTGGCACTGTACATGAGGAGAGGATTTGTATGTCATGAAATACTGTAGGAGATGGATAACAGCCTGGTGAATTTGCAAAGCTAGTAGGTTAAAATTTCAGATTGTATTGTTCTATTTATTAGCTTTGTTAGATATTTCTTATAACGAAAACTGAAAATGTGTAAGACTCTTTTGGGGTGTCTCACAAAATTAATGTTGTTTCTGCTGTTGGAATAAAGGCAATTTTGCATGCTTAGACATGGGAGAGGGAGGGTGAGGAGCCCTCATGCCTCACAGAGCTGCTGTTGAGGGCCCCACAGCTCTTGGAGGCATCCTCCCATGGCTTGCAGAGCTGGCGCCGAGCGCCCCTTGAGTCTCAGAGGGAGCACGGGAGCACCCATGCCTCATGGAGCCAATGCTGAACACCTTATGGCTCTTGGAAGCACCCTGTGAGTGCACACATCTCATGGAGATGACGGAGCACACCTTGCAACTCTGCTACTCACTGAGCCAAAACATCATAACTTTGGCACAAACATCATCTCCCTCCACCCTAGTCACCCATTCTCATTTTGTATAAACAGCCTCTTGAGTAATGGAAGAAACATTTCTACTTTATTTCTGTGATGGCATAAATAAACCACACTGAGGTAATGAGCAAGCCCCCCCCCCCCCAAAAAAAAGTCCATATAAAATATTCCTTTCCCCAGCTTCTTTCTTGGAATCTGCTGGCTGTCCCTTTTGATAGCTGTTTCCAAGTCCCTTTACCACTTTGTAGTAAATTGTTTGCATTGCAAACTTTTTTAAAAAATAGTTTCTTAACTTTTTATGTTCTCCGTACAGTATTAGCGGCCCAATGATCCAACATGCTTTGCTAGAAGTTAGGGCCATTGTGCTCCATCAATGTGACTGGCTTCTATTGCAACTGTACTTAGAATTGCACCCTTAGTGGCATTTCAGTTATTTCTATGCCAATAGACTAATGCTATAAACAGGATTAGTTATTCACTGCTGACTATAGCAGAATGCATGCTAAACAAAAAAGTAGAAAACTTCCCTTAATATTTTTCTCATAGGACAGCCCGGTACAGTCTGGTTTCTGCAGCTCTGCCCTATTCCTAAAGATAGAGGTGGTTTGTTAAAACTGGGAGAGGGGAAATAAATGTTGGAAGTAACTGTTTGGAAGCTGGGATACTACAGCAGTGAACTGCTTCCTATCTTGAACCCAGATACTAAAACTGAACTAAGATGGGCAGGAACACAACTGTTAATTGTGGTGTATTTGTGATAAAAAAATTAATGATCTGATGTAGCGTTTTAAAACGATCCTTTTATAGTTACACTTCTGGTACATCTGTTTCTTTTTTTACTCTGAGAGTGTTATGTGAGTATTGAAATATATTACATAATCATAGTCCATTAGAACATATCCACGAGATTCAGTAATTGGGTAGAAGTTAACATTGCTGGAAAACCCAAAATTATCTCCCTGTGTCAAATTATATCTGCATTAGACACTACACACTGGACCACAAATTTACTCTCTAGTTTATCCCTGGCAAACGGGTGTGTGGTTTTTTTGGTAAAGAAAAATCCTGATGAGTGTCTCCTGAGTGTGAGAAAGTAGTAGGGTTGGATGGAAGTTTTCTTGCCCTCATTCTGAACTCCAGAGAAGCTCAGAAAATTGTGTGATGCTGTGTCTTTTTACAAGATTTTGCAATGATATTCTCTGGCTCAAGTGGTGGGATTCAAATAATCTAACAACCGGTTCTGGTGGTGGAATTCAAATAATTTAACAATTGGTTGTTTCCAAGCACCATTTTAACAACCTGTTCTGCCGAAGTGGTGCAAACTGCTGAATCCCACCACTGTGAGACTGACTCTTTTAAAAACAAGATTAGCCTGGTAAAAAGTAGAATGATCTTCCAAACCTTGCACTGCCCCCTGAAAAACCACTTGCCCAATTGGGGATCTGGGGTCCTCTGTGGTTGTACTGACGTCAGTGGTGCTTGGATGTCACATCTGAGGCCATTATGCTTTCTCAGCCCCTATGGAGGTGAACAGAAGTCACAAAATTGGTTGGCTCACAAAGTTGGCCAAAATCTGTGGTCTGTAAGTGTTATACTTTTCAGACAATAATTGTATAGGTTCCCTATATTGTTAACTATGTCTTCATGAAACAAACAAGTTTGTATATGTAGATGACTGTTGATTATTTCATAAAACTCATATCAATATTTATTACATTTTAGAAAAAAACTTTAGAAAAAAAACCTTCTATCCCAAATAAAAATATATTTTATCCCAAGTTTCTCAATCACTTTTTTTTGTTGCACCTTGGTCATTTCTGTATTGCCTGAAGAAGAGCCTGAATTTCAACTGATTGGTCTTTAACAGATTACAGAAATCAAACTTAGCATAGGCACATAGGCCGTTTCCGCACGGCCCATTAATGGCGCCCTGGGGACGGGAAATACGCCGTCCCCAGGGAGCCATTCGCACAGGCGGCGCTGCTGCAACGCAGCAGTGCCAACCTGACTCTGCTTCCTCTCCCCCAGGGCGGCCACGCTTCTGAAAACAACCCTTTAAAGGGTTGTCTTCAACAGCGTGTTCCCGCCGGCGCAGTGCTTAACAGCACCGCCAACACGCTGTTTCGCTTCTTCGTCCGACTAACCTTACTCGCCGTCGCCAGTTGGTCGTTGAAGCCGCCACCCACGCTGTCCTCCGATCCCTGGAGGTCGGAGGGCACCGTGGGCGGGGCTTCGACGGCCAGCAGGCGACGATGAGGACAAGGTGAGTCGGTCGGGGAAGGGGGAAGAGGCGGCTCCATGCGGAGCCACCGGCCGTCTGCCGGCCTCTCCAGAGGCCGTCTGCATGCTTGCATGCGAACGGCCTCCGCCTCCACGCCGGCGGAATTCTTGCTGGCGTGGAGGCGCCCTTACGGCCGTGCAGAAACGGCCATAGTTTTGCTTTGTGACTGAATAATTCTTTCAATTAGAAGAGAGAAATCTCTATGATTCCTGCTACAGAAAGAATCACTGAAGCCCTTGGCAGTAGACTTACTTTAACTTTAAGTTTATTCAATAATCATTTCCTGAGTTTTAATCTTTGGTTGTAGTCTGATTGTTCTTTGTAATGAGGGTAAATGTTTTAGAGAAATAGTATAAAATGTACACTTAGTAAATAAAATAGAATTGAATCCATCATATTGTGAGGATTACATTGGCTGAATAATTGAAACAAAAGGCTATCTTGTTAATGAGCAGTTGTTTTTTAACTGATCTATGAATAAGCAATGCTCTTGAAGAGTAGCAACATTTTTTTCATTTCCTAACAAACTATTTTAGCATGAGAAGATTCTTTATGATGCTTAAAGAAAACAATTCCTTGGCTTTAAAGAGCAGCAAAGCATTGTGATGCTTGCACTGTAAGAGAAAACAAGTTGGGAAGAGACTGTAGGAAATCCAAAGCTTCATTCATGACTGCAAATTTTTTAAAGTCATTTGAGGATCATGCATACATTTTCGCTTCAAACAATTTACATTTTAATTTATATTTGCTGTTTACCTCACAAGGGTATTGTGAGGCTTAATTTTTTTTAAGTGCCACTGAAGTCTTGGAAGAAAGGTTTTGCATACAATGAATAAGTGCTAGCTTTTTATTTAATTATACTTAACGGTTATGCGCATACATTTTTCCTAATGACCAGTTCTCACAATAGGCGTAGATTTTGTTCACACATATTCATATTTTAAGATTTCAAGAAACTACGCCCTTTATTCCATTACTTAGGCTGTTTCTGCACGGCCATCCTGGGGGGTGCTTCGGCATATACAATGCTGACACACAACCCCTCCCCGGGACCGTTCGCACGAATGGTCCCAGTAGGGGCAGGGAAGACAGCGCAGCACTGCGCCGTCGCCCGATCGACGTACCTTCCCTGAGACCTTCCGGCACGTCACCCAGGCCAGGGGACATGCCCCCCTGCCCTGTGCGACAGCTCTGGAGTCACAGGGCAGGGGGGCGTGTCCCCAGGCCAGGGCAACGCGCCGGAAGGTCGCAGGGAAGGTACGTTGATCAGGAAAGGGGGGGGATGATGCCTTCCAGCCGCTGTTTCCAGAAAACCTTGCTCGGGGAGCGAGGTTTGGAAACAGTGGCTTCACGCCACTGGAGGGAGCGAGGGCAGCGTGGCTGCGATGCAGCTGCGCCCCCCATGCAAACAGCTCCCTAGGGACGGCGTTTTTGCTGTCCCTAGGGCACTGTAAATGGCCCGTCCGGAAAGGGGCTCTGTGAAACTGTTCCTAGAAAGTGGACAGCTCAAAATCGGTTGAAATGGTGCCTTTCCAAGACATTAGAAGCAGGATGATGAGTATGTTAAATGTGACCCTTCAGTGGGGAGTTCCATTGCTGATCACAACAAAAATAAGTAGGGAATCTTAATTATGGCAGACTGACCATGGATATGATGAGAAACAGTTTAATTCATCAAAGCGGTGCTGAGAAGTTTTCTCTGTTATTTTAGATTTTTAAGCCAAATTATGTGGATTAACAGTAGAACAGTAGAACAAAGCACATTGTAGCATAAGAAGTGAAAATCTATTGTCTGGTAAAAAAATGTCCAAATGGAATTTATTAACCTACAAAATGAAATGACAGCACAGATAAGGGGCCAGTGTTTCTGTCTAACCTTATGTTTTGTATTGTGGCAAAGGTTTTAGCACTGTTCAGATGACACTTTCAGTGTGAGTAAGCATCCATTGCAAATGGGCCATATCCTGCCCTTTACACATTCAGTTGTGAGCTGAATATACATAGTAAGCTGAATATACATGTAAGCTGAATACACATATACATATACTGAGTGTACATAGGGCTCCCTCTGTGTCTGGAAGCCCCTTCAGACATTCAACTGGACTTGCATCCCTCCCTTACTCTCCCACACATTGTTTCTCTCTAAATTTGTTGACTGAACAGGTTTCATGTCAGGCAGGGTATTGGTATAATTCAGTCCATAGCTGGGAAATAGTTTGTCACTTAAAGATCAAATTTAGAGACTTAAGCAAATTTAAACTTCTAAAATCTTGTATCTTGAAAGGTAGGTTAACCAAATAACTTCCTGTATGAAGGATTTCTACTTGTGCAAATGAAGGGGAGTAATTTTCCCTTTTCACTGGGGACCCTGGTGCTGAATTTCATAATGTTCTCAAGGGTCTCCTGACCCTTTGCAGACTACCTTCGGAGACTTTTTCAGTTGAAAGGGGAACGCAGGAAATATTTGGTTTTGTAACTAAATTTGTGTTCATGGTTTTTTGGATCCAGTCTGTTGCCTCAAATTAATGCACAGAACATGCCCCACCAGGGGTACCATTAAGCAAGCAGGAGAGTATATTAGTCACCTCCTCCCAGATTACCATTAAGCAAATAGGAGGTTGTCTTAAATTTGCATATTAATTATAGGTATCTATGGTAATAAACTTCTGGGTATAAACTTTTCTTGGGGTAGGGGTTATGACATTCGGAGTCATCTTCCTTTTGGAAAAACTGGTTGATTGCATTCTGCTAAATGGAAATACTTCCTTTATTGGCAAAAGCTTCCTTTGATAAGGATGCCTTTTACTTAATGGATGAGAATTCTTGGACCTATTGTTGAAACTGGTGAACAAGTTAAATTATTGCTGTTGAATAAAAAACCCTTCAATCAGGGGGGCTTTTATAATCTTGAGTTAAAGGATCCCCTGCAGGATTTTACAAGTCAAGAAGGACATGGATCTAGCTTACTGATAGTGGTCTTCTTGAACCCCAGGGCCTTTTCACAATATCAGATAGGGAAACCTGACTGCACTTATCGAAACAACAGCAACTAGATGATGCTACAGATCCATCAACCCTTTGGTCATGTAATCAATTAACTCAGTGTCAAAATCAGAACAAAGAGAGATTTTATTGGCAAAAGACCATGAAAAACAATCACACCTAAATTCCAAATCACAAACATTTGGAGACTCACTCCTGGGAAGTGTCAACTACCTAACTATTCTAAGTAATTCTGCTGGATACATTTCAGCCAAAGCAATGGTGGTACATAAGGAAGATTTCTTCCCCATCATCACCACCTTATAAGCTTTCCAGTAGAAACAAATTGTATCATTTCTAATTTTTGCAGTATCAGTAGACTTGAAGATACCGGTAAATTAAAATATAAGGAGCAGATTTAAAATTTAAAATATCTTTGAAGAAAAAAAGATATGTTTTACTAGATATGTTTTACCGAAATTACTAGACTGCAATTTCTTTTACACTCTTTTCATATTAATTCCTAAGAGCGGCTTCACTCAGGGAGAACAGTGTACATGCAGATTGCATCAATATGAAGAGTTATTTGGTTCGGAAAGGGTTGATGGGTCTGTCTTGTGTGTACTTTGAAGAAAAAGTTGTGACCGACAAATATGGGCACCTTTCATAGCATATTCATGTTTTGTATTGCTTGTATTCCCACCGATAGGGAAACTGCTCTGACTTTGTTGACCTAATTTCCTGCTAAAAATAGTTTAGCGTAATCAAGGTGCTTATACATGAATGCCCGTATTATATTTTTTTAATTAAAAAAGAACGAAAAAGCAATTTGGGGAGGAGAGATTGTAAGGTGTGGTTCTTAACCATTTCCCTGATCATAGTAGTCCTGTATAGGTGACCTTCTCCCCAGGTACTCACTGCATGGGGAGGGAGTGCTGGCCAGGGTGCCTCACCTTGCCTTTCGTCTTCCACCTTCATGTGATTGCCAAGATATCTGCATGGTACAGACTGGCAGACAAGGTTGTTTAGCCTGCTTTGAATTTTGCTGGGCACAGGGGATGTGTGTGCTTGTATGTGGGTGTGTGCATGGGAAGTAAGGAGGTAAGTGCCCATTATACACAAATATGCATGTTAGAAGCCCAACGCCTTTAAAAAAAATTAAGCTGCAGCAGCTTTGGGCTGGAAAACTTTAGAGTAGAGAAGTTGGGGGGATGTATAACCCTCTCCAGCCAACAGTTTCTTCACAAAATTAGAAATGAAAATTTTGAATGCAAAGGATGGATTTCAGCTCCTTAGATAATAGCATTTTGTCTCTTCCTGCCCTAAGAACACAGGTGTGTGATACAGTGGAAGGATACCCACAGGCATGCTATCTCTGAAACCATTTACCCCCATGGAGTGCTATAAACTGTTTACAGTCTGAGAATTTGCCAGAAGTGAGGTTGTTCTGCTAGTATTGCACCATTTTCTCCATTCCTGCGTCCCACTCTGGTTGCCAGCCATTGGCTGACAGTTGAAATGGTAGGGCTAATCAGGTTGAATAAAAATCAGCCAGGCAATCATAGCCTGCTGGGAAATCTCTCCCCTGACTTTTGTACTACACCTAGAACCAAGCAGAGTCTTAACAGTTTGTATTCTTGAGAGGTTAAGGAGAGGTTATGGTTCTGACTCTGTCATTTAAAAATGCATCAGAAGTTCCAGTACACAGAGTTTGCTTAAAACTTAAAAGAAAAACAAGAACTAATGCTCATTATTATTACCTTAGTGCAGCGTTTTCCAAACTTTTTTTCCATAGCCCGGTTATTTGATTACCTCTCCTCCGTGACCCACCAAAATATTTTATGGCCTATTTATTTGTAAAATAAAACAAATTGGAATGTCACCACGCCATGCATCTGCCCATGATTGCTTGGCAGGGGCAAGCCCAGCCCTGCGCTGGGTCTCTTCTGCACGCAGTGGTGTCAGAGACTGCTTCCCTGAGGTGCCACTTCCACCCCCACCTCCCTTGTGGCACCAGCATCTGCTGCAAGCTGCGGCTCCTTCCCCAGCCCCTTTCTGGGTGGTTGGCTAGCCAGGGAGGAGCCCTGAAGCTGCTGTATCATCCTGGCTGGTCTGGCTCCAGGTGGGTGGTGCCCTCCAAGCAAGGACGGGGATGGGGTGATTGGCCCCAGCCCTGGACATTAGGTGACTCAGCATTCTGCTTTCGTGACCCAGTGCCAGGTCATGACCCACCATTTGGGAAACACTACTCTAGTGACTTTCTGTTAATTAAGAGGAGCAGCAGTGGCAGTAGTGGTTAAGAGCAGGTGCATTCTAATCTGGAGGAACCGGGTTTGATTCCCAGCTCTGCCATTTGAGTTGTGGAGGCTTATCTGGGGAATTCAGATTAGCCTATGCACTTCCACACACGCCAGCTGGGTGACCTTGGGCTAGTCACAGCTTTCCGGAGCTCTCTCAGCCCCACCTACCTCACAGGGTGTTTGTTGTGAGGGGGGAAGGGCAAGGAGATTGTAAGCCCCTTTGAGTCTCCTATAGGAGAGAAAGGGGGGATATAAATCCAAACTCCTCCTCCTCCTCCTCCTCCTCCTCCTCCTCCTCCTCCTCCTCCTCTTCTTCTTCTTCTTCTTCTTCTTCTTCTTCTTCTATTTATTTATTTATTTATTTTTTCAATTTATATACCGCCCGATCCCCGGGGGGCTCCGGGGGCTGCTGCTTCTTCTTCTTCTTCTTCTTCTTCTTCTTCTTCTTCTTCTTCTTCTTCTTCTTCTTCTTCTTCTTCTTCTTCTTCTTCTTCTTCTTCTTCTTCTTCTTCTTCTTCTTCTTCTTCTTCTTTGGGCTCAGATTGTGTTTAGCTGTTTGCTGACTTTGGGATGTTTATTTCCAGAATAAGTGTTATAAATAATTGTATCTCCAAGGGGGAGGGGGCATTGACACATTCCTTCAGCCTAAAGTCTTTCTAACATGTTCAAATCAGAGTTCAAATCAGAGTTCTTGTTGACTTTGTCTGAAGATAAAGGTTTCCAAGAGGGAAATGTAGAAAATGCTTGGAGAATAAGTTGGCACTTGACCTGGGGCTTTGACTGTTACAGGAATTCATTTGTTGGTGAATGAATTGTTAGTTTTGTATGGAGAAACAGTTGTTATCTTTTACATTACCAAAGTAATTATCCATATTTATTGCCAAGGTACTTGTGCCATATTACAAAATCTATCACAGTGAATCTTCCAGTACTCTTGGCATTTCCTCATTACTTCCAGTTAATGAAAATTTGTACAATATGGACTAATGTAGGAGATGAGTAATCTTTCAAGTACAACAAATCAACCAAGTAACTTTATTTATGTAGAATCATAGTGTTTTACTGCTGTGTGGAAAAGCGCCACCAACAGAGCAGCGCTGAAGATAATCATAACATTTTCTCTCTTTCAAATTGAATAAACAAAGTCTACTGGGATCTCATCACGGCCTAGCTTTTGGGTTACAAAGGTCATTTCATCAAATGTATGAAGCAGTTGGCAGATACAATTATGAAATCAGTTTTAAGAACTGGTTCTTATAAATCTATTGTCTAAAAGAAATAGATTTTGTATGTTAAGGCTACTATCTTATCTTCAGGATAGACAATGTACTACCTGATATTTTGGACTCAGAACTTCGCCTTAGTGTACGGTGACCAGCCGTTCGATTTTCGCGGGACACTCACGCTTTTGCGTAGAGTGTCCCGTGTCCCGCCGGGCTTATGCCATTGTCCCGATTAGGCTGCCGCAGTGCCTTATGGGGCGCTTCCCTGTTTCCTGGCTGGGGAGCGCCGCCGCAAAAGGCAGTGTGCTGATGCAAGTGTGCGCACGCGCGCCCCCCACTTTTTAATAAGAAAAATCTGGTCACTTTACCTTAGTGCAGTGCTTTCTTTTTTTTTCTCTTCTAAATTGCCACTGTTGTGAGTACTTTTTTTCCAGTGGTATTCCATGTCATTAATTTAAACCGAATTATTTTTAAACATTTACATAGTATTTTGCTTATGTTCAGAGGAAGAGTATTGAAACCAAAAGAGCTAATATGAAGTATTTAGTTCGATATTTCATACATTTTTATATTGCCCTTCCTCCAGGAGCAGTGTATGTCATTTTCCTTTCCTCCACCTTATTCTCACAATAACCTTGTGACGCAGAATAAGAATTTGGATTTATATCCCACTTTTCTCTTCTGTAAGGAGTCTCAAAGCTGCTTACAACTTCCCTTCCTCTCCCCACGACAGACGCCTTGTGAGATAGGGGGGGGATGAGACAGTTCTCAGAGAACTGTGACTAGCCCAAGGTTATCCAACAGGCTTCATGTGCAGGAGTGGGGAAACAAATTCAGTTCACCAGATAAGAGTCTGTTGCTTATGTAAAGGAGTGGAGAATCAAACTTTGTTTGGAGCCCGTCACTCTTAACCACTACAACATGCTGGCTCGCTGGTAAACAAGACAGAAGGGCTGGGGTGGGGAAGAATATTGATCTGGGAAAATCTATTTCATTTGCTCTGGATGTGTTTATACTTTCCCGGAAAGATTAGTTTTGCAGCTGGTGGAAATGCTTGTGTGGCTTTCAACCAAATATGTCTGAAGTCTATGGCCCCTTCCGCACACGCAAAAGAATGCATTTTCAAACCACTTTCACAACTGTTTGCAAGTGGATTTTGCTATTCCACACAGCTTCAAAGAGCACTGAAAGCAGTTTGAAAGTGCATTATTCTGCATGTGCAGAATGAGTCATAGTGCTTTAACCTGTTAAGGTTAGCTCATCAGCTGCTGCCATTACTTGAAAAAGCTGATTAGGCCACTATCACACATACCTTGGTAACATCCAAATTAGATTCACAATCGCAATCACCTTTATTGGCATAAAGTCCAAATTAGATTGCTTTAATGTTTTTTTTTCTGTGGGGCTGTTCTTGAAGAAATTTTAAACATCAGTTAGTACAAAACATATTTGCAAGGGTCCTTACTGTGGTGTGCTGAAATGATCCAATAAAGCCAGTGTTACCTCAGTTACTCTGATTCCCAAGTTATCCATATCAGTTCAAAATTCTACTTTTTTTCTGTTGAATCCTTGAAAGGGCTTGGATCCAGAGTACTGGAAGAATCACTTTCACCTGTATCAACATGCCTAGATTTTAAGATATGTGCGTGGTGTGGAACCAATTACTACTTAGGTTGACAGAAAATGGTTGAAAGGCTTTTTTGGCCACTGCTCTCAGATTGTACAATGAGATTGGAACCATCCCTACAGGACTTCCAAACTAAATAATTTTTTTACAGGGGTCTTTTCCGCTCAGCAGAAATGTAATATCTTGAGGATGTTATAAAAAGCGTTTTGGGGAAGAGATTTGTACAGCCCCCCCCCCCCCCCCCCAATGTCTTCAGGACATTTTATTTCTCTCAACCCAGGTTTTTCAAAAATTGCTATACTATCTTTTTTCTTGAAGAAGGGTCGAAGACATCTCCTGCTTACTTGTGCAGACAAGAGGAGGGCAGAGAGGAAGACAATCTCACACTGTTGACTCAAGTATTCTGGGATGGCTCAAGTATTCTGGGATGACAAACTTCTTTTTCTCTGTCCTGTTATCCCATAAATTATGTTTGTAAAAGACAAATGTTATTCCTTTTGACACATTTGACTTGTAAAAGCAACCAATATGCATCCCTGGCTTCAGGGAAACTGAAATATATTGTAACCCCCAGAAATCACACTTATTTCTCTATCTTAAACAGTAGTTCTTTAAAGTGAGTTATACTTTATTGATGAGTTTGACTTTTTAAAAAACCTGTTCTTTTTTTCTCCTTTCGCCCTCTGATATTTTCGCTCAAATGTGATAAGGTCTTTTTTTTTTAAAGCAAGACTTTCATTGCCTGTTGACATTGTACCATTATTGCAGGGATGCAGTTAAAATGATTTATGACTCTGCCTTACTATTACGGTACTGAGACATTATTTTCTCTGCTTATTTGTTTGGTGGTTGTGTTCTCAGCAGTGATATTATCTCTTTAATTAGAAAAGCAGGTATGTAGGTATTTGTGAACTGTGAACACTGCTGTGGTTAGTTGGTATGCAAAGTTAGAGTGCATTACTTCAGGTAATTGTTTGGTTGGAATCTAAATAAAAGATGACCGGGGATCTAAATACAGGTGTTTTTTTCCATCTTTCCTTTCTAAACTTAGACTTCTGGGAGGTATATCCATGTTGCTGGCTGACTTAAAAAGAAGGGGGGAGCAAAACCCTTCTCTCTAGCACCTGGGAAAAAAGCTAGCTGACTGGCTGGTTTGAATGTGGATGCAAATCCCCCTCCCCCCACTACCCTGTTTCCCCGAAAATAAGACATCCTCTGAAAATAAGACGTAGTAGAGGTTTTGCTGAAGTGCTAAATATAAAGCATCCCCCAAAGGTAAGACATAGCAAAGTTTTTGTTTGGAAGTATGCCCGGCGAACAGAACACCAGAGCATGCAGCTGTGGAGCGGAAAAATAAGACATCCCCTGAAAATAAGACATAGCGCATCTTGGGGAGCAAAAATTAATATAAGACACTGTCTTATTTTCGGGGAAACACGGTAGGTACCCAGCTTCTTTTTCTCCCAAGCAGAAGTGCCCAGGAAAAAAGTATGCTGGCTGGCTTGAAGTGAGGGAGGAAAGTAAAGCTCTCCTCTCCAGGACCTGGGAGGAAGGCTGGCTGTCCTGAATGATGTGTGTAAAATTCTTTTCCTCCATCATTCTGAGTGCCTACAACAGAGCTGAAGGTTTTGTGGCTTTTTATGCACAAGGGATTATTGTATGTGAGGGCAGAGAGGAAGACAATCTCACACTGTTGACATCAGACTGTAACAGAGGGAGAAAAGGAAGGAGTGCAATTCTGAATCTGTTAGCATTTGAGATTCTCCAGTGGTTGTTTTAGTTGAAAAGCAAAGTGCTTGGCAGTATTTTGCAATTTTCAAAATTCATACCAGCTCACACCAAATACTCAGTAGTCTTTCAACTGCCACTTGTAGCAAGGAAATCATCCATAATTTTTGGTATAATGCATTCCCATATAGAATGGATTCAGTCCACTGAAAAATGAGTGATAATTTGTTTTGGAGTATTGGTGGAAGAACATAGATGAGAAGAACTAATAGAGTTCATTGTAGAATAAATCTCATAATATTGCTTTGGTTCAAAAATTATGGCAAACAGTAACTGCTATATGAATGAACTTGGGGGATTTGGGGGTCTGTGTATCTCCTTCTTCCGTTCCCTTTGCGTCTGGCAGTGTAATTATGTAATTGTGACAAGTGAAAGTATGCTATTGCATTCAAATGAACCAAAATGTACTTGTCCTTTGATCGAGGTTTCCTAATATTTGTTTGTTTGTTTATTTATTATTTTAATTTATAGTCTGCCTGTCTCACCGGGACTGAAGGCACATTATAAGGATGATTGGACTATTCAATCAGTCAGGAAGCCATTTACAAAATATGGGAACATTTGAATAACAGCAGCCTTTAATTGTACATTTGTATCCATTAGCAGATTCCTATTAAAACAAAGCTATTTGGTCAATCAGCAAACAGATTTCAAAATATAACATTTGATTCTTATAGCAAAGATTCCTAGTAAGTGATAGTAATAGTAACATTCCCGATTTAGAGACTTGGTGAAAAAGTGCAAATCATACTTTGATTGGCGAATCAAGGAAAAATATTTGCCATGCATGAAACTCATGCTTGCTATTGTATCTAAATCCAACTGTATCTAAATCCAACTTCAGGGGTAGGGCGGTATACAAAACCCATAAACAAACAAACAAACAAACAAATAAATAAAGTACATTTACGAAAAATCTGTGCCTGAAGCAATCCTTTAAAAGAAATCTGCAAAAAATGGCTTCAGTTTTTGTTCTTTTGATGGGCATTTCCCTTAATGTGTCTATAGCATTATCACTTGGCATCTAAAGCTGTGCTGTAACTAGAAGGGGAGGAAGAAGACAGAGGAGGGAGAAGCATCATGCCACCACCCAACTACATTTTTAGAATCTCAGAGATCTCTAAATGAGTTAATTGGCAGTCTTGCAAAGACAGACAAGTTGATTAGGTAGAAGATATCCAAGGCAGCAAAGGCTTATGAGATGCTGAGAACTTTGCATTCCGAAAACAAATTTGCTGTAATGTTGATACGAAAATCTAACTGCTTTAAATTAAAGCTGATGCAAATAGAGCTCTAGTATTCAGCTTAGGAAAAATGAGTGTTTGAAAGAAAACATTCAAAGCCTCATTTTAGTGCTATGCAAACCACTGTGAAAAGCTGTAACTGCATTTCATTTCGCCACGGCTGACCTCTTTGCAGCTGTAACTTTGGGTTTTTGCTTTAAAGCTATTATTTCTTGGCAGTTATCCCAAACCAACAAAATACCGTTTGTTACTTATTCGGAATCTCTTATGGAGTTATGGATACAAATTATGTTGAGGAAAGGGTGGTTGTGTTGTACAGGAGGTGTCTATAAGGCAGGATATTGTGGCCAATAGTTGGAAAATGCCTGCAAATTTGGGACAGTGCCTAGGAAGGTGGAATTTGGAGAGGAGAGCAAACTCAGTAAGATAGGATGGAATGAAGTCTGCCTTCTGAAGTTGTCATTCCTTCCGGTGAAACTGATCTCTATAGTCAGCTGCATTCCTGGGAGAATGATACCTCTGAAGCAGGGGTCTGCAACCTGCGGCTCTCCAGATGTTCATGGACTACAATTCCCATCAGCTCCTGCCAGCATGGCCAATTGGCACAAAGGTCATCCACCCAGTTGGCCATGCTGTCAGGGGCTGACGGGATTTGTAGTCCATGAACATCTGGAGAGCTGCAGGTTGCAGACCCTGCAGGTTTCAGGGGGTGCATGCTATAGCTCAGGGGTCCCCAGTCTTTTTGAGTCTCTGGGATGCCTTCAGAATTTTGACATAGTGTAGTGGTCACAGCCACAAAATGGCTACCACAAAATGGCTGCCTCAGAAGGCAGAACCAGTGACAGTATAGCTGCCACAGCTTACTTCATTCACATAGTGATGATTGTCATGTGGTGGAGGGACCTGCTGAAGGAACATTTTAAAAATCTGCATAGTGAACCAGAAGCCTTTCTGGGCAAAGAACCCACTGATTTGTAAACATCCTTGATAGGTGCCAGAAAAGGTGTTGGCAGGCCCCATGGTACCTACAAGCACCACATTGGGGACCAGTGCTATAGACACACCCCTGCTGAGCTCCCTGTCCTCTCCAGACTTCCTTCTTCTTCCTGGTTCCATACTCCATACTGTAGTAATTCCATACTGCATTCCATACTGTAGTAATTTCTTAAACCAGAGCTGGCAACACTATATTCATTTGATATATATATACTTCAGTAGAACAGGCCTTCTTCTGAAAGGGAGTGTCCTGACTGGTAGGGAGAGTATGTAGTTGTGAGTCACTGTTGTCATTGATGCAAGTTTCATTTTGTGTGTTGAATTGCTATAGCTTTGGAGATGAGAGCTGGAATTTTACTTTGAAGCTGTACTATAGATGAACAGTGCACTCATACTGAAGCTGTCTTATTCTGAGTCAAACCATTAGTCTATCTAGCCCAGTAACATTTACTCTGGCTGGCAGTGGCTCTCCAGTGCTTTAGGCAAAGTGAGGCCTTTTCATAATGCCTACTACCTGCTTTAACTGGAGATGACAAGGACTGAATGAGAGATCTTCTGGATGCAGACAGTACTATGACTGAGTCTCTGTTGCTTTTGTAACATTTAAATATTCTGTTCAGACTTGTGCTGCATTGCATCTTAAGTATAATCAGAGTGATTTCCCCCTTCCCTTTCCCCGTCCGCCTTCTTCTTAATAGCCCTAAATGTATCTAGGGAGTCAGCCTGGTTGAGCAAAAGGGACTTTTGAGTAAACTTGGTTTAGGATTTCATCATTTAAAATGTATTAAATGTATCAGTATTTAGAAATTTCTGAGGTAGGGAGAATAGATTTGAATTCTGAACTAATATTGGAGGTATAATTGTATATCTGAAAAAAGACTTCCATGGTGTTAAAAAAAAGTAAGAATTAGCTGCTTTTACAGGAGACCATGCTCATTTAGAGCCAAAATAGCATCCATGGGTCTCACCCTTGGATACTGACAGCATTTTGGAGCTGAACTTGGCCATTTGAAAAGCACATGGGTTCTTATCTCTGATATCAGATCATAATTCTCTGGATTGTAAAGCAGCAAGTGTTTGAATAATTGATGATCATCCACCCTTTTAAAAAGGTGTGCTGTTCTCTTATGTAGGGGAAATATCTCTTCTAAGATGGCTGCTGTAAACGCGTGTGTGCGCGCACGCGCGTGCGTGTCATCTAACAGCAATTAATAATACTTCCTCCTCCTTTAGAACATTTATTTTATTCATATGTAAATTTGTATTTAATCAAATAAAATGTGAAATTTCTTTAATCACCTCTTAGAACAAAACAATTACAGAAAGAAGATAGCATGATTTAACTATGTACTGTACTTTGTTTTTTGTTTCAGAAAATTATTGTAGTTAATCTTGTCTGCTGAACAGATCTTGCTTGCTTTTAACTAGTTCATTAGCATCCTTGTTATCATCCACTTCCTCCCCATCTTCTTCGTGAGCTGCCAAATGAGAGACAGTGCTAAGGAACTTGCTTCGCTGGGTAGAAAGCCATATCATGTTTTGACAAGGAAGGAAATCTGATGATATGCAAAGTGTTTGGGGATGGTAGATGCTGCTATAATGTATTTTAATGTTTTTTATTGGTACACTATTTTATGATATTTTACATTGTAATTGCCTTTTATGTTTATTGTACACCGCCCAGAGCCCTCCGGGGGTTGGGCTGTCTATCAAGACTAAATAATAATAATAATAATAATAATAATAATAATAATAATAATAATAATAATAATAATAATAATAGGAGGAGGAGGAGGAGGAGGAGGAGGAGGAGGAGGAGGAGGAGGAGATGTAGTCAGAAATGAAAACTTTGGAACAGTCAACATTAAGCGAGGAATTTTCCAAGGTGATTCACTATCACCTTTACTGTTTATCATTGCCATGATCCCACTAACAGTAATTTTAAAGAAAACAAAGTTGGGCTATCAAATGGCCAAAGACTCAGAAAAAATCTCACATTTGCTGTACATGGATGATTTGAAGCTGTAATGGGAAATCAGACACAGAAATCCAGCTCACTAGTAAACACACAGTCCGAATATTCCAGCACAGACATTTTCAATTAGAGCGGAGTTTGGCCTGGAAAATGTACGCTACTGTGTGCAATAAAGAGGGGCAAGATCTACTGAGAGTGATGGGGATTGAAAATGCCTGATGGCCAACTCATCAAGTGCAACTAAGAGGAGGCAGCTGTATAAATACCTGGACATTTTGCAGCTGGATAACATAAAGCATGGGCAAGTGAAGACTATTGTCAGCAGAGAGTACACCCAGAGGGTCAGGAAAATTTTGAAATCTAAATTAAACGGCGGGAATACCATCAAGGCCATCAACACTTGGGCCATACCCGTCATCAGGTACACTGCGGGAATCATCAACTGGACACAGGCTGAGTTGGAAACATTGGACAGAAAAACTCGGAAGCTTATGACAATGCACCATGGCTTACACTCACACAGTGATACTGATAGATTATACCTTCCCCGGAGATCTGGAGGCAGGGGCTTACTGCAAGTACAGCAAACAGTGGAAGAAGAGAAGCATGCACTGGCTGATTCTGTGAAGGAAAGTCCAGAACAGGCATTGATTGACGTGAAGAACAGACATTTGCTGCAAACCCAGAAAACCAAACATGTATACAGAAAAAATGTGATTAAAATGAGGACTGAAAGCTGGCACAACAAAGCACTGCATGGCCAATTTCTGGAGAAAATCAAAGACAAGGTGGACAATGAAAAGACCTGGCTGTGGTTAACAACTGGAACTCTTGAAAAGGAAACTGAATCCCCTTGATTTTAGAAATCCAAGAGCAAGCCATTAGAACAAATTCGATCAAGGCCAAAATCGAAAAATCCTCAGATGATGCAAAATGCAGATTGTGCAAAGAAGCTGATGGAACTGTAGATCATGTCCTCAGCTGCTGCAAAAAGATTACCCAGACTGAGTACAAACAAAGACACAACTCAGTGGCCAAGATGATCCACTGGAATTTATGCAAGAATTACAACATAAGAATAGCTAAGAACTGGTGGGAACATTGTCCAGAGAAAGTAATTGAAAATGAGAAGGTCAAGATCCTGCGGGACTTTCGAATCCAAATGGACAAAGTGTTGAAACACAATACACCAGACATCACCGTGATCGAGGACAAGAAAGTGAGCATCATCGACATAGCAGTCCCCGGTGACAGCAGGGTCATTGAAAAAGAACATGAGAAGGTCACTAGATACCGTGATTTGAAAATCGAGCTTCAGCATCTATGGCACAAACCAGCTGAGGTCGTGCCAGTGGTAATCGGCATGCTGGGCGCCATCCCAATAACACTAGGGCAGCACTTGAAACATCTTCGAATTGACAAAATTAACATCTGTCAAATTCAGAAGACAGCCCTGCTGGGATCCGCATGAATACTACGCCGATACATTACAACTTCCTAGGCCTCTGGGTGAGGCTCGAATTGTAATGAAGGCCAACAACCAGCTAAAGATCTGGCAGCTGTGAAATCTACCATAATAAACAATACGAAAGAGAAGGATTCAGCACTGAAAAAATGGACACCCCAATATGTTCAGCACATAACCCTTTGGTATACTGGTTAGAATGTTGGATTAAGACAGGAGAGATTAAATTCCTAATTGGCCATAAAGCTCAATGGGTAACCTTGTACTGATTACTTTTAATAAATCACAAGGTTGGTGTGAGGATGGGTGGGGAGGGTAGCCATATATGCTGTCCTGAGCTCCTTGAGGAAAGGCTGAGATACTGTGAAATAACTGGAATCATCACAATCTATAATATAACAAGGAGATGGAATTATTGCATAAATCTATACATTCAGACAAGATACTTCTTTAGTATCCTTAGTTTAATATTTTCTGACTGGTTGGTTAATCTGTTTCAGATTATCTTTATTTATGGGAAACAAACAGGAAAGAAAAGTATCCCATTTGCTCATTTGGAAGTCAGTTACAGAGTTCCATATGTACTGAACCCATTATAGGAAAAAGCAATATGATGCTTCTTGATCCTACTGTATACTTCCTCATATTTGCAAATGTTACTGTTTTTTATTGTTGTTTAATTGTTTAATGAAATTTTAATGTTGTTCATACATTATTTTGGCCCCTGTAATTCTACAAATTTTATAATGTATGATGTTGTTCATACATTATTTAGTGTATGATGTTGTTCATACATTATTTTTGCCCCTGTAATTCTACAAATTGCCTCTATAATTCTATGACTTGCATACTTTACATAATGAGCCAGTTCAGTCATAATACCAAACCACAGTTTAGTACTAGATTAATGAGATTTTGTTTTGCGTGTATGTTCTGCTCTCATTGTTTCTTAATGAAACATAGTTTGCATCTGCATACAAACTGGCTAGAGACGTCCCTGGTTTCATGGAAACTAGAATTACAACCCACATTTCATCATGGTTTTCAGTTTTGGTTTCAGGAAATCTGTAGTTGGTATTACCCAGAGTTTGTCCTGCTCCCAGGCAACTGCAAAGGAAGGATTTGCTAAGAAACAGAAGCCAGGAGAATACATGTCGAGACATATTCTCGTAGTGCCAAACTGTAGTTTAACCTTCTGACTAATAGTGCTATGAGATACTTACTTGCATTTCAGTTGATACCGGTCAAGTTTTCAATTTCAGCTTTTCTAAACTTATTTTTAAATGGCTGTTTGGCACTATGGTTGCTTGTAATACTCTCTGTCTCTGAAGCCATCCACATTTATTTGACTTGTCATGTAGTTTGCAGTGTTTCGTTCTGGGACTGGTGATTTAGAAGTGGTAAATTAAAAAACAAAAACAAGGATTTTTTTTTAAAAAAGAGTAAGATCAAGCAGTTCAGTCTTAATGATTCCATGAAAAGAGTAAACATTACGTTCTCAATAAAACTTCCTTACTAATCTGCTGAACTCTGGCTGTCTCATTCTAAAAGGTCAGTCTCTGCTCCCACTGGGAAAAAAGGGAAAAGAAGCAGAGGAAACACAGTCAGCAGTGCAGTCCACAGTGAGGGAAACCTGAAAGAGTAGTGGGAGTGGTGTGAAGGTGCACTTGTGTGAGTGCCCTGAATGCTGGCACAAGGGGGCAAATAAGTTGGTGGGAGGGGCACTAATACAGGTGGTGGGGCACCGTGCAACTCCACGGCTCCCAAATGCAGAAGCTGCTGCTGGAGCCAGTGCTGGCACTGGTGGTTGCATTCCCAGGGGTGGAGTTGACATTAGTCAACTTCCTATAGCCTTTCAGCCTGGGAACATTTCCTATAACTGGTGTAGACGTATGCCTGCTAAAAGAGTGTTGCAGTCCATTGACCTGTGTAAGGGGTTTGCAGGACAGCAAGGGATTTCTGCTGTTTTTCATGTTCTCCACATTGCCTGAGACCCCTTTGGAAGTGGCACAGCTGTGCTTTGCCAGCACCATCCCCAGCCATTGTGGACCCCCCCTTAAAAAAATGGATTTCACTGCAAGTGTGTTCTGCAGTCACCAATTTTGTCAACTGTTGAATGGAGGAAAACTTCTGGGAAGTTGCGTGGCTTTTACTAGCATGTGTTGTACCAGCTGCTAAGGGAATTTGATTTTTTGGTTAATGATTTCGCCCCTGAACTTTATAATGAACAGATTCTGAAAGCAGACTATGCAAGAAGATGAAAGTGTTGTGTTACTATTTTTAATACCATGCTTTTTGTGTGTGCAGAACCAAAGGAGAGATGGTGCCATCTGAAAGGGAATCTGTTCTTTCTAATGAAAAATAAGACCAAGGTAATTCATTTTACATCTCTTTTGTCTTTTGTATTTTTTTTTATTTCTCTCAAATTCCTCTGAAGGGTATCAGTTGATCCTTGACAGGAAAAATTAAGTCCTGTTCAAACATTATTACCTCTGCAACGTGGTGAAATGCTAGTTTGTTTTCTTCAAACTAAAAAATTTATATGCAAAATGAGTGTGAATAATAAGTATGATTTGCTGCGCATTGATGGTTCCATAGGGTCCATTGTACACTGAGTAAATATGAATTTGGAAGTGCATATTTTAAAACATGCTCTCAGACTTTTATTTGTGTTCAATAGTGATGTAGTCATGTCTTTAAACTAATCATTAATGTATGTAAGCGGTATATCCTTCTTTGTTACTAGTTTAATAATGCAACAATAAGAGCCATTCACATCAAATAGGTCAATTTGTTTTTGAGCATGCATCAGGGATGTAGTGAGGGGAGGCAAGGAAGGCACTTGCCCCAGGCACCAGGTGCCTGCAAAAAAAAATCAACCCTCTATGTTGTCTTTAAAATGCACCTAACTTCCTTTCTATGCGAGCGCACTGAGACCAGGAACACACTGGGGGTGGGGACTAGGCGGGGGGGGGGGGGCGTGTTCCTTCCCTGGCCTTGTCTCTGCCCACTGTGTCTTCCCTGTCTCGGCACTGCTCAGATAAAGGGAAAGCTAAATGCATTTGAAAGGAATGGCTCTTTTTAAGTGCAGCTAACTTTCCTCCATCTGGGGGTACGGGTGCTGAGGCCGGGAAGATACTGGGGGCAGGGCCAGGGCCAGGGAGAGATCTCACCCTGCCTGGCCTAGTCCCTGCCCCCAGTGTCTTCTCTGCCTTGGTGTGCATGGATAGAAGGGAAATTAGGTGCATTTTAAAGGCATCATAGGGTTTTTTTTGCAGGGGCAGTGGGGGACAGCTGTGGTGATAGGGGCACAGCACTGGGTGCCATTTTTAAAAGCTATGCCCCTGTTGTGAATACTAAATTTATTTTGCTTAGGAATTTCAGACTCTTTATATGGGGACAAACATTTCAGGACTGCTCAAACTTAATCTGTATGTTTTATAGAAATCAACTTGTTAAAAGCACCAAACTTCATAAGAAATTAAATTGCAAAAAATGTCATAATTTATAGTTTAATGTACTATTTTGAATGCTGCTTCAGTTGACATTCAGCTACAGTTCCCTGTTCACTCATGAAGCTGCCAAACCTTTGCTTTAACTAACAACCATTAAAATTTGTTCTGTCCCAAAGCTGTTTGGGTGACATGTTAAGGTTGCTACAAATTTATGTGTTAACTTTTGTAGTCCTCTGAAATGAAGAGGTTTGGTTGAAAACATTTGAAGACTCTTAGGTGGGCAAGCTTGAAGGTGAACATTATGGTATACCTAATGATCAAATGTATGCTATATAAAGTGGGGGGGGGGGCGGCATTTTGCTCTGTAACTAGTTCTACAAAGGGAATATATTATAGAAACAAATTTATTCCTGGGCATAAGAGTGCTTCAAGGCAAGATGAATGTACAAATTGAAACAAACTTGTTGCCATCAATCCTAAATGTGTTTGTAAAAGCTAAATATGAATCACCATCGCGTAGCATACATCACAACTTTAATGTATTATGAGCAGCTGGAAGAAAAGCATATAAGAAAAATTATGGATTATTATAATACATCAGTAATCGAAGGTTATATGACAAGAAAAAAATCCGAATCGTGAGTTATTTTTAAGTATTTAAGATGGGACTTGTGTAATAATCATCAGTACAGTTTTGAAAAATTATGTAGCATGTGAAATGTCCAGCCAAGAAACTTCTATGTGTTTGTGCAAAACAGGTTGAAGCATATTCTACATTCCTGTATGAGTATTCAGTGTATCCTCTTATTATTCAGTAGGAAAACATTTAATCCAAGAAAAAAGCTTTCAGTTTGATTTGTACATGGGCGAGGCAGGATTTGAACCAGTAGGTTCATAACCAACAGCTCACTCCCTTAGCCTGGATGTTAACCAGCTCTGTTCAGATATTCTTCTTCCTGTGAATAGAAAAGTATTTTTCCCATAAGATTGCTGCAACTGGAACATCAGAAAAGTGAGGTACTCTTTCACTCAATTTTCATTACATCTATATTGGGGGAAAAGAGAGGGAGAATGAGCTGCCTGGGGTCTTTCAAAGACAGACATGCTAGACCCAGGGCAAAATTTGTGGAGGGACCCTTTTTTGATTCATTCTGCGTGTGCTAGCAGCTCCGATGTCATGGACAGTCCTCTAAATTTCTGTCACTTCTGGTACACCATCAGCCATCATCGCTAAACAGCTTCCTTATCTGGTTTAATTTTCAGTTGGCACAAGATGGTTAGAATATATTTCCAGGTATGCCTGTTCACATTTTGGCTTTAATGGTTCAATATTTGTGGGTATTCCTGGAAGTGCCAAATATGCACAATAAGAATAAGTGTCTTTTGGCACCTGAGAGACTAAACGGACGGACTTTTGTGGGCTAGAAGATCACTTAATGAAATACAAAAAGTACATTTTCATTGTACTGATGAAGGCTTTCACGGCTGGAATCACTGGGGTGCTGGGTGGTTCCCAGGCTGTATGGCCATGTTCTAGCAGCATTCTCTTCTGACGTTTCGCCTGCATCTGTGGCTGGCATCTTCAGAGGACCTGAAGGTTTTGTTTCATTAATGTTTTCATTAATGGATCTACATTTTCATTTTTTCTCCACTTCCAAATATATGTATCTTCATAAATGGTGGGTTCAAAAGATCATTTAATACAAAAAGTCCAGTCAGTCTTGTGACATTCTACGCAACAGTTAAATGTATGTGAGTAGTGGCTGTTCACAGATCCAGTGGCTGTTCACAGTGGGACTAACAGGCTGTAGCACAGTATTCCTATCTTTTGTAAAATTGAGGGGAGTATCTTGTGATCTTTGTTAAACCCTAAACAAATATAACCAAACTTGCTGGTAAATTCTAGCTGAGCAGTTTCATGCTGAAGTTCCTCTAAAATTTTGAACAATAGTGACTGTCATGAGCCAGCCCCTGGGTACTTACCAGGACACAGAGGACTCTGAGGCAGAACCTGAGGACACCTTGCAGCCAGAGTTGGCTGCTCCTGAGGAGGACCAGTCAGCAGATCCAGTGCCTAGCCCTTTCTTGCCTGATGACATACAAGTGAAGGAGCTTGCAGATCCTCCTAGGGAACCCAGTGATAAAAAATTATCCTTCCTGTTTAGCTCTTTTGCTTCACGGAAAAAAGCAAAACAACAGGAAAAGTTGTGTTGTGCCAGCATTTGGAAACTACGCAGCTTCTTTGCTGTGCCCCATGGTGGCTTTGGAAAGGGCAAAAAACAATGCTTAAAGGAAAGTATACAGCAAAGGAAAGGTAAGCTGGCTGCGAGGCAGAATGTAAGTGCGTAAATGGCCCATATCTTATGCTTCCAATTATGTAATCTGTTTGATTTCTCTGTTGGCCGTTTGGTGATGCCCACTTATTCAGTCATCTGTTTGGTTGCCTGAAGCATGTGTTCGCAATGAACAAATGGTTGTCTCCAGAGAATTCTGTGAGTCACTCTTCTGTTTCATTTTATGCTCCTAGCCCAGATTTTCCAAAAAATATTTCATTCTGTTTTATTTCCCACTTTTCTGTCCCTGTCACCTATGATTATCAGCACATCTTGCTTAGTTGTTCATTTGTTTTTGTTCATTTGCAATCAATTTTTTCCTGGACACTTGTGTAAAAGCTGTCAGTTATTTCATCTCCAGCATCTGTAGTTGAGATGTAAACTTGAATGATGGTTGTGTTGACAGGGTTTTCATGTGATCTGATTGATATTATAGGGGCAGACTTTGCAGACCCTGATTGTTTGTGCTATATATTGCCTCAGTATTAGTGCAGCTCAGTTTCTTCTGCTTTTGCCTTTTCTAGAGCAAAATACTTTGTAATTGTTTGGACTGAAAATGCTCTAACCGAGTCTACATCAGTTCACTCACTCCCAGGATTGCAAGGTTTAAACATTCAATTTATCATTTTATGATTTCAAACTTACCTTGATTCATATGTTTCACATTCTGTGTTCCTATTAAATGTGTCAAACAGCTTGGGACTTCTCTTTTATATCCATTCACTTTAATGTGATGGTCCTTTTGGCTTTAATACAGTTGCATGCTTAATAATAGCACAACTTGTATTTGTCATCTTCTTTTTTCTGCTGATTGAGTGTTATTTAACATGAGGATCCAGCGCGATATATTTTTTTTCCATTTTGGATTGTCTTGTTAATAAGGTTTTCAAGGAATAAGATGATCAGAAGTGGTTTACCATTTCCCTTTTATGCACCGTACAAACCAGGGTTACTTGTAGTGGCACTTCTGTTATCTACAAAAGATCCTGACAGTGTCACCTTTCATTACTGCTGCTGCACAGTAGCTAACCTTCAAGGATTCCACTACCCTCATCACCACTGGAAAACTATCCATTTTCTTCTGCTGACATGGCTGTTGATTCCTAAAAGTGGTGGATGCATCTTAGTCTTTTTCATTTGGCCTAGCAGGCTTCATAACATTAATGAAACATTAATCAAGCAGATTTATCTAACAGTTTTCTGAAAACGGTTGAATATAAAAATAATTACATTGTTGATCACCTTAAGCAGCTACTTACTGTTCTTGACATTTTTGTATAAATTATTTTTAAAGACTTGAAATTTACAGTAGCCTACAGGTGCACATGGCAGATTAAAACCAAATTCTTGATTCATATCTGATGAAGCTTATGAAAACATATTCTAAATAAATATGATACTCTTGAAGGTGTTGCAAGATTTAGTTGCTTTCACAAGTACCTTGTATTTTCAAAATCCAAGCAATTCAAAATCTCTGTACCTCATACTGATTCTTAACTTATTAGTTTTAAACAAATACTAAAAATATATGTATAAAAATGTCAGCAAAAATTGATTACAAGGACATAAAATTTTACAATTGAAATAGTGATAGCTCTACTGTTACCTTCCAGCATGAGAGATAATGACTCTGCATGATCTATATTTTGGAGCAAAGGAAAAATTAAAAGATTTCTAACTCCAATAAAATAGTTGCATTCAAAGGCCTGTGATATAGAGTGTCTAGTCTACTTGCCTTGCAATCACATACTCTGAGTATCTAACAATACCTCAGTTGTAAGACTCTAGATCAGTGATTCCCAACCAGGGTTCCGTGGTACCCTGAGGTGCCGTGAGCATGTCCCAGGGGTACCGTGGCAACATTACCGCCCCCCCCCACTTTTGTGGTGTCTCTCGCTGGCGCCAGCAAGGACATGGAGCTGACCCAGGAGGCAGGGCCTGCCGCAAGGTCAGCAGCCAATTTCCACACACCCCCTGTGCTTCCCTTCACCCTGGGAGGGGAAGGGGGGGGTGGCAAGCAGGGGCACTGGGAGGGGAAGTGGGGGGATGGCAGGGGTACCATGAGATATGAAGAGTGAGGTCAAGGGTACCCTGATGTTGAAAAGGTTGGAAAACTTCTGTAGATGGTGAGAAATTTAGACATGCCAACATGAAGCCAACATAAAGGCAGCAGTGAGGAAGCTGGCCAGATGGAAGAATACTGACAAATACTGACAAACACAATGTGAGTAGTTCAAAATATTTCTCCTCAAGGTAAGAACTTGACAATCCTGCTTAAAAAACACTTTCAGGTGATTCAAGAGAGAGAGGGGGAGAGAGAGAGAGAGAGGTGCATCCCTCCGAAACTTACAGGGAGGAATCCTTCCCCACGTTGCTGTGCCTACTGAATCCGTTCCACCAGTCCTGACCTTGGTTGGCAAGTCTGCAGCATCCCATCCCCATTCCCCATCTCTAGGTTATTGTCAGCATCTAGATCATAGGTGTCAAACTCATGGCCCTCCAGATGTTATGGACTACAGTTCCCATCATGATAGGAACTGTAGTCCATAACATCTGGAGGGCCACGAGTTTGACACCTATGATCTAGATAGTTTGGAGCATCTGCCTCTGGGCCAGGGATGGATGCTGTCAGTCATAATGGTAGGCATGTTCTTTGCAGTATCCACAAGCAGGGTACAGATTCAAGGATGTTTTCTCTCAGGAGTGAATACTACAAGCTGTTCAGGGAAGGAGTGAGAAAGGTCCTGTAGACTGACTAGCCCTTCCTTTTTGGTATCATTTTCTTAGAACTTTTAAAAAGACGAAAACAACTAAGAATATACACCAAGACTATATTATAAAAGGGCAAGGAAAGTTCACAATTTCCTCTGCACTGAACAGAAACACAGTTAAAGAATTATCACTTACTAGTTATAAGTATGAAATTATAATTCAATTAATGCTTAATTATTACTAATTAAATAGGATTCACACTTTTCTCTATTATAGCCATTTTCTTATTCACCTAATAGTCAATTTCACAAATCATTAGTTGGGGTTGTCATAGGCATTCACAGCTGGATGTAACTGACACAGTGTGTAACAGACTTCTCTCTGTGATACACCTCTGAAGTTGCCAGCCACAGATGCAGGCGAAACGTTAGGAGCAAGATCTACCAGACCACAGCCACACAGTCTGGAAAAACTGCAACAACTACATTAATTTGGGGTTTTTTTCTGTTTTGAGCAAAAAGTCCCTGCTGCGTAACCTTGGCCTAGTCACAATGCTTTGAGAACTCTCTCAACCTCACTTACCTCGCAAGGTGTCTGTTGGGGGCAGGGAAAAGGAAGGAGTTTTAAGCTGCTTTGGGATTCCTTGTGGTAGAGAAAAGTAAAGTATAAATCCAAGAGCCCCGTCCAAAGGGGGCGGGTGATACATGGCCACACTGGTGGTTTAGCCCTCCCCAGGGCACTTATCCTGATGGAAAGATGGCACCAGCCGGCATAGCAGAGGCAGGCTGGAGACAGGACAAGGGGAGGAGCCAACGTTACTCGACTTTCCCCCAGGCATTTGCTGCGTTACGCCAGCAGATGGGGCCTCAGACTTATGATGAGTGGTGACAAAAAGGGTGGTGTAAATGTATTATGGCCAATGGGGGGTGCTTGGTGGCAGGGAGGCTTTTCATCTTTCCAACTTCCCCACACCCTCAGAAAGCCTCTTTGGAGGTGGCCCCTGGTGCGGCTGTGGCACTGTGGCCGGGCGCGCGGCTCCTTGGTGGGACTTCTGTAAATATAATGATTTTTTTAAAAAAATACTTACTGAATTTAGCTTAGTTATACCATTAATAGGCATGCCACCCAAATCTCATGTCAGGGCCCTTTAATTCCAGCCTTCTTCTATTTTTCAACAGAGCCCATTGTTTCAACCAAACCAAACACCAGGCAGCAAAATGTAGTTTCATATCAGGTAAACCTAATCCTCCTCTTTCCTTTGCATCTTGTAAGATTTTATATTTAACCCAAGGGTTTTCCCCTTTCCACATAAAATTTTGAGATATCCTTCTGGCATTGCTTAAATGGAAAATCAGTTGTGTTTGAAACCTCAGTTGCACTCACCTTTTCAGCATAGCAAGAACATTTGAGCCGAGCTACCCAACCTTATTCTGTACAAAGATATAAATTTCTTTACGAAAAGGAAACACTCCCGGAGGGATGTAGTATTTCCTGAGTAGAGACTAGGTTTTGCACTAAAGGATGTTCCATAGATTATTGTTTTAGAGAGCTTTGAAGTGCAAATCTCTGTGTTGACCTGAGTTGCCAGCAGCAGCTGTGAGGTACTTTTGAAGGCATTCAAATAAGAATTTCCAAAAAAGAAACACAAATAGCAAGAAAATGCACTTAGCCAACCCCGTGCCTCCAACATCTGAAAGGCAGGAACATTTTTAATACATCAGACTACATTTGTCAGTGCTATAACAACAGTCAAGCAGCCCCTGTCTAATTTTTCCTTGTGATGCAGCTTTTCTAATCACAGAAGTTCCTTTTGGTTAAGAGTGGGGTTTTGTGGAGAGCCATTGTGGTGTAGTGGCAAGGGTGAGAATAATAGCTGTGAGACCCAGGTTGAATTCCTAATCAGCCATGACCTTGAACAGGGACCACCTCACATGGTGGTATTTCTGAGGATAAAATAGAGAAGAAGCAAATACTGTTATAAGCCACTTTGAGTCCCTGTTGGGAAGAAAAGTCCGTTTCCGCATGGAGGCGGAAGCGGTTGGGTCGGCGCATTTTGCGCCGACCCGACGACACTGGGACCGTCCGCACGGACAGTCCCAGAAAGAACTAGGGAGACGGCGCCACTGGGCGCCATCGCCCGGTCGACTCACCTGCTCTCCTGCCCTCCGGCGCGTCACTGGGGCCTGGGGACACACCGGAGGGCCAGAGAGCAGGGAAGGGAAGGGAGGGAGTGGGTGGGGGAAGCGCCGGGAAGCCGCTGCCGTTCACATGGCAGCGGCTTCCAGCTGGCGTTTCCACAACAAGTGCACTTCCAAGCGCACTGTGGAGACGCCGGCTTCGAACTGAGGGGCCTGAGAGCGTAGCGGCTGCGGGCAGCTGCGCGAATAGCTGACCTGGGGGCGGCGTTTTGCCATCCCAGGCCACCATTAAGCATACGTGCTGAAGCCTTGGCCAAAGTGGGGTATAAGTATAACTAGTGGTGTCTTTCTGGATAGGCAAGGCCAACTAAAGCATTTCAGAAGAATGACTTCTAAGTCTTAAAAGTTTTGTCCATTGTTGAACTTTTTAGTGCTGTTTGGAACATTTTGTATGTGTTGCAGTATGGTGAAAAATTGTCTTCGTGCACAATTATACGACATATAGCTATCTGTTTTCCAGCAACAAGCAATAGTGGCATACAAACAGATGTGGCACAGTATACCAATGGTAGTGTGGTTTTTTGTTTGTTTTCCAACATAGATTATCTTTGTGTAATGTGTGAAGCAGCCATTGCTGGTGTCATAATCTGATTTATGGTGAGAGGTGCCACTAGATGGCAGCAGCGAATTCCCTCATTGGCAACCTCTCTGTTTTTGTATTTTTGACACTACTGAAGCACACTATATCAATCTGATGATTTAATAGTAACACCTACTAAAATAAGCTGGTAAACGGAGAGAGGGGGAGAATCTCTGTTGTTTGATAGGACTTAAAATATATACATTATGGAATGATAGGTAGTATTATGTATGAGAAAGAAAGCAAAGATTTTAGATGACACAAATTGATATTGGCTGAGTCCATGTCTTTGGACTAATGGATTACCATTCATTCTGTGATATTTCTCAACATCTTTATATTATGACTCATGAAATACAGAGAAGTATCCTCTCTCCAAGTCTCTTCTGGCTCTCTGGAAGCATTGTTCCCATGCTGACTGTAGAAATGGTACTTGAAGGTCTTGATCTCTTGTCTTCAGAGAAGCAGGACAGCTCTTTGTAGTTCACATTAAGTGCTTAAAAACATTGACACTTGGAAGTCATAATGTATATTTGTAAGAAATGCAAAATAGGGAAACTTAAACAAATCTGCCAATTCAGCAATTATGTTTCATATTGTTTGCCTAAAGACATTCTCCCAACATTAATATATCATAACAAATATATTTGTTCACAGTTTACAAATATGTTCTTGGTTAATTAAATCTTTGTTTTATTGGAGTCCATTGTAGGGGTGTCATCACTAGTTCCTATTCTGTTGACTGGCACCGTTGCAGGTTTTGTGTGTGAGTGAGAAAAAGAGAGAGGGGAAAAAACCCTGACACCAGAGTAAACATAAGATGAATTCATAGTATTCTGCAGAGGAGAAGAATGTGAAGGGCAGGGATGGGGAGGTAGGGGAAGAGAGGTTGTCAGCATTGCTGTAGATTAACTCAGTAAAGCAAAGGGATCAGTTCTTCAGAGGATGAAATGAAATTCTTCTGCTAAATGTGTTGCAGATACTGCTGCATCAAAGCATGAAGGGGATCCCTATCCAAAACCTCCTCTGGGTACTTGGATTTCATTGGTGCTTGGATTAAGGGATGTAGCCTGGTTGTTTTGTGAAGCGGATTTTCCCATGATTATGAAGCATTTGCAGCTGTTCCATTCTTTCTCTTTTTCTCTCCCCTCTCACCCCTTTATGAATAAGCAGGCATTGTTTTGAGAAAAGATTCATACTTGAGGGATCAGTACAGTAACAGAGGGGACAACAAACAATTTTTCTTCCCCTACCACAGCAACATCCAAATACTATTTAAAATGGCTTTTGTAAATCAAAAGACAGCAGTGTGCAGTCAGGATGTTTTCCAAAAATGTAATTGTGCAATGTACAATGCATCCTGCAATTTATTGTTTGCTTTAAGACAATATTTGGCACCGTCCCTGTTATAGCATGAACCTTGGGTGTCAGCAAAGGAGATTGCAGTTTCGTAAAGAAAGATGGTATAACAAATTTAAAAGTCTGGTGGCTTGATTGTGGGGAAGTGACAGGAAAACAACCAACAGAGCTATTTTAGTAAAGTCACTGAAGAAAAGCCAGTGCTTTCTGTGTTGTGCTGTTTCCCCTATCTTTGTCAGAGTGCCAGTATTATTAGAGTTGCCAACCCTGGCAATTGGTGAGTGTCTTACCAGGAGGGATATTGGGGGAGGCTGTGGGGTGATCAGTGTCAACCGACACACTTCCAGCATGACCCAGAAGTGACTTCATCATGTAAGATAATGCGCTAGTATTTGCCCCAAACTCTGTAGTTTCAGGCAGGGTTGGGATTCAAATTATTTAACAACTGGTTGTTTACAAGCACCATTTTAACAACCGTTTCTGCCGAAGTGGTGCCAACCTGCTGAATCCCACCACTGGCTTCAGGCAAATATTTTAGACTCGAACATTGCCAAACATAACATTACTTCTAGTTCACACCAGAAGTGACATAATGTTCTGGCCCCCATTACCCCATCAGTTTCTATCTGCCACTGAGTGGATGATAGCAGATAGTACCTGAAGAAGGCAGGAGGTTTCCTGCTGGTGGGAGACCTGGCTTCCTTAATTTTACAGAGAACATTCACCACCAAATCTTGTTACAAAGAGAAGTGTTTGAGCATATGACTAGGGCAGGGGTCCCCAAACTATGGCCCGGGGGCCAAATGTGGCCCCCTGAAGGCATTTATCCGGCCCGCCAGGCATGGCTGCGATGGCTCCATTCATGTGCAGTGGGGGCTCGAGGGAGAGGAGGAACCGGCCCCAACGGCTGTTGATTGCAATTACATGATGGCACCCCCAAATCTCCATGAATTTTCTGACCCAGAGTTGGAAACCTTACATGTGGCAATGCCTGCTCCGCCCTTCCCTCTCAGCTACTCCATGTGTTGCTCTCAGGCTTTCTGTTCCGCCTCACTCCCATTGGCATCAGCCAGGCTGGCGAATTGCTCGCTGGCTGCTAGGGAGGAAAGAACCCAGGAAGATACCTGATCCTGGGTTAGATGGAATGCTTTTTTTTTTTTTACAGGGGAAGGTATTCCAAAGCCTCCCCAACAATATTTGGAGCCCACCCTGTACTTGACATACTTTGGTCACTGTTCTAAAAATAGACCATGACAGAAATGCTGAAAGGTGAAATCAAACATTTTACAATCATTTGTGCATAGGAATTTGTTCATAGTTTTTTTTGTCCGGCCCTCCAACAGTCTGAGGGACAGTGAACTGGCCCCCTGTTTAAAAAGTTTGGGGACCCCTGGACTAGGGCTTTCTGTTCTAATGTAACAGATTTCTAGGGAACGATAAGGATGCATTTGCAAGTTTAGCAAACTTTCGAAAGAAAGAAAGAAAGAAAGAAAGAAAGAAAGAAAGAAAGAAAGAAAGAAAGAAAGAAAGAAAGAAAGAAAGAAAGAAAGAAAGAAAGAAAGAAAGAAAGAAAGAAAGAAAGAAAGAAAGAAAGAAAGAAGGCTTTATCAATGTAAATATCGCCTATGCTCCAAACTAATCTGCATTATTCAGAAGTCCAATCTTTTGGAATCGGTGCAAGAACTCCTGCATCTTAAGTTTGTGATCTTACAGTAGTGTAGCAAACATATTGTCAGAGGCATTAATGGCCAGAATCAACTGGCTATTGTGGGTTTTCCAGCCTGAATCACTGTGGTCTGGTAGTTTTTGCTCCCAGCATTTCGCACACGTCTATGGCCAACATCTTCAAGAGAAACCTTACTTTGATTCCTCTCTGAAAATGCCAACCATAGAGATTAGTGAAAAGTTAGAAGCAAAAACTACCAGACCATGGCCATACAACCTGGAAAACCCACAATAGCCAGCTTTGAAAACAGTTATGCAAAATTAATGGCCTAATCCAAAGGTGGGAGGGATGAAGTGACTTTTGGAGGCAGTGTGGAGCCGCACCAGCAGATTTGCCCTCTCAGGGGCACTTAGCACAATGACCAGACATAGCATGCAGTGCTCTGTATTGCTCTGTCAGACAGCCACCTTGAGGACTGGAAGGGATTTTTGCATAGTGAGAAATACCTGTATTTTATAGTAGTTAAAAATAATGGGATGTTTAGTTACGGAATCTAGTGAAAATAGGAAATAGAATTCACTGTTTTACAAAAGAAACGTTAGCAGTATGGGTGAAAAAATGTGAAGTGAGAAGAAGAGATCTGACGCCCACACTATACTGCCCTGACTACATCTGTATCCCTAAAACAATACCTGTTACCTAAAACAACTTTTTTTTAAAAAAAATGGATTTCTGCCTTAATTTTATTTGTTTTCAATATTTGTAACTATAGGCCGCCTTTGGTATTCCAAGTCAAAATAACTGATTTTAAAACTGAAGTGCTAGTCAGTTGACTGTTTATTATTCAATCATAGCCAAATGTCAGGTTCCACAAAGCTAATAATATCAATGTAGGTGGCAGTTTTCCCTTTTAATTTCATTGTGGCCTCAATTAGCAGGAGTAGGAATGAGGGCTGATTGGCCCCTACCCTTGAAGCAAACACAGCTATGGAACAAAGTGCTTTTGACTAGCTACCTGATTTGACCATGGGAACCACTAAACAGGAACACAAGTAGTCTACCTCCATGCTGGGTGCATTATCTCTAAGTGACTGCCCACTACGCAATGCTCCAGTGAGAGGATAGAGTTTGGTGTGGAAGAACTGACCAACTATACACTTGGAAGTGGAAAGTACTGTCAAGTCATAGGATCTACAGTGACCCTGTCGGGTTTTCAAGGCACCTGGCCATTTAAGTGCCTTTAAACAACTATTTTACTTTTTTGATGGTTGCTATTATTCCTGTTTTAAAAAAATGCTTTATTTTTATTTTTAAAAAGTTTGCAGTTGTAGGCTCATCCTGGTATTTTAGGATAGAGAAGCCCAAGAGATGAACTCTGTCTTGAATGTATGGAAACCATTAATTATGGAAACTACTTAACATTATTAAAAGTTATAATAATTTTTCAAAAATTATTGCATTGCTTCACAATAGAAATTAACTCTTTTTTGGTAATTGCTATAAATCCTTTAATTAAGTATGTCATTCAGATACATCTAATACTTCAAAGATATTTGGCCAGGATTTGATGGATTAAATGAGTCACCTTAGTGTGTATGTTTTTTGAGAAGGATTGGGGGTTCAGGACAAAGTCATACAGTTTTTAGGCACCCAATCCATCAGTTATTCAGCACGTAAGGTATCTTTTGGATTGACTCATAACTCTGTATTATTCATCTTGTTTCCCTGGTAGCAAATCATCATCTTTGACGGAACTTTAATCCTAGGCACTTCGGGGCTTTCAGCACAGTAAAAAGTTATTACTGTGAGAAGCATATTGCATCATGGCTTGCTCTTTGCTGTAATCCATTATCCATTGGTTTATCAATAGTCTGGCACCCTTTAGGAGTGAACAGCCTTTAAGATGGTGGTCAAAATAAGACAATATAAAGGGAAGGGGGAGGGAGAGAAATACTGATGGTAAATTAGAAGGGTTCTCTACTCCTACCTGGTAACTATTGGGTCCTCTATGGCTAAGTATATTTTTAAAAAATGTCCTCTAATCCTTCTCTTTTCAAAAATCCTCTGGAAAGAACCTTTCTATTTCCCTATAACATATGAGCTGGCACGGAATATGGGATGTGGTTCCATTTACTTCCAGAGTTCCTGCTGATAGTATAATTAAAATGCTTGTAGACTTGATGAGGATAAATTTGTATTTACAAGCTTGATTGAGAAAAGATGAGTTTTTCTTTTTAATGAAGTGTCAACAGATTTCTAAAGATCAAACCCACCTAAGTGAAACCCATACCATATGAAACAGTAGACTTCAAAAATGGGTAACTTTAAACATTATTATTATTATTTGCTGGATTTAATATACCAACCCTCCCCTTTCAACTCTGGGTGGCTTACAACATACATCCAAAGCATAAAACTGACAACATATATCCAAAACATTTGCATTAAAACACTCGAATAATAAAACCAGTTAAACACTGAACATTCTAATAATCTATTAAAATGCCTTTTTCCCAAGATAATGAAAACACACCCAATCCTGTGAAGGCTAATGTCTAACTGATCACAGCAAGGTGGAAAGAGAAAGGAAGAGAGAGGCCAGATGTTGATATAGCCACCTCGACTGAATGCTTGGTGAAACAACTGCATGAGATCCTGCAGGGCCCTGGTCTCACTTAACAGAGTGTTCTGCCAGACTGGAGCCAGAGCTGAAAAGGTCCTGGCTTTGGTTGAAACTAGCCAGATTTCTCTAGGCCAGGGACCACCAGTAAATTGTCAAAGACAGAAGTACTCTTTGGGGAATCTGTCAGGAGGTAGGTACACGGGCCTCAGACTGTTGGGGCTTTGTACGTAAGTATAAGAACCTTGAATCTGATCTGGTGCTCCACCTGGAGCCAGTGCAACTGATGGATCACTGGTTGAATTTGTGCCTGCCACTGGGTCCCTGTCAGGATCTTTGCTGATGCATTCTGGACCAGCTGGAGCGAATTGCAGAAGTCCAATCTGGAGGTGATTGTTGTGTGGATCACTGTGGCAAAATTGGGAAAGGTAGAGTGCCAGCTGACATGGATGGGAAAATACTGTATGGGATTCAGTGCAACAGATGTCAATATGCACTATAAAAAAATTCAGCAATTTATTCTAATTCTGATTTGTTTCTACAATTCAATAATATGGTGCTGGTCATATTATTCTAGTTATGCTAGATTAGCAGACCAGATTTAGTACAGTTCAGTACTAGAGAGTCTTGAGTTGTGCCCTTTCTCATTACATTCATTACTGTAATTACTCAGTGTCTGCTCTTTGTGATAAGTGATGCAAAGTGATGGGGAAGAATGCCGTATCATATTTTACTATCTAACATTTATTCATCAATCAGGTAACTAAATGCAAAATTAAAGCATTGTTTATTTGGGGGTTGAAATGATAAATCTATTCTGGATATTATAGTTCATTTGTTTAATATTTCTGCAGAACTTTCATTCAACAGAAAATGCTCTTGCTCAGTTAACTTTCTGACTGGATTACCAAGTTACATTTTAAATATAGTAAAAGCAACAACATATTTAAGATTACCCTGATCTAAATAAATTTGTTTAGGGAAATGAGACAGCAAAATGATTAACTGATCCTTCTTTTAGCAGATGAGACCATGGAAGTTGGTACCAGTTGTCTATCGCCACAAATTAAATTATTTTATGTATATATTCTGAGGAGGCACATACATAAATGTTTTTGCTATTTGTGTGCTTGCTTGCAGTTGCTCAGGGGCGATAGTCTTCTATTTGGTTGAGTTTTCTTTATGTTCATAACAGAGAGATTGGGATGGTGACGGTTGTAGAGAGAAGGGAGGTACACACCAAATGTACGTGTAAACCATATCACAACTCTATTGACTATTTCAGCATATCATAAATTGATTCCAATTTATTATTGTCCTTATTTGAGTGCATGGACAAAGCATTGATTAGGTAGGGCTAAATCTGATTGCTAGTCAGCTTTGGGAGAGAGAACATTAGTTCTGAATGTTACGGTGGTAATTATTTTTTATGTTTTCTTGTGTTGTATGTAGTGTTTTATATTTTATGCCCTTGTGTATTTTATTCCTTTGGTCTAACAACATTTATCTAAGTTTAAAAAAAACGTATTAATGCGAACCATTTTACTAGTCTTGTGATCTTGTGAGCTAGGTTCCTTATAGAAACTTTGAAATGATTACCTGCGATGGTTCTCATGTATGGGATACTTGTTTGGACAATGTTGGCTGTTATATGGATTCTATGCCTAATAAAAGTTTATCTATCTTTAGTTCCATAATCTGAGAATGTGACTGACAGAAGACTGGTTGTTTCCTGGCTTATGAGCCCACTAAGACATGCTGTGTTTATCTCAAATTCAGTTATAGATTCTGTGGAAGGCTTATTCACTAGTATCCACTTGCACAGGAGAGGAAGCTGTGATGGTTTTCAGAACAAAATCCCTCCCTTCTAGTGACCAATATAAGCCTGCTGCTTATATTGATTAGTATTGATGCCAACCAGCCTGCTGATATTGGGAAGGGTGTCCCTCAGAATCTTTCCACTGATGGCTCTCCACCAATCAGAGTGAGGGTGGTTGGGCTTCAGTTTTTACCGGCTGACACGAAGAAGCAGTTGAGGTTTTTCTGCTTGTGGGACTCTAGCTGGTAAGAAATGATATTGGGTCGATAAGAAAGGATAGGAAAGATCAGGCTTGTTCTTTTGTCCCTGTTGGTTCTAAATACAATTCTGCTTATTCTGCCTTGTGTTCTTAACAAGTTACATTTTTGACCTGGTTAATAAAGAGTCCATAGTCTTTGTTACTTTTCTTTTTAACCTGAATCTGAGGCTATAAGTACAGTAATTTAACATTTCCATGCCATCCCCAGACTTGGCTCTTCATATGTGGAAACAGAATCTGTTTTGTTTCTGTTACAGGCTAGTGTTCTCAGTGGCAGTGTACACAAGGACATAGCTCCTCCAAAAGGTGGGCGGGGAGTAGCTTAAGAATTGAAATGCTCCCTCCTGTTAGTTTATCCTGGAAATTGCAGGAGCCCTTCTAGTTAAAAAGAGGACCCTGCATGGCAGTACAAGATAGCTAAAGAGCCAAGAGTTGGATATTCAAAGGGAGTGTGCAATTCAAAGTGTTTGTGCGTTCAAAGGGAGTGTGCAAATGGCTCCTTGTAGCTGGTATGTATGTCTACCGGGTTAGTGCATTTGTCAAATGCTCTAGAGGGTGGTCAACTTGGAAGGTGGGCAGGCACCAAGGACCTCTGTAGTGCCTAACCCAGAAGGGTAGCTAGTGTTCTGCCCTGCTTTGGTGTCTGATTGGACACCAGTGCTGGGGGGAGGGGACTGGAAGGGGTGTTCTGGCCTTTTGGGCCATGGGTGCCACAGTGTAAGTCCATTCAGCCCCATGGAGGACTTTTGGCCCACAGGGAAGATTGTTATTGTTCCTGCCTCCCTTAGAAACTCTCTGAATGGGGCATCCAGCGGCCTCAGGCTCTGGATGGGGTGTAAGTTCAGCAGTCCTTGACATTAACTAAGATGGGTTAGAGGAGTTGCCTTTGCTTGCCATGAACTGGTCATTACTGCAGTTCACACGCAAGCCCATCCAATCTTGTGCCCATGGTCTATTGTAGAGAGTGAGTTGTCATGGCAGAAAAACCCAATTGTTAGTTAAACTTTTGGACTGGCCTTTCAGATCTCTACTACTCAGGTTCCTTGATTGCAAATATTAGCTTTACAACTAATATAAATGGCGAGGACACTGGCATAGCGAGGTGGCACGAGGAAGTTAAGAGTCCCAAGCGCCACTTCCTGGGGGCGCGCAGCACTGACGCAGGTTCCCCCTGGCCTGTTTAGGCTGGGGCACAGTTAAAGTCAGCAGGGCTGGCCCACTCCCAACCTCCATATGGAGTTTGTGAGGTGACCTGCCATTATGACCTTGGAGTTGGAGTGCAAGGCCAGCCACCCTAATTTCCACGTGGACTTTAGAGCAACCCGTTTGCTACTGGCCCCAAGCCTTGCTGAGGCCAGCAGCAAACTGAGCCTGGATGGCTGACCTGCACTAGATTTATACTGTTGGATTTGCCCCCAAAGGAGCTTGGTGGCAGAGCCAACAGTATAAAACTAGAGCTGGTCACTCTTCAGGGATCAGTTTTCTGCCACCCTCATCTGTGGGGGTGGGGGCTCAACGCCTAGGGTGAGCCCTGATCACTGTTTTATTGAACTACACCTCTGGGTGAGGATGTGTTCATGTGTTTCTGAAGAAAATGGAAAGAAGAAATTGTATTTCAGCATATCATAAAATTGTAATTTGAGTTATTTGAAGTTGTTTCTTTTTTTATGCAAGTTTTTAAGACATTCAGAATGATGTAAGGAATACTTACATTTGAATTAGGAACCTTGTTGTACTGGATGATTCGTAGCAATTCAGATGTTTAAAAAGCCAGATATATTTTAATATCCAGAAGCTTGTTCTTTAACAAATTACTTTGTAGTCACATACCAAAAGCATTTGTTATTGGTTTTTATATAGTATTGCGGTACTGCTCTTAACACTTAGAATTGAATTATTGTATTTCTTCACTTTAGTATATGTCAGCACAATTAGAAATCCTAACAAATCTATTAATTGCACCCAAAATAAATCCACACTTTTGCCATAAATACATTTTAACCAAGACAAGGAACTAGTTGCCTAATACACTTAACGACACAAAAGTAGCAGCAGAGTGAGGATTGATGCCACCTGGAAAATTCTCCCAACTCCATTTCCTTCCCTTGTGAAGTGCTTCTCCTCTTAATGCTGACAAGCCCTCAACATAACCAATCTGTGTGTGACCTTGATCTCACTCTGCTCCTCTGTTGGGTTGCAGCAACTCTCCAAACTTTCACAATTGCAATGGTTAAGGGACTCAACAGCAGTGGATAAGGGTGTGTCCCTTGTGTGCAGGTTTTTTTGTCCATTGGTGGAGTTGTACCATCCTGAGTCTTGTTTCTAGGACCAGACTGGTCCCAGCTCAAAAGTATATTCCAAAACTTATATAATGAGACAAGGATATTCTAGAGTTATACAAGTATTTTTTCCTTGTGAAACGGAGTGGCTTAGAAATCAAAATTGGTATTTATTCTTCTGTTTTCTTCTAAGGCAGTAGTGTACATGCCTGTTGGCTGTTCAGATATGCCCAATGAATATTATTAGTATCTTTGCTTTATCCTCACAATAGTTTTGGGGTTAGGCTGACAGTGGGGAGAAGAAGGGATTGTGATTGTAAGCCGCTTTGAGATTCCTTAAGGTAGAGATAAGTGGCCTATAAAAACCAACGCTGCTTCTTCAACAATACCCTTCCAGTCCATGAGGCAGTCTGTACTGCCTTTATCCCTCAAAAACTTTCATTCTCAGTGTGCATTTGACTTAAGTACACAGAATGCATTTTTAGACTTAAAACTTATTTGAATATTCCAGGAATACAAGATTTGTATAAATGGAACACACAGATACCCAAATATTTCTCAAAGCTGCTTTGGTATAGTTCATGAATATTTTATGGAATATATGAGAAATCTTGAGGGAAAGGGAGATATTTGTCAGTCTTTATCTATTACTCATTGCATATATTTCCTTTTTTCCAGAGTTGTTAGAAGATGGGTGTAAAGTATATTCTAAAATATGGAGCTCTGGATGAGAAAGATATTGAATATAAATGCATAAAGGTACTTCAAACTCAATATCTCCAAACCATATACTATTGAGCTTGAAACACCTTTGTATATTTATATTTTATTTTTTTATATTTTATTTATATTTATATTCACAACCCAGAATCAGGCCAAAGTTCAGATGGCTTTGGTAGCCCTTGTGAATTAGAAAAATAGAGATGACAAGATAATACTCATCTCTCTCTTTTAGTTTTGATACTAAACCCTACCACACTATTGAAGGTGGGGACTGAAGGCACTATTTTTTACATTTTCTGGTTGATTACATATACCTGGTTGATAACTAGAAGAAGATGGTGTTGGAAGATGGCTACCTGTCCCACCTCTCTCACCTCTTCCTATTATTTTGTGGATCTCTGTAAGGATGCATCCTGTTCATAGTGCTGTTCAACCCATAGCAGAAAGTGATTGTCTAGTATCATGTCATGCTAATGGCTACAAACTCTTTCATCTGCATCTAATATAGCATCATGAACAACAGTGTGTCATACCAGGCTCAAATCCCCACTTTTCCATAAAGTTCACTTGGTGACCTTGGAGACAAGTCATACGCTTTCAGCCTGACCTATCCTACATAGGTTTGTTGTAGGGAGCAGCAACACTTGGTAGACTGACTTCCATTCAGACCAGGACTTTGTGACTTAACTCCTTGCACAAGTTGCCTCACATTTAGATTGTTAGTTGTATCTTCTGGATTATTAGGAAAGCTCAGTTTGTACCAGAACTTGGTCTCTTGTTTAGTGGCTGAAATATGAAAGTGAGATAATTACAGTGCTGGGCAGCAGTTATGTTAGCTTCCTCTTCAGTTGTAGACTGGCTTTTACCTTTAAAACCTTCATTCATTCTTGCTTTTTAGAAATACTTCCTTTCATATGTACCTCCCCACTCATTAAGGTCTTATTCCATATTTCATAGGGTTAGGTCAGAGAGAGTGCAGAATAGCACTTTTACTATTGTTGCTGCTTCAGCTTTGAAAAACTCAGTCCCCTGGGAATTTACATCTTCCCAACTCACTCTCACGATTTAGTCTTCATGACAGATTTCTCATTCATGTGAAATACATTTAACTACAGCATTTTGTGTATTTTTATTTGTTATCTGTAGTCCCCCTTTCTCCTGGAGGCGATCTCGGGCATCTTGGATTGGGTGATTTCCAACCTATACTCAGGGAGGCAGGACTAAATGATGTCACTTCCTGTAGAGGCTGGAATCCATCTTAGATCCCCAGTATTAGTTCCTGCCTAGCAGGGAGCGCAGTGCTTGTGAGAGGGCTCCAAGCTACTTGTATTTTTCTACCTTATTTCTACCTTATTTCTACCTTATTTCTCTCAGCTTATTTCTACTCTCACGTGTGTTTTCTGTGTGTCTGTTTCTGGCTCCTGTCCTCCTGTGAATCAGCCTGTCAGTTTTTTCCTGCCTTAACGGGCCGCCTTAAAATGGCCGCCCATGGAATCTACGCTCGCTCCTTCTCACCCCCGCCTGAGTCTTTTGGAAAGACCGCGGCAGAGGGCACTCGGGCAGCAACCCGAAGGGGGCATCAGAAGAGCAACAGTCAGGAGTCCTCGGCTGAGGCTCCGTCCACTTCTTCTTCTGCCGCATCGAAGGCAGCGACGGTAAGCGGCGGCCAAGGGGCTTCCGCTGCCCCGCAGGAGATGGCGTAGGCCGGAAAGAACAAAGCCCTGCCGCCAAGAAATCGCGCCTAGAGCCCTCCCCGCTGGCTATGCCAAAGGCGCCCAGGAGCACCAGCGATCCCCGTCCGGGGTCTGCTGGAAGGTGTAGCTCCAAGCACTCCCCCCCACGCTCCCAACTTTTAAGTGTTAGCCACGCCAGCGGGCGGTGGCGCTGGGGAGCGGCAGGCTGGGACCCAGGAGAGAGCCCGGATGATCGAACGGCCTCCCGGCAGTCTCCCCTCATAGATCTTAGCGACTCAGGCAAGATCAGAGGGACCCGGTGGGGGTGGGAAGTCCCCAGTGCTTGAACCTGCTCCAACCCTTGGGTGCAGACCCTACATCCTGGGCTAGCATGCCTGCTCCCCGAAGCTAATGAGTATGTTCAGGGCTGCAATGAGGGAAGAGATCTCCCTCCATGACAAGAAAAAAGAAAGTAGGATCGAGAGGGAGACGCAGGTCCCGGCTCTAGGGAGGGGTGGTGGTGACACACAGACGCTCATCTAGCTCTTTGCTTCCACCCCCCCCACCATCCCCCAGCCATCCACTTCCACTTATAGAGATCCCCTTAATGAATATGGGGAGGAGGAATTCAGTGAGGTGGAAGTGGGGCATTCCTCAGAGCATTTCTCTGAAGGGGAGGAGGACATTGCTGAGCCAAAAGAAAAACTTATCAGATTTTTTAGAAAGGAGGATTTAGCCTTGATTATGGCAAAAACTATTTCCACTTTAGAACTCCAGGATTCAGCAGACGCTGAGGACCCTGAGGGTCTCCCATCCTCCAAGAGAACAGTTAAAGGTGTCCCTAAAGGGGCCACAAAAATTTTCCCCCAGACGGAGGATGTCCCAGAAGCTTTTCCACTCCCCGAGTACTTTGAAAAGAATTTAAAAAAGCAATGGGTGAATCTGGAGGCTAGTAAGAGTTGCCCGTCACATCTCAAGACTCTATACATACTACCTGAACACATACATAACATCATTAAAACTCCCCTAATTGATGCACCTGTGGTTGCCCTCCAATCTGGTGGATTAGTCACCAAGGACGGGGAGGGTTCCCTAAGGGATGCCGCAGACCAAGCAGGGGCTGGACGTTTTCCTGAAAAGGATTCATGACAGACTTGCCCTCACCATTAGGGCTCTAGCCCCTTCTTCCACCATGGCCCGAGCCTCCATCCTTCGGCTTCGGAGGCTTCTTACGATGATCCCTCCCGAAGCGCAAGGCCTAAGAGAGGGTTTAGAGCGAGTACTCACAGCAGTTTCATACTGGGCAGACTCCACCTTTGATTCTCTCCTGTTAGTCTCCCGCGCATTAGCCTTGGGAGTGGTAGTTCGGAGACAGGCCTGGTTGAGAGCCTGGACCGCAGACTTCCACTCAAAACAGGTGGTGTCTACTTACGATTATCATGGTTCCAGGCTCTTTGGCAAAGATTTAGACGCTGTGTTGGTGGAGACTAAGGGGAACAAGAAGTCTATGCCTAGGTACGTTAGGCCAGACCAGGGCTCCTCCACCTACAAACCTTACACTTCATTTCGCACTCAGCGCACACTTGCACGAACTCCCAGAGATGGCAGAAGGTGGTTTTCTCAACAACCTCAACAGCAACACTACTCCTTTCGTAGAAGAGGATTCTCTGGCAGTTCCTTTCGTCCCAATAACTCTAGACAAAACAATAGAAGTGGCAAACCTTTCCAACCTGAGCGGTCACTTCCAGGTCTTGACTACACTCACGCTCCAGTAGGTGGTCGCCTGCAATTTTTTTTTCAACACCGTGGGTGGGCGACCATATCGACCGCTGGACAAAGGAGGTCGTCACACACGGCTATCTCCTAGAATTTTCAACCTTTCCAAGATCCAAATTCCGGAACTACCCCCCACAATGCAATCCAGACAAACTAAAGAGAACACAGCAATCCATTCTCCATCTACTGAGTATTCAGGGCGATCGAACCTCGCACTCCACCTCAGAGCCGCTCTTGCGGTGTTTACTCACATTTCTTTACAGTACCCAAAAAGAACGGCGACTGGCGTGCCATTCTGAATTTGAGGTACGTGAACAGATTCATGCGCCTACGCCATTTCAAGATGGAAACCTTGAGATCCATAGTGGAGGCTCTTCGCCCAGGCGATTACTTAACATCTCTCGACCTGACCGAAGCATATCTTCACGTCCCCATCAACCCACTCCACAGACGCTTCCTCAGGTTCACGGCACAGTCAGAACACTACCAGTACAAGGCTCTCCTTCGGGCTGGCCTTACAGCCCCGGAGAGTGTTCTCAAAGGTCCTTCTGGCACCCATCATGGCTCTCCGGGAACAAGGTCTTCACATCCACCCATACCTGGACGACATCCTGATTCGTCCGGTCCAGAACACAAGCCCTTCGAGACCTGGATGTCAGTCCTGACTACCCTTCTTCACTACGGGTTTATAGTCAACTTGCAAAAGAGTTCCCTGATTCCAGCCACCCGAATGGAACATCTCGGGGCGACCATAGACACAGTACACAATCTTCTCTTCATTCCATCGTCCAAAATTCTCAAGATCCAGAGGTTGGTAGCGGTCTTTCTCCCAGCCAGGAGAGCTTCTCTTCTGCAGCTAGCCAGACTGATGGGTCTCTTCATCTCTGTTATCGATATGTTGCAGTGGAGGTTCCATGCTACCTTCAACAGTTTCTCCAGCCTCACCAATACCGGATCATGAGGAAGGAAGACAGGTCACTCCAGATTACAGATCAGTTACGCGACAGTCTTCGCTGGTGGTCTCATCAGAAAAATCTTTCCAAAGGGAAAGTCTTCATCTACCCTCATCGAATGCAGTTGTTCACAGACGCGAGTCTTCGCGGATGGGGGGCATCCTTGGAGGACAATATAGCACAAGGTCTCTGGACGACGACCCAAACACGTCTGCCCATCAACCTCTTAGAGTTGCGAGCTATTCTCTTAGCGCTTCAGGCCTTCCAGCCTCAGATCCAGGGTTGTCATCTTTTGGTCCGAACCGACAACATCGCGGCAAAGGCCCATCTAAACAATCAGGGCGGGTCCAGATCCCCTCGCCTTCATCTACAAGCAGTAGAGATACTGACATGGGCCGAGAAACATCTCCTATCACTGTCGGCAGAGCACATACAGGGGAATCTCAATATTCAGGCGGACTGGCTAAGCCGCCAATCGGTGACGGAAGCAGTGTGGAAGCTCCATCCGACGCTCTTCCAGCTGATCAATCAAACCCTCGGTTGTCCCACCGTCGATCTCTTCGCCTCCGTTCAGAATGCACAACTTCCTCGATTTTTCACCAGGTACTTTCATTCCCGAGCACTAGCAGTAGATGCACTGACGGCTCCGTGGCCGAGGGAGCTCCTCTATGCCTATCCGCCTACTCCAGTCATACCGAAGCTCATAAGGAAGGTCTGGTCAGAGAAAGCCGACGTAATTCTAGTAGCACCATGGTGGCCCAGGCGACCATGGTTCTCATCAATCCTTCAATTGGCAACTTCTGCGCCCCTGAGGCTGCCCACGCCCGTGGACATGCTCTCTCAGGGACCCGTGGTCCATCCCAACCCCAAGTGGTTTTGTCTGACCGCTTGGCGCTTGAGCGGGAGGCCCTAACCAAAAAAGGTTATTCCGATCAAGTCATCAATACAATCATCGCGTCCCGGAGACCATCAACCTCTCAAATCGATGACTCTTCGTGGAGGACCTTTCTCTCCTGGGCTCAAGAGGCCCGGATCGACCCACTGAGACCTTCTGTCCCTCATGTTTTACAGTTTCTCCAGGTCGGGTTTGAGAAGGGCCTTAGAAGTGCTACTCTTCGCAGACAGCTGGCAGCGCTCACGACTGTTTGGCCCAAGGTTCATGGACTACCACTGTCCAGGCACCCAGATATACTTAGATTCCTCAAAGGGGTCTCACAAAAACAACCTCCGATAGTCCATCGGTCCCTTCATGGAGACTTAACATCGTGCTCTCAGCTCTCACCAAACCTCCCTTCGAGCCCATCCGTTCCGTGCATCTGAAATGGGTTCGCATGAAACTTCTCTTTCTGATTGCCATCACTACAGCCAGAAGAATTTCAGAGTTGCAGGCCCTATCCGTAAACTCCCAGCTCTGCATTTTTCACAAGGACAAAGTAGTCATGAGGTTGGATCCCACCTTTGTTCCAAAAGTTGCTTCCAGGTTCCACATGAAGCAGGAGGTGATCATCCCCACCTTTTGTCCAAGTCCTTCACATCCCAAAGAAATCCTTTGGCACACCTTAGATGTCCGTAGGGCACTCAAGACATTTATCATCAGAACAGAGAATATCAGACGGACTGAATCCCTATTCATAAACGTTACCACGCCTAATCTGGGAGCTCAGATGTCCAAAGCTGCACTCAGTTACACTCTCAGAATGTGCATTACCGAGGCATATAAAGCAGCTCACATACCTGTGCCTAGCGGCATCACTGCTCATTCCACTCGGAGTGCCGCAACTAACGCGGCATTCAGACGACAGGTTCCCCTGGAGGATGTGTGTAGGGCCGCCACCTGGTCCTCCTCATCCTCCTTTATCAGACATTACAGGTTGCGTTCCATGGCGGCTAACGAAACCGCTTTTGGAACTAGAGTGCTCGAACATATATTTGGAGACTAACATTCCCACCCATTTAGGGACACTGCTCTGGGAGGTCCCAATCCAAGATGCCCGAGATCGCCTCCAGGAGAACGGTACATTGGTACTTACCCTGAAGGGACCTTCTCCTGGTAGGCGATGAGGGCATCTTGGCCCTCCCTGGGCGCACTTTCTATGCAGTCTCCAAAAATTAATCATTCATTCGTTTATTGTCATGATCTATGGCTCGGGGTAGTTAGTTATAAAATACTTGGAGTTCCTCACATGTTTGTTTCAATGTTATTCTTCGTTAATATGTTGTTCTCGTTACTTCCTGTTATACTTCTTAAGATAATAGAGTTTTTTCTCTCACTGCTGAGTCAACGGAATACTGGGGATCTAAGATGGATTCCAGCCTCTACAGGAAGTGACATCATTTAGTCCTGCCTCCCTGAGTATAGGTTGGAAATCACCCAATCCAAGATGCCCTCATCGCCTACCAGGAGAAGGTCCCTTCAGGGTAAGTACCAATGTACCGTTCTCATTGGAGACTGAAAGCGGAAAGTATAAGTCAGTGCTGTTGATAGGCTAGCAGATCCAGTATGCAAAAATCTAAGTCAAAGTGGAAACAAAGCAGAAGAATTAACATGACATGTTAAACAATACAGACATTATGTAGTAGGGTGATACATATAGCAACAGATAGTGCTTACTATACATTGTAGTATAGTGCACAGTCTCTTTCCTTTCATTACAGCATCTTCCTGAACCATTCCATCTTTATATAGTCCTATTAACTTTGTAAAAAAAGACATCCTGAATAATTCAGTTTTGCATATTTGCAGAATGCCAGTAGAGTGGCAGTCTTTTTGACTTGACAGGCAAGCTGTTTTACAAGGTGCGCTACAATAGAGAATGCCTACATATGGGCATCATGTTGCTCTTTGAAGGGGAGTACCTGCAAAACGCCCTGCTTAGATAAGTGAAGCTGTCACGGCAGATCATAGGTGCAGAAGCAGACTTATTTGTTATTTGTAGTCCCCCTTGAAGCTTTTGGTGTGATATCCAGTACCTTGAATTGAACGTTGTAACTGATGGGAAGTCACTGTAGTAATTGCAGTTTAGCAGTAATATGCATGTTCCAGCTAGCTCATGAACTGTGGCATTCTGCCCCAGCTGGAATCTCCAAGTTGACTTTGAGGAGAGGCCTATATGGAGACAGTAGTCTCAGTGTTACCATGATGTGCATCCAGATGGCCAGCTTAGCCAAGTCAGGAATGGGAGGGAAGAGTCATCTTTCAGGCTAAACTAAGTTGGAAGTAAGTGGTTTTGCCCATGTTACTTGCTTCTCCAGGTATAATGCTGGATGCAGTATCTTGACCAAATCAACCAGGATTCTGAACCATTGAAGGGCTCCTCAAGATCTCTACCTAGCCAGCCAGTATTTACTGCGTGCTGAGTGACTAGTTCGTTGTTTTCACTATATTTATTTGTAATTTTTATGGATTTATATAATAGTTTTTAGATGGACTGAACATCACCCACAGTGATATGCTGCTGGAATGGCCACTAATATTTTATTAGTCAAAATAAAAGTGAATGTTTTCCTACAGTCCTTGTATTTGGTCACAAGAAATGAAGTCATCTGAGAATCAGGTGTATGTCTTCATATTTCTCTGCCCAGTTTTGACTTGATGAAAATGGTACCCTACAGATAGCCCAAACAGCAGCATAACTCTTGGAAATGTGGTAGTTTATTTTATGTTACATTAACACAATTATATCAGGCTGGCTGGCCTACAAGCAGAAGCAGAGTGAGGGGAAACTCCACCAAGGGAGCACATGCACTCCACCACAGCAGCCACATCATGCCATGTCCCCGCCACGCCCCCTCTGTAGCCTGGCCATGCCTCCTCCGCGGCTCCGCCTGGGACATCGCACCCCTCCCCACCCTGTTGGCACGTCACCTCTGCCTACAAGGCTGCCTTTTCAGTCACCTCATGCATGTTGTGGTACTCCTTCCTGCTGGAGTTATACTTGACACATCTCTTCATAGTTGAAGATGGTTATTTAGCAGTGCAGTCCTGAGAAACAGGCTTAGAAGGATGTAGCTATACTGTTAGAAGGTTTTGAAATAGGGCTGCCAGTTCTAAGTTTAAGAGATTCCTGGAGATTTGGAGGTGCTGCCTGGAGGGCATATAATGTGTGGATACAATGCCTTACAGTCTACCATCTAAAGCCCTTCGGGGATCGGGCGGTATATAAATTGAAAAAAAAAAAATAAACAAGTTTGTTACATTGTACATCAGAAGAGTAATAAAATTATCATACCATGTTTCATTTGTTGAATGTCTGAAGGTCAGTTACTTGAGGTGGGTTGTTCAGACATGTTGTGGTTGGAGTTTCTTGAACTGAGAGTCAGCTGTTGGTTTGTAGTAGGATCTTTATTCTTTTAGCTCAAGGTTAACAATACAGATTTTACATTTATTTCCAATATGACTTTATGGTATATGCAAACTAATGGTATTAAATATTCTTCTGGGGAAAATGTCCAAATAGCACAAAATCTGTTAAATTGATAGAAGGCAATAACTAAAGAAAAGACAGTTTTCCAGATCATTAAAACATTTGTTTTCTATTGTCATAAAACAGATGGGGTAACTTAGCCAAGTTTTATGGCTTCAAGATTAATTTATGAAACAGTACAAAATGTACATTACAGTATATTCATTTGATTGAAATTCACACTGAACAGGAAGATAAAATGCAAAGTGTTTTATTATTGTAAAAGTTGAAGGTATTTGAAGGGTATATGAAGCCACCTTAATACACATTACCCAAGGGTATATAAATATTGTTTTAAAAGAAAGACAACTTTTGTGTTTTTCTGCAGTGGTTTGCACATATCCTGGAATACTAGTCACAGTTCACAGGGCTTCCTTTTTGCCATCATTTACCACTGAATGGTCAAGGATGAAGAATGTATTACATGTGCTTTGATTTATATCGTGTTTTGGGAAACAGTTATGCATTTTCTATCACTATGTGTTCTACCCTCTATTAAGTTCAGTTATATTTTTGTAGAGTTACTATGAATCTTTGGGGAAAAATTTAGCTATCTTTCTAGACTGGATGGAAGTTCTGCTTCAGTGGAAACTCTGTTCAAAGAGTTGCCTGGTATCTGGAGACTCCAAACATCTAATGTACAGGGAAAGTATTAGATATACTTTTGAATTTTGGTATCCCAGATATGCTTTTGAATTCTATGGTCAAAGACTCACAACTTGTAACATGTCATTGGTTTTTTGGATAGCAAAACAATCTTAGTAAATGTTTGCAACTCCTTCTAGTTATTTAAAGGCTTCTTTTATGATTTATGGTTGGACTTCTGATTGAAACTACCAAGTCACAGTTTATTTATTGTTCAGCACTTTCTACTTGTCTAGGGGCAATGCTTACCCTTTGAATAAGAGGACTAGAAACTAGTGGTGGCTTTGTAACTTTCTAAAAATTAAAATATACTATCAGAGCCCACTGGACATAGGCAGAATCCTAAAAACAAACACACACAAAATGCTGATTCTTGTTCAGATTCACAAAAATAAACAGCTGCTCACCAAGATAGCTTCCAGGCTAACTTCAGCTGTATACCATCAACTCTGTCCACCTCTGCCAGTTCAGATCCCATACTGCCTTCTTGCTGTGTCTGTATCCTTCTTTAAAAATGTATAGTTGCCCCATTTCCAGAAATTTCTGGGTACTAAGGCCACTTTCTGTTATATTCCCTTCAGGTCTATGGATGGCCTATATTAATAGGCATATTCAACCTAGTCAAAACATCTAAATTCATTTTGTTTGATTAACAGCATTCAGTATGGGTGCTGTGTGGTTTCCGGGCTGTATGGCCGTGTTCTAGCAGCATTCTCTCCTGACGTTTCGCCTGCATCTGTGGCTGGCATCTTCAGAGGATCTGATGTTAGAACACGGCCATACAGCCCGGAAACTACACAGCACCCAAGTGATTCTGGCCATGAAAGCCTTCGACAAAGCATTCAGTATATTGGCAAATATGAGAATAATTACTCATGTCTGAAATCGTGTTACGATACAAGAAATTTCCATCTCACTCAGCTAAGAGTTACTGGTCCACAAATATTTATGCTGTGATAGATCTGCTAGTCTTTAAGGCATCGAAAGACTCTTTTGGTAGTACCTGTGCAAGCGGCATGTGGGGCAAATTTTGACAGCAGAGTTCTCACACATGGTATTGTTCTTCACTTGCAATTGATTACTTACTGTCACTTCTATAGTGGAAAATAATGTGGGAATGGTTCTACAGTAGCTTTGATTATCAAACAGTTCAGGGAAACACAATCAGTGCCTTTAAACAATCCCCTTGCTAGACCATTTCCTGTCAAATTAAGACTTTTGTTTGGATAGCTTGTCATATATTTGGCTTGAACATTATTATTCAGGGAACAGTGATTGACTGTAGCTAGATAATGCCAGAGATGTCAAAATATGGTAAGATTTACAATTCCATTAACTTGCTGATCGCTTTTTGCAGTGCCCGCATTAAGGATAACTGATATAATGCAGTAGAGTTAAACTGTTTGACTGCTGTAATTCTGGACTTCAGGCAGGCAGGGTAGGAAAGCTGGTGAGAAGCAGGTGGTCTGCACCCCCAGGATTATTAGCTGAGAGGAAAAGCCGATAAGCTAGGTAGACAGGCAATAGTAAAATCTAACAGGAACAAAGCTAGTAACTAGGCTAATTGGTTCAAAACTTATGGTTGCTCACCTTCGTAGGTTTACCAGAACAGAAAAGCTAATGGTCTGCCTGGGTACATGGTGTCACTCCAAAGCTTGAGAGGGTGTGATAACCATTCATGTGTTTTCTCAGTTGACTTGACACACAGTACAGTAGAACAGAGATCTGAATGCTTCTGGTTTGAGTCCCAGTGGTTTCTTACATTGACATACTCAGTCAATGTATGCAGTATTTGCAGTATACTGCAAAAAATATGCAGTATTTCTCCAGAAGTTTAATGGTATTTATTACCATTTTATCCAGCCACATGATTCTATAGAACTGCCTAGGGGTAGAACTTGCCTGCCTCTGAGCAGTGGCTGCTCCAAACAGGGCAAGAGAACATCATAATGACCTCGAAACAGCAGAAACTGCCTAGCTTAGTCTCTATGGTGGGAGGTGGGGCAGTAGTAGGCTACTACTGCTCCAGTAGTGGGGCAGTAGTAGAACCCAATCTCCCATGGAGGAAGAAACTGTTATGAAATGCTGAAGAATCCTATGGGGCTGGTTTGAGATATTACATCTCTTCGAAAGGCCACCTGGATCGCTGCACAATAACATCAACATTGGACTACTATAATGCACTCTGCATTGATCTCCCTTTAAAGTCAACTAAGAAATTCCAGTTAGCGTAGAATGCTGCAGCTCCTATCTGGAGCTAGATAGAGCATGTGTATTATGTTCATTCTGTGGCTGCCCATCCACTATCTACCTGAGTTCATGATATTAGCTATCACTTACAAAACCCTTCATGGGACTATCTATCCTCTGCCACAAAAGCTTCACTCAAGAGCAGATCTCTCTGCAGGTTCTAGCCTGCAAATCGGCAAAATCAACAACTGACTGTCCATGTACATTCTCTGTGGTGAATTCAATATTGTGGAAAGGCCTGTCTGAGGAGGTCAAGAAGTCTTCTGCTCTCCTGGGTCTCTGGAAACTATGCAGAATTGAATTACTCAAGAGGTCTTTTTTACACAGATAGTAGGGCTGTATTATAACAACATGTTTTTGAAAGATACTTTGGAAAAGGATTAGGGACTATGGTCTATCCCATTGTTATTTTTTGCATTATTTAATATAACATGTTAATAGTTATACTTTGCTTCATCTCCGTTTCAGATTTTGGGTTGGTTCCAGTTTTCTACAATCCTAATCTATGAGTAGTGTGTCTCCTGTAATTTAAAGCTTAGTTTAAAGCTGATGTTTGAGGTAACATAAATTCTACAAACATAGCATAAAGGAAATTATGGTTACCTGCTCCATTATTAATAAATTGTCCCAAATGATATGTGCCATCTCCACCTAGATTTATGCAGACACAATTAGGAGAGGCATATTGCTATTGACCTTTAAAATGGAATAGCAGTCCTACTATTTCTGTTCTTCTTTATTATTTTTTATATTCAGGTAAATTAAAAAAGAGAGATTAAATCATGCCTCTGTGACTGTGCTACTGCTTTGACATATGAGCAGAAGACGGTTGGTTTTGATTTACTGTATCTTTCTTGCGTATACAAATACACAAGTACAAGGGAAGTAGATTTTGCAATTCTAATTTTGGCAATATATGGCTCTGCTGTGCTTTTTAATCCAAACCAATCTTCCTCATATACATGTTAAGTTTGGAAGTGAATTTTGGAACTTTCTCCTGCTCCCCTGAACAAATCATTCTTAAAGTCCAAAAGGAAATGCTAAAAACTTGCAAGACTTACAGTAATAAGGAAAGTATTATTTCTTGTCTCCTCAAGCTAACATTTTCTACCTCTACTAAGGTTTAGTAGTATAATAAATAAAACAACCTTATACAGTGGATAGTATGACACAAAAACGGAGGAGCTGTTGCTCATTTTCAGTCAAGGCATGGAAGTGTGACCATGTCAAGAAACTGGTCTCTTAATTCAATCTCTTGCTCTATTTAAAATCTGGTTCAGCCTGGAGGCCTGGTCAGGATGGAAACTCAGCAAATTGTTGACTTGCAGAAAATGGAGATGGTACACCACCAAGTGTAATAATTTCCAAAGACAGTGGGAGATGGGAAAATGTATTCCTTCTAATTAGTCCTGTGTTCTCATTTGGAGACTTTGTTGAGGGATCTGGGCAGATCTGCAGAGTGTCCAGCCATATTGCAAATTTTTCCGATTCCTAGACCACATGAGCAGCAACAGTTTTGTTGGTCAGGTGACATCACTGAACATACATTGGCTAACCAAGATTAGGCATACATTAGTCTTTGAGCATAAAGCTTAAATATTTTATCCTGCTTCTGTTCTTGCAAATGCATGGTCCTTGCTTTGGGACAGTTTGGTGGGTCGTGCAGACCAGAAATCCTTGTTCTGGACTTTGGACTTGAGTGAAATAACTCAGACTTTGGGTAACATCTTCATATTTGAACCTATGCTTGGAACTGTGTAGTTTATTATTGTATCCTCAGTGTCCACTGCTATTTTAAGCACTGTGAAAATGCATTGAAGCATATTTTTTTAAACAGGACAGGTATTTGAATTCTACATATATGTTTGTTGCTCAAAAAAGTGACAGTCTGGAAAGACTGTAAATGAAAAATTGAAGAGAACTGGAACCACTGGAAAGTGAAGCTTCTTGTCTTACCAAATATTTCTATGAAAACATTCTAAAAACCTCATTGATATTGTTATGCTTCATAACATTAATGGGCAACACTTTGTTATTGAACAGTATGTTATTTAACTTCATCCTTTAAATTATAGAATATGTTACTTACCTGGGTGCAGAGGCGTAGCTATAAAGGGACAGGAGGCCATGCTGTGCACTGGTGTGCACTGGTGGCATGCCAGTGGGTCATGTGACGGGTGAAAAATTGTCCCCACCCCTTCCCCCATCCCACCCCCACTCCTTCCCCTTCCCCCCATTTACCTTAGTTTAAATTAGCCTGGTGGGAACTACACTTCTTGGTATAGAAAAAGCAGTGTGGTGGGAACTACACTTCCCAGGAGACCTTGCAAGCCCCACTCCCAGGAGTTTGGGCTCGCGAGGTCTCCTGGGAAGTATAGTTCCCACCATGCTGCTTTTTCTATACCAGGAAGTATGGTTCCCATCATGCTGCTTTAAACTAAGGAAAGTGGGGGAGCGGGGGGAAGGGGCAGGGGTGGGAGAGGTGGAAGCATAGGGGTGGGGCCAGGCACTATTTCCCCCCATGCCTCTGCCTGGGTGGCCCAGGCTAACCTGATCTAACTTGGAAGCTAAGCAAGGTTGACTCTGGTTAGTATTTAGATAGAGACCACCAAGGTAGTCCAGGATTGCTAAGCAAAAACAGAGACAGGAAACCACCTCTGAATGCCTCTTTTCTTGAAACCCTATGGGGTCACCATGAGTTGAGTGCAGCTTGATGGACTTTCTACCACCACTATGGAAACAGAGTTTCTGATAGTGATTTTGCACTGTTCCATTACTGAATTTTGTCACAATGTCACATAGTTTTCCTGCAAAAGATCATTATAGTAACTTGAGTGAGAAATTGTTCAGAACTTTAAGGTATGAACACGTTGCATAGCTGGACTCACTTCAAATTGTGTTATGGGAGCTTCTTGAACCACGTATACATGGAGCCATTTTTATGTGGCAACACATTTGTCTCACTTGTCTCCAGCATGACCACATCAGTTTTCTTCACTCCAGTATAGTTCTTCGGTCTGTTCAGAATTTGGAGCCATGGTACACAAACTGAAAGTAGCTATGGTACACAAAGTAATAAAAATATAATTATAATAATCAAGGTAATAAAAAAAGAAAGTAGCAATGGTACACAAGTTGATAAAGTTAATGGCCGGTCTGCCTTAACGTACAATGTTATCCTTAAATGTGGTATGATGTAAATTAATTGAAGGCACTGTATTTTGGTGACTAAGGTAGCACACACCAGTTTAGAAAGCACCAAAGTTATTCTTTGTGTTTATTTATTTGCCATCAAGTCACTTCTACTTACAGCAATTCTTTGAATTAATGACCTTTAAAACATCTTACCATTAACAGCCTGGCTCAGGTCTTGCAAACTGAATTATGTGGCTTTCTTTATTGAGTCAATCCATCTCATGTGGTGCCCTAAATTTATAAAATTCGAATTCAAGTCTTAAAGGAGGCGTACCTAGATTTTTTATAGTCTGGTTGGCAAGATAAATTAATCTTCCTATTGTTAATTTGGGTACAGAAACTGTGATTAGTTCATCCTGATAGGCAAAATAAACTGATAGGGCTGGAATTGTTTCTGAATAATTTCCATTAAAATGTTAATGCTTTTTTTGAAATTACTAATTAAGAACTTTCCACTTCAGAATGCAGGTGAAAGATTATATTTGACTGCTTTTTACAAGTCAAGAACACTCCCTGCACATTAGCACAGCATATTGTTTATTATTTATAACTTACCATTTGTAAATGTTTCATTTCTATTCTGCCTTCCTCTTCCATGGGAATCCAAAGCAGCTGAAGAGCCCTGCTGGTGCAGGTGAGCCAGTGTACCACACTGCCTCCAGTGAGCTTCCCAATGATGAAGGGAAGGGAGAAACTCAAAAACCCACCCGACCATCAGGATTCCCCCATTAGAGCCCTTTGAGGTGGTCTAAGTGTAGAGCCAGGGTCACAGTGCAACATGGAAGCTATATGCAGCTAGGGGTGGCACGAGTGTGCCAACACAAGGCTGGGCACTGTGGCCAGCTGTTTCAGGGTGTTGCAGCAGCTGGGCACCAGTGAATTTGCTCCTTCATTGGGGTAAGGAGCAGCAGTGGCGTAGGAGGTTAAGAGCTCGTGTATCTAATCTGGAGGAACCGGGTTTGATTCCCAGCTCTGCCGCCTGAGCTGTGGAGGCTTATCTGGGAAATTCAGATTAGCCTGTACACTCCCACACACGCCAGCTGGGTGACCTTGGGCTAGTCACAGCTTCTCGGAGCTCTCTCAGCCCCACCTACCTCACAGGGTGTTTGTTGTGAGGGGGGAAGGGCAAGGAGATTGTAAGCCCCTTTGAGTCTCCTGCAGGAGAGAAAGGGGGGGATATAAATCCAAACTCTTCTTCTTCTTCTTCTTCTTCTAAGTGTTCTAGGAAAGGCATTTCTACTGGCTTAGGCCCACATCACCTCCAGAAGGGGATTTGCCCTGCCCCTCCCAGATCGGACTGTATGTTGTTATCTGCTTCATTTTATCCTCACAACAACCCTGGGAGCTAGTTAGGTTGAACGTGTGTGGCTGGCCAAAGGTCACCAGGCTCCAAGGCAGAACAGGGATTCAGTGTGGTCTCACATCCTAGCCTAGCACTTCCTCCACTATAGCATGCTGGCTGGTACATTGGCTTTCCAGAGTAGAGAATTTATGTGGTATCAGGACTTGTAGTTAGTGCCTTCCAGAAGTAAGCACAGAACCACTTGTTCATTTATTTCTTAGATATATTTAAGTTCTATTTGTTCTTAAAGCTCCATCTTGTTATAGTTGAGATACATTTTCAAAAGTCAATCAGTTTGTTGTTTCTGTTTATACATTTTATCTTTGGATGAAATAACATGTGGAAGAGGCACTCACATTTGTTGTTTTTGTTTTCTTTACCATTCAGATCTGAAATGAAGTTGGGTCTTATTCTTCTTTAGAACAAAATATGGTGCGGGGAGCTGAATAATCCTTCACTGTATCTCTGTATTCTCTGCAGATGAAACAGGTTTTCTTCTTAGTCTTACCTGGCTAGCATCTGAGCTGGGAGTTAAATTCCTAAAGCGACAAAGTGCACAGAGATAAGGATTGGGTGGGTAAAACTTCCCTCTTATACAGTTTAAAGGTCTCAATATTTTGTGAAGAAGTCCTGTGGATGCAGTGGAAACACACAATCTAAAATCTGTGGAAACAGAACTTTACAGCTTTGGAGATAAACCGCAATCAATTAAATAGCAACTGCTACTAAAAGTGTCTCCTTCATTCTACTGATGAGAAACATGCAGATAAATGCTCTGATTTTCTGAAAATGTACCATTTTTGTAAGTGACTGCTTTCCTGTACTTAAGTAGATGAGATTATGACCAATGAAGATTTGCCAGAACTGGTTTCATCTTCTTGGAACATTGCCCCTTTTCACTGTTAGTGTTAATTATCACGGAATCTTTTCTGAAATTTAAATGATATTTTGCAATACATGTCAGACACTTTATCAACAGAAATAAAACATTCACTTGGAATAGAACTAATAAAAAGTATCCAGAGTGGTACTTATTCTTCTCATCACATAGCCTCTCCATATACTTTACTTTTATGTTTTGTATCACAGGAGTTGTCAACCTTTTTCAGTTGCCAACCTAGAATCGGCCATTTAAATCCAGCCAGCTATGTGGACCCCTTTTTTGATTTTTAAGTATACGTATCCATCCTTCTCTTTTGTGTGTGCACTCTTTGCCTATCTTTTTCTTCCATTAAGCCTGTCATAGAATGTCTGTCTTCCCTCTCCTTAGACTTTCTCTTTCTTCCTTTCATAGGAAGCTTCCTTTCACAGGAGCAGCAGTGGCGTAGGAGGTTAAGAGCTTGTGTATCTAATCTGGAGGAACCGGGTTGGATTCCCAGCTCTGCCGCCTGAGCTGTGGAGGCTTATCTGGGAAATTCAGATTAGCCTGTACACTCCCACACACGCCAGCTGGGTGACCTTGGGCTAGTCACAGCTTCTGGGAACTCTCTCAGCCCCACCTACCTCACAGGGTGTTTGTTGTGAGGGGGGAAGGGCAAGGAGATTGTAAGCCCCTTTGAGTCTCCTGCAGGAGAGAAAGGGCGGATATAAATCCAAACTCTTCTTCTTCTTCTATAAACAAAAAAAGAAATGCTGGTAGGGTTGCTAATGCTTTAGGAGCAGTCCATCTGAGGTCAAGACATATCCTTGTTAGAGTTACACCCTGTCAATTAAAGACTTATGACCAGAAATGGAGCACAGAGTGGGGCTTTGTAGAGATGGGAGCCAGCATTATTCATAAGGGTTAGTTTTATCCAGTATCAGTGAGCAGGTTTTGTCGTCCTTTTCCTTTATCTTGTTGCCTCAAACAGGTTCTTTGAGTAGGCAGCAGAGACATTTCCCAAATCAATATCCTGTATAAATGGGTTTTTTCACTCACTTATATCAGCAAAGTGAATACAATTCTATAGTGAAGGTAAAACCTATATCCCTGACAGTGGGTGGCCTGATGCTCCTTGATGGATCCCAAATATCTCACTCCTCATTATGCTAACAATATATAAGCTGTCTTGACACAATGTGCCATTTTGTTAGTAATGTAGATAAAATGAGTGTCTCCTGGTAATAACTGTATGCCTGACATGTTGCCAAAGGATTCCTTAGAAGCTGCATGCAAGTTGCATAATCCTTTAGCTAATCCCATATGTACAAAAGCATCTGCATTCTCTTTCCTACTCCATTACAGAGACATGGATTGTGAGATCTTGCCCCATCCTTTTCAAAGTCTTGACGCAGACTGGCAGCGATTGCACCCCATTCTATGCATACCAAAAACTGAGTTGAATCCCCTGGAGGACTTGATTGAATGAGTTGTTTTCTCTGAACTCCAACTGCCCCATCATGGGGACCCTGGTCTCATATAACCTATGAGTGGCATTATGGGATTCATTTGGATGGCAGTATGATGTAGGAAGCAAGGAAGTTACACTCTACTGATAGAAATTCAGTCAGCGAAGGTTTTAAGCAAGATCCAAGCCTATATATTATCCCCTGTTTAATATTGGACTTATATGGACCAACTGGCTCAATAGGTTTCTATTTCATATGTTCATTGAGCAACTGTCCATCAAACAGTTATTTCAGGAGAATCCACTGATTCTCATCTTTAAGTCTGATACTTTTGGCTTTTTTCTTAGCATTGTTAGATTCATGGGTGTATCTGCCATGGGGACATGGGGAGTCAAATGTCCCTGGGTGCCCCCATTTGGTCACAGGGGCAAAAAATTCAAATTTGTGGGGTTTTTTTTAGTGTTTTTCAGTTTTTGGCTGCAGGGGGCACAGTTTTTAGGCTATTTCAAGGATTTTTTGAGAGACTCTCCTGATGATACCAGCCAGGTTTGGTGAGGTTTGGTTCAGGGGGTCTAAAATTATGGACTCCCAAAGGGGGTGCCCCCATTGTTTCCAATGGGAGCTAATAGGAGATGGGGGCTGCTAGCTTAACAATTGCACCAAATTTCCCCAGATTCTCTTTTTAAATCTACCCCCTTCGGCATGGATTTAAAGGGATAATCTGAGGTCCTCATTTTAAACATTTTCAGGGTGTAGTAGAAGCCACCCAAGCTGTTTCAGGTGTAGTAGGAGCCACCCAAAAACAGCATCACTTTCAATGTTGTTTTAACTGGGGACCCCAGATTCTCCCTTTAAGGTGGATTTAAAAGAAGAATCTGGACTCCCTCGTTTAAACACTATTTAAAGTGATGCGGTTTGGGGGTGGATTCCACTGGAGGTGTTTTGTGAGAGATGATGCTGACATTTGTTTGGTAAATGTTTTGCTGGGGGTGATTTGAGAGAGATTTAGATGCTTAATACTCACTTGCACTGGCTTGGAGCTGTTTCTCAGGCTAACAGCCTACCTCATAGGGTTGGTGTGAGGACAAAATTAGGAAAGAGTGTTGGTGGGGAGAGATCCATGTATGTTTTGCTAGAAGTGGGAGGTGTTTTGTGAGCTGGTGCAAAAAATCATTGTTTGGTCGTGGTGGGGGAGGGTGGCCGTCCATGCCGGAGGGGGGACTCAGGTTTTGTCCCCGGGCTCCAGTTTGCCTAGATACACCTCTGATTAAATTGTTGCCTAGAAAATGGAAGCTTCCAATGCCTCTTATCAAAACCTGAACATACTAAAACAGAAACAGAGAACAGTGTCTAAACTTTGCATGGAAATAGACACTGCTGACTGTTCCTTCACACTAGTCCTTGCCTGCCTGATGAATTTCAGGAAATGTGGGAGTACTATCATGGGAAACTGAGGTAAACCATTTTGGACTTCAGTTTTTTTCATGAGATGCTTTGAAAGAGCCTGAGTTTTCCTGACAAATTTCCATTAAGCCACAGACAAATGGAACTCATCATGAGATGAGCCTCCAATAGCTTACTTATTACTGTTTAAAAGCAAAACATTAAACATTCTGGAGATTTTTCTATTACATTTCGGTGGGGATTCCTTGGGAAGTGGTCAATTCTCATTCAGCCTTCAATATGTTTGCAAGTATAATCACATTCCAGTGTGGTGTAGTGGTTGAGAGTATCAGACTAGTATCTGGTAAAGCCAGGTTTGAATTCCCACTTGTGTCATGGAAGCTCGCTGAGTGACCTTGCACCGGTCACTCTCTCTCAGCCTAAACTACTCCGCAGGGTTGTTGTGAGGATAAAATGGAGGGGAGGAGAATGATATAAGCCACTTTGGGTCCTCATTTTAGGAGAAAAGCATGAATTAGGAGAAAATACATGAATTAAATAAAAAATTAAAGGATATAATTTTAATGATTTTTTCCAGATTTTCATTACTTCTATTAGAGATTTAGAAATTCTCTCAAAAAGCAACATTCATAGATATAGAGAACAGCATCTTTCAAAATTCTTTTTAAACAGTGGCTGCTTTTAAATCTACATTAAGGATAAAAGGCTCTAACAGCCCAATCCAGAGTGGGAGTGGGGCTGAGGTAGTTGTGGAGACAGTGTGATCCTACACCAGCGGAAATGCCCTCCTGGGGCACTTACCCTGGTGAAGGGAAATCTGCTGGTGGACAGCCATGGTGGCCTTTCAGGATGCCCCAACATGGCACTGAGGATCACATCAGTGCCCCAACACCATCACCACCCCTGCCAGAGTAGCAGGGGAATTCCTGAGCCAACATTGGTCTGCTTGACCTCAGCTTTCCCTCCAGATGCACTAGGGCCCCAAGCTCCAATGGTGGTGTAGGTCCATAGAGCACTATGGAGGACTTTCTGTTGATGGGGAGGATTTTTTGTATCTTTTCCCTTCCTGTGCCACCAACAAGCCCTCTGGGGTGGGGAGAGGGGTGGCGCGGCAGGAGCCCCATCTCCACCAGCTCAGGCCTCTGGATTGGGCTGCCCATGATATAATATAATGTTCAAAATGGAACTATCAACTTTGCAGTTATGGATGAGATATTGCCTATCATAAGTTTTACAAATGTTCACTAGTAGCAGCATGGTAACAATGTTAAAAGCGTACGTGTATTTATCTATTGGACACATTTTCCTAAGGGAAATATATATTGGGCACATTTCCCTAAGGGAAATGTGCCCAATATCTCTTGAAGTTTTAACTTCAGAACACAGCTCCCAGTAAGATTAACTGTTCTCTTGGCTGTAGACCAAGGACATCTACAAGTAGCAGGACTGGTGGCTGCAATGAATTTCCCAGGAGATCTATCCCTTTCAGACTTTTCTTTGTGAAGAAACAGTAAAATCTATGGTTCTCGGTTAACGAGAGCCCTAGTTTATGTTCTCATTAATGTTATCTTAGACTTGCAAATTGGATGGTAATTTATACTAAGCCACTAAAAATTGTAGTAGTTCATATTTACAAGCTGCCATTGCATGCTGTTAAATATCTTAGTAAATGCTCACTTGTCTTGCTGACCTAAACCCTTGATAATTGCTTCTGCACTATCCACTTCTGCATAGAAGCTTGTGCCCTCTTGCAACCTTCACTTTGTCAATATTTGTCCTGTGTTCAGTCTCTCTCTGTCTCAGCCACAAGTCACTTCAACAGTGTTTTTATTGGGTCATTCTTGTATAGTGCCTGGCACAGCTAACATATGAAACTGCAACGTGTGCAGAACTGGTGTCCACACACACAAAAATGTTGGTGCGCAAAATAGTACAGCATTTCTTAGATGTTGTTTGCCAGCTTGAGGTTTTGCCTTAAAATACTGGCCATTGAACACAAGATCTCAGGCACTCTTACAGATACACAGAATTACAAAAACTATTTGTGACATGTTGCCTGGGTTCAGTCATGTCATCCTGTTCTACCAAATCATAGCTTTGAGCAATTATTTTTTGGGCTTTTGCAGACTTTTCTTCCTCTTTGCACACTCTTCTTCATCCCTTGTCTTTCCTTCATAATTTGCCATAGTGTCTGAATTGGACAACCAGGGTTAGTCCTAATCACAAAATCAATCCCACTTTAAACCATGGTCAAGAAGTTAATTGTCAACCTTAGTTTCCAGATTAGCATATAATAGCAAACTGTGGTTAGATACACCCATTCACATATGAGTTTAGGTCTGTGCCATATAGCAAAGTAGAAATCTCATAAAAGAAATAGATTATTCTCATACTGGGATGGTTTTTGCCAAGTGTTGTAGCTAATTGCCCCAAATGATGTGATGCTGTCTAGTTTAGAAGATTATTTCCAGTTAATTGAAGAAGACCAGAGATCATGTTGTCCAGGGAACTAATTCCAGTTTGTTCCCATTTATAAAACTACCGTCCTCTGCCAAAATCTCTTTCTTCCTAATATTGTCAGTTGATTTTACCTGGTCATTTACTGGGCAGATTATGTTTATAAAGTGGTTTGCTATTGCCCTTTCCAGTCATTTACACTTTACTCCCAGCAAGCTGACCGATGGGTAGAAGGCTGAGTCAACCTTGAGCCAACTTCCTGAAATTGACTTCTGTTGGGATCCAACACAGGATCCAACACAGCTTTGACTGCAGTACTGCTGCTTACCACTCTCCCCCATGGGGCATGTACAGTAGAAATAAAAGTGAAAAAGAGCCCTTCAGGGGTGGGATGGGATATAAATCCAGTAAATAAATAAATAACCATTTGGCAAGTTGCTTTCAGCCTGGGAGACACATGCCAATTCTTATACAAATGCTTTCAGTAATCTGTTGAGCAGCTCAAAGATAATTATTTGAAATACATTAAACTTGATCTTCTTGGGAAAAATGAACATGTTTATTTGGTAATACTTTCAATTTTAGATGATGCCAGTTAAGGATAACATGCTGCCAGATTAAAACAAATAATAAAAATGTTTTATACACAGTTGGCTATTAGATAGGACAATCAGAGCATCTATTCTAAAACTCTGATCATTCACAATGCATAAATGTTTGGTGGCCAGGAATGAATGCCAATGTACATAGCAGAATAGGTGATTGTAAATGTGGTCTGTCTCATTTCAATGAGGGTTATCTGCTGTTAGCTTTACTTATAGATTAATATCCTAATATAGTTATTAAAATGGCTTTTAGTTCCCATAAAGCAAAAGTTATTTTCCTATTCAGTAAAATATTTTGCCCTTTTCAGACTGCGCTTTTGAAGAGCATAATTCATTAAGTCTTGGGGATGTACATATTTCCAATCTTATTCCTACTCTGCAAAAGAAAAAGTAGCAAGTGAATTGTGCTGCACCTCATTTATTTGAATGCAAGTTGTCCCTGACCTTTCCCAAAGTATTGAAAGAGAATACAGCTCATAAGAACAGGGAGATCTTTAGTCATCATAAATGCAGGGCAATACAATTCACTTCTTGCTCTTTTTTTCCCCCACACTTGGGAAGAGAGAGTTGGAGACTATTTACTCATTCAGATGTCTTCCTGAAAAGTATTGTCTGAACAGGGCTGTTTTAAGCACTGTGGAGAAACTAGAGACATGCACTGATAGTATTCTAACCTTGATTCAGGGTGGAACCATTTTATCACTTAAAAAGCAAGGCTAACAAAACAGCAATGCAGGAGAATACAGGAAAAATGAGCTGGGTTGAATTCCAAACAAGCTAATGTTCTCCAGGGACATGGCTGTTGTAAGAAACTGAGTTCCAGTACAATTTCTTTGTTCTTTTTTTCATTCAGGCCTGCTCTAAAAGAAGTGCGAATTCAGCTGTGCCTTATGTTAACAAAAAATCCACAGCTGATCTTTTGCCAACTGATAAGAACTCAGGGTGATAGAAATTAAAATATGGCCCAATGCTTCAATCCCAGGGACCTCAGGGTTGTAAAATCTGGTGCTGTGTTCCAGGCAATTAAGCTGATTAAGTTATTATAGTGTCATCATGAATAGGGAGGGATTATGGCTGCAGAGTACATTCTACCGTATTATCTTGTCCTGACCCTTAAGGTCACCTGGTCAGTAATTGAATATGAAACTGTCTTACATCATCAGGTGTCGATTTGATTAGTCATTGGGTCCCTGACCATTTCAAGACTTTTGCTATAAGGATGGCTTCCCAAACCTCGCAATTTGTGCTTCTTTGGGGACCATACAACAGGTTCTGAGATTCACCATGTAAGTAAACTTCATCGAAGCGCAGCAAGCAGAGTTTCCTTGAAAGTATCCTGCTCATTTCTTTCCTGAATACCACTGAAACAGGTTCCTACTTTATTTGAACTACCTACTAAATTTAATCAAATTGCTCATGCAAAAAAAATTCTTAGAGGGAAAGAGGTTTGATAGCATAACTCATGGTAACAATCCGATTGAAGTCAGTAAGACTGGTGAAGAATTGGAATTTTGTACATTAACTGTTACATTGTATAGACATTTATTTCAGCTTCTAATTTAAGGTGCCTTAGCAATTTCATTTTTTCATGATTGATTTTGTTTAAATGGTCTCTTTCTGAAAGTTTTTTTTGCCTCAGCTGCATCTGTGTTTGAAGTAAACTTTAATGATTGATCCACATAATTGTGGAGTAAACATATGTAGAATTGAACACAGTGCATTTGGAGGAATAAAATTGGGATGGGGGAGCGTATGAAAGGCCAATGTGAATGTCACTCTCTTGATTTACAGAATGTTATATATAGAGAAATTTATTTTATATTTTAAGCATTGTATATTACCTATATGGAGTATTGTTTAATACAATCATTGCAGGTTGTGTATCACCACTATGTTCATTTGTTGATCTTGGATCATATTAAAGATTGTTGTGCATCATCTTAGAGATGAGTTAACTAATAACATGAGCTGGTTTGATAATGCTCACTGAATGTGGATCAGGTTTTGTGCAGGAGGTATGTGAAAAGCTACAAAGCTGGTATGAAAGTACTAAAAAGATAAATGGATGTATCCAGAACAGCTGCTAGCTTGTATGTCTTTCTCAGTATTGTCTTTTCATGTTGGCATGAGATCATAACACTCTTTGGGTGCTATAAAGTCATCCATACCATGAGATTGTATTACATGTGTTAAGAGTCATGGAGCCAGTAAGTCAAGTTTATACCTACATCTTGTCTATGATTAGTTTGATAATGTAATTTATGCTTCTCCAGGGGTGGGGTGGGGGATAAATATTCAGTATTTCAGTAGTTACATATAAAGATACAATGGCATCTAAAAAAAAATCTGTCTAGAGAGCTCCAGTCAGCTGCACTACCTTTTAAAGTCTGCATAATGAAAGTAAATCAAAATAGTACTAAGTGATTTATTTGTAAGGGTTATCTTTGTTTATCTTCTAGCCTTTGTCATCCATTATATGGAAGCACTAAACCATTCATCTAAACAAGCACTGGCAGCTGGAGGCACTTATGATGCTATATCCTTTTAAAGCTCATTTATTTTTGTCTTGAGGTTTTAGGGCTGATGTCTACAAGTGATGGGGTAGGAAGAAATCTTGGGCAACTTTCACCCTTGGTCCAAATCTCCCTTTGATTTGTGTGGTACATAAGAAGCTGAAATGATAGAAAGGGCTTACGTGGGACCCTTCTGCAGTTGCCACCTAAAATATAAAACTCATAATGAACTTATTATGAAAAAGGCTTTTGCTGAATTGTTGGAAACAGGAGATATACAAGAGTGTTCTCTGAACTATGGCTTTGGCAGGCTTGAAAATCTCATGGTTGTTCCCACACATTCAAAAACAGTAATCTTTCCTTGACAGGTTTGAATCAGGAACTTGTGCGCAGTTTGTTGGCAAACTCCTTGAAATATGGGCTGGTGTCTGCCCCCCCCTTCCCTTGTGTTTTCCACGAATAGACAGAATGAGTATCTGCAGAATCAAAAGAAAATGAATTGAGTTCAGCATGGAGATGTTCATTCTGGATTCCATTTGCACACCAGTGTTTAGGCCAAATGTTCTTTAAAACTGCAGGCATTCCACATCTCTTTCGACTGGCATGTTGGGACAGGCTGATTTTTGCTTTTTCCTTAAACCTACTGGGAATGCAACCTTTCTTACTGCAGTCGATTCCCATTACTCCCTCGCATCATTGTTAGAACTTATGAGTTTCAGAAGTCTAGAACTGGCTCTTCATGCCTTGGATTCAGAACAGAAATAGAATTTCTGCTGCAGGAGAGGAAGATGAGAAAGCTTGAAAATTCATACAGCATACCAGAAACTCTAGTTGGAATCTGATCCAATATTTAGAATCTTTTTCTGGTCAGTTCAACATGGGGCTAGTGTTTGTGCATGTTTCATGTGATGGGAACAGAGGATGGCTTAAGCTGAGAGGGTGAAGTGAAGAATCCTGGTTAGTGAGATGCAAGCTTGATCCAAGTGCCTGGGTCCTGGCTTCATGAATAACGAGTTTGTTGAAATGTTGACCTCCAAACCCAAATGCTGCACATGGGTAGTGCGGAAACATGACCATTAACAAGGTTTATCTCTGTCAGAGAAAACTGAGTTTGTCCACAATATCTGTATGCAGCATGTGATAATGTAAATGGTGAGTCAGTAAAGCATGGTGGCATGCATAAGTATATGAACTAAGGCTTGAGAAAGTTGATTTCCTTTCTCCACAACAATGGTGCAAGTTGCTTGAGTTCCAGGCGCTACTTGAGTGGGTCACAGGGGAGTGCGTTCAACTACCTGCCCCCTCCTTCCCCTCCAGGAGGGAGAACCTGGGATGTTGTCAAGGAAGGCTCTTTGCTGTGCCCTGTGCCCTCACTTTCATGCCTCCTCTTGCAGAGATGTGACTGGAAGATGGGGGCACTGGCCTCAGCCCCTCCTTTCCTTCCCAGCAATACTTCCTCCACCATGGTTGGCTAAGCCTATTGTTTGCTCCTCTGACCCCCTTGCTTCATCTGAGGCAGCAGCACCCTCTGCACAGCTTCAGAAATCTGGCTTCTGGCATGCTGTTGAGTCCGCCTTGCCCCAACTAGCCGTAGGCCTCTGGGGCATCTAGGAGGCCTGTCTGGCAGGCTGTGGTAAGGTGAGGTGAGACAAGAGCCATCCTGAGAAAATCCTTGTGTGGACGCTGTTGCAATGTACCCATGCCATTTAGGGAAGAGTCCCCTATTTGCCTATGAGCTCTGATTCATGATTCTGGCGCCTGACACCAGAACAACAAGGTAAGGTGAGGCCTCATCTCCTTTGGCTTATCTCATTCTTGCAGCCAGCCTAAAGGCACATTTGGTTGCTTTGGGGGAACCCATCGATCATCCCTGGGCAGAAGGCTCAGGATCTGGGTGTGACTCCAGTCCCTTCCCTCCCCCACTGGCCTCGTAAAAGGCTACAGTCTGGAAGAAGATGTTCCCCTAGTCCTTACCCCCATCCCAGTGCCCACATCTTTCAGGCTGCAAATCCTGGCCAGGGCTTAAGTGGCTGTCATCACCCCACTATCTGACTTCTCATTCAATACTATGTATTGGTGACATTTTAATTTCCTCTTTGTATGTGGCTAGGACAAGCCATTGAGCACCATCAGAGCCTACCTGAACCTGGAGCTGGACTCTGCGCTTGCCTCTGGTTTACTTCATGCTTTCCTTTGTTTAGTAGATTTTAAAAATCTCTTGCTTATTAATAAACCTGGTTTTAAAAACCACAACCTAATGAATGTGATTGTTGATTCAGCCAGAGTCTGTAACTACTTGGATTTGTCCTTTGCTACTTGACTCTGGCCTGGGGGCATGGGCTCCACCCTTCTCTTGCTCAGTTCCAGCCCTATGTTCAAACGATCCATCCCTTCCTTCCTGCTGAACGGTACCGTTTTTATCCTTCAGTTCCTCAAAAGTACCTTACACTTGTCAGTTTCTTGTGTAGAAACTGAATATCAGAAGTTCCTGTTAATCCTATTTTAAATATAAATAGAATGTTTTATTAAATGAAAAATCTGCTAATTTAAAAAGGGATTGCTTAAAAGTGAATGCTATTTTAATTGATTTATTCCAGGTTATTGTACAAAAATGGCATTCCAACAAATTAAATGAATAATTAACTTGCTTTAAATGAGCATTGTAATACAAAGTGAAGTTTCGTTTTTTATATTTTTAAAATGAGAGAACATTTTATATTTTTAAAATGAGAGAGTATGGTTCTGTGTATTAATAGAGACATTTGCATGTCAGCCTGATACTTTCTGCTAATAATATCTATAAATAAATTCATGTACATTAAGAACATTTGTCTGACTTTCATTACAGGCTGTCCTGTGGTTTAGAGTGAATGTAGATTACTAGCATAATGTTGGCAGCGCACGTTTCATACTAAACTAAGCAACTTTGTGTGATGAATTAATTACATCAGGCTCTTATCCATGAAATAACAGTGTGCACAGAGAATAACTGTTTGTAATGGAGAGACCCTGTGCTTTACTGTTCTTCTGGATTAATTAAATCATCCTATCTGATCTCAAGATAGGATACTTCCCCAAATGCAAGCTGAGGTGAATTACAAGAATGGGGTAATGAGAGAATGAGAACAGTGAGATCATTTAAAAGCAGACAAGCTGTCAAAATAATAGCTGAATGATGGTTTTGGGGTACATTTTCAATTCACAGGTATGGCTAGTGATTGCATGAGCTCATTGTGTGCCTTAAACATATATCAAAATCCTAAGAAAGGCACAACGGTCCCTTTGGAATACAAGCTAAAGTAGAAATGAAGGGAGAAAGTTTGAAAATCACCACACTGTGGAAGTGCCATGCAGCAGCCATTGGGTATCTTCCCATTTCTAATTAACTATATAGGTCACAACTGAATTTTAAAAAAAAATTGTCACAAAATTTTACTTAGACATTTTTATAATATACCTGAAAATTGAGATGGTTGTTAATCGATTTATATGTTAGTAATTACAGCAGGGATTTTCCTGATTTCCTCAACATTCAGACATAATGGCTTGGAGTTGCACACTTTGAAACTTGTTTGAAATCTATGTTTGGAGGGGAAGTATAAACCATGGTTGGCTGTTTGAATTAAATCATATGTCCCTAGTTGGAGTTGTGAGGAAGTAGGAGGGTACTTGTTTATACCTGCATTTGCACTACTTTGAAACCAACTCATTAACTATTACAGTTGCTTCAGAGCGCTGACTGTCAACATTTTATGGCTCCTACATTATCTGTTTCTGGGGGAAATGCCAGCCAGCATGGTGGAGGGGGTGGGAACCAGAAGAAGAAGAAGAGTTTGGATTTATATCCCCCCTTTCTCTCCTGCAGGAGACTCAAAGGGGCTTTGCAATCTCCTTACCCTTCCCCCCTCACAACAAACACCCTGTGAGGTAGGTGGGGCTAAGAGAGCTCTGAGAAGCTGTGACTAGCCCAAGGTCACCCAGCTTGCGTGTGTGGGAGTGTACAGGCTAATCTGAATTCCCCAGATAAGCCTCCACAGCTCAGGCGGCAGAGCTGGGAATCAAACCCGGTTCCTCCAGATTAGATACACGAGCTCTTAACCTCCTACGCCACTGCTGCTCCTAACCAGGCAAGTCTCCTCTCTGCTGCAATGCTCTCAGCCCATCTTTGACTCAGCTGCCAATGCAGTGGAGTTGTGCTCATCGTCGCCATAAGGGGACACCGGAGGGGCTCAACCCCTGGGTATAGTCTCTCTGTGTCATGTGGGGGGGGGGCATGTTCAGCCACCAGCCCTCTTCCTTCTATGGAACATTGCATTCCTTGCCACTATCTTCTTCTCCTGTGCCCCCTTGTCAGCCTTCACCTCCCACCTGTCTACCTCTGCTGCCATCACCAGCTGCCCACCCTCTGCTCGGGCTTCTCTTTTCATCTGTCTCTCCTTTCTCTCTTTTTATCCTTTTCTCTTTTCATCTTTCTCTCATTTTCTCTTTCCATCTATCTCTCCATCTATCTCTATATATTTTTTTTCCTTTATCCCTTTCCCCTTTCCCTTCTCTTTCCAGGAATTCAGATCCTATCCTTCCCAGAACATCATAACATTATCACCAATATTCTTAGATATCAAGAACACAAAATCAAGTTTCTCCCTCATACACAATTTTAGTCTTCACAGTCTTTTCTTTTCCAAAAATGGGAAAGAATTATGAGATCCGTTTTCTTTGTTTTGGGTGGGGGGAGATGATCAATAATTGAAAAAATTCCTTTTCTGTAGCTATGTCCCTGGTTGGGCTGGCTTGCTGGTGAGATTGGCTGTTGGCAGGGCTGGGTTGCCTGGAGCAACTGGAACAGCCTCACCTGGATCCAAGAGAAGAAGGAGTAGAGCCATGAGGCCTGCTAAGAACTGCGTAAACCCTTGTAGTCCAGGCTGAGTAAATGCTTGCCAGGCTCGGGGCAGTGTACAAAAGCAGATTAACAACTTAAAATCAGCGACAGTACATAATAAAAGTTGCCATAAAATCAGTCTCTCACAAAGTAAGGGGAATGAATTAAAGGAAGAGGGGAAGGGAAAGGGGAAGGAAAGAAGAAAAAGGAAAAGAAGAACAGGTGAAGGGAGGCCAGCTATGATGGGATGCTGTTGCTGTTTTCAATTGTAGACCTGGTGGAAGGCCTCCATTTTACAGGCCCTGTGGAACTTCAGTAGGTCCCACAGGGCCCAAGCCTCATTTGACAGAGCTGGAACCAGGGCCAAGAATCCTGACCAGCGCTTAACTAAATGAAGAAAGTCTGTCCTGTGTTTCAGAGTCCTAATTGCATTGTTGGCTTTTATTCAGTTTTTGACTTTCCACTGAGATTGGCAATAAGATGTCAGTTATTTGCTGTCTGTTGTGAAATGTGGATATTTGTCCAGGCTAGTGGAGAGAGAAGATTATCTCATTTCAGAAAGGTAATTGAAAAGTGATCAGATAGTAGTGAATCTTCAGATTGCCACAACTAATATAAAATTGATTTCATCACCTGAATCTGTAAAGTCACTGTATTTCCAGGCCAGGGTAACTGAACAGAATGTCATGTGTTCAAAACAAAATACAACACTTAGATGATTCACCTTTTCAAGTGAAGTTCAAATAATATTTGTTGCTGTACGTTATGTTTGTGAAAATATTCCCATTTCATATTGTTTGGTTTAGTATTTGAAACAATTTGACAGCTGCTATGAATTGTAATATATCAATCAATTACAAAGTGTTACTATTAATAATATTATCATGCTGCCCTTCCCGTTACAGGCTCAGGGTGGCTTATATAATGTAAAATACAGTAAATACACTTCATTTTCAAAATGTAAACATTTACAGGACACTCTGAATGGATGGTGACTAAAATCTCAATGTGATGATATGGGGGATGAAGTAGGAGAGAGGGAGGCCAGAAGTTGGAAGAAATAATTGATTGTACTGTTTCTGCCTTAACTATAAGCCTGGAGGAACAGCTCTTGTCTTGCAAATCCTGCGGAATTGCATCAAATCCCACGGGGCCCAGGACTCTACAAACAGAGCATTCCACCAGGCTGGGGCCAGACCCACAAATGCTCTGACCCTAGTTGAGGCTAACCAGACCTGTTTTGGGATCACCAGTATGTTGTTATTTGCTGACCAGATCACTCTTTGATTGATGTAACAGGAGAGGCAGTCCTGTAGATATGAAGGCCCCAGACGATTTGGGGCTTTGAAAGTAAGCTCCAAAAGCTTGAATCTAATTTGGTACTCCATCTGGACCCAATACAGCTGATGGAGCACTGACTGAATGTTTGTCTACCATGGGGTCCCAGTGAGACCCTGCACTGCTGCATTTTGCACCAGCTGATGTTTCTAGAGCAGACCCAAGAGAAGCCCTTTGTAGAGTGAGATTCAGTAATCCAGTCTAGAGTGTTGCATAGATCACTGGAGCCCGTTTTGGACAAGTAGGGCACCAATAATATTTCCTGGTGAAGATGATAAAAGGCCAGGTAAGTAACCTGTGTGATTTGAACCTCCAGTATTAAGGAGGTGTCAAGGTTCACCCCAAGACTCTTCATGGACAGTGCAGCTGACAATTGCATGCCACTAAAAGCTGGTAATTGGCTGTCCCAATCTACTCCTCTCCTGCCCAGCCGCAGGACCTCCGTCTTTGATAGACTTAACTTCAGCTGACTATCCTTCAGCCGTCTCACCACAACCTCTAGGCAACTGATGCAGAGTTCTGGGGCAGAGTCTAGTCAACCATCCATCAACAGATAGAGCTGAATGTCATCAGCATATTGATGGAATCCCAGCCCATATTCCCAGATCAACTTGGCAAAAGTGTGCAAAAAGATGTTAAACAATATCAGAGAAAGAATCACCTCCTTTGGGACCCCGTTCACCAGCAGATGGTGTGTGAAGGTTACCTCTCCGACAGCTACCCTCTGTCCCCGACCCTGGAGAAGTGAGCAAGACTGCAAGACTGTGCCACAAATCCTACTCTTGTTAGGAATGAATGGATGTTGTGATAAAATCTTTGAATCTGCCTCTCAAAATGGTAGTTGCTTATTTAACTCCCACTCCCCTATGTGTACTATTTACCTTATTTCATGTTGTGACCTCCTCATGTCACACATCATGCATCTTTCCAGTATGACAGTACAGTCTTAAACACAGATACACCATTGAAGACAGTGGCCTTTGTCAGCTTGTGACTTAAACTGTCTGAAACATTACAGTTGGAAAAGGAGCTAGATTTTTGGCTTCCATTTTTAGCAGCAGCTTTGTGTTTATTGCCAAATTAAGGTTTTCTCAAAAAGGATCTAATTTGGTGTGTTCAGAGCAGTTCTCATGGATAGCATTAGTATGCCTATGTCAAATGGAAATGAATGTATAAAGGCTTCTCCTCTGATTCATTAAGCTGAGGCTGTTCTTTGACTCTGCCGCACTACGCAAGCCTGTTTCCCTGGTGTACCAATTAGTGCTGTTGCTCATCTGATCAAAACCTGTTGCATTCACTTCTTTCTGAAAATTTGTCTTGTAAAATATGTCGAAAGGTGGTTATGCATTTAACTTTTTTAAAAAAAATTGTTCCATAAAGAAGTTTCCTTTCTATTGTGAGAAAAAAATTTTTTTTAGAATCTTACTTTGGATGTAAGCTGTAGAAGCATTTGAAGTAGCTCTGAGTAGAGTTTTCCCACAGTGACATCAAAACCATTCACAAAATTCTCTTGAGGCAGTTCTACCTTTTCACTTCAGAACGTTTTTTTCCTTAGTGCATCAAGACAGTTGAATAGGAATAAGGAACATTTTTGACATTTCAGCTCTTTCAACAACAAGAGAATCCCAAACTGCCCAAAACCTGCTGTCATATCAGTAGTGACATCAACCAAGCAATCAACACAAAATGTTTTGAAGAGAATTATAGGATTATTTGATGGAAAGAGATGCAATATAAATATTTATGTTTACATATTTTTTAGATTTATATACTTTATACTATACTAACCCAAAAGACTGGGTAAATATTGTTTATATTTAAGGATTTTTGTGCTGCTTCTTCACAGCAGGAAATGATTTATAAAATCAATAGAAGTACAGTTATCCCTTGCATATTGCTGGGGTTAGGGGCATAGTGCTCCTGCAATCTGCATACATTTTTTTAGCCCTCCCGTCATATCAGAGAATGTCTGATTTTTTTATTTTCTTTTAACTTTTAAAAAGAAATTGTGTATATTTATGGTATTAAAAGATAAAAATATGTTGATATTATATAATACTTTCTGAGTTTCTAAGCTTTTTCTGTGTTATCTGCTAGTCTTTGTGTGTCCTTCTGTGCTAAGCTATGGATACTGCCAATAATAAACATCTCTTGCTTAAAAACTATGCTTTCCCTGGCGTATTCTTTCTGAGGTACTTTTGTACAAGCTATGTTCACTGAGGAACTTTAACTGGGAATATGTCAAATAAAAACCCATACTTAACTTTCCCAGTGAAAGGAATTGCAATTCCAAGTGCTTTAATTGTATCAGCTTAGTGCCCAGAGTTTACAACGGCAGACGTGGGCTAGTCCAGATGATCTGTTAGTTGTTGTTGTAAGATTAACTGGAGAACTCTACTTAGTGATGCACACTTTTGGGGGACATTTTGGTTGGTCCCAATGGTACTACACAGTGGCCGTTTCTGCATGGCCCAAAAACAGCGCTGCAGCAGCGCCGTGCTGACCCCTCCCAAATGGTGGGAAAATGCTGCTTTCAAAACTCACTCAATGAGCAAGTTTTTTTGAAAGCTGCGTCTTCCTACCGGCACTGTGCGAAGTGCACTGGTGTGAGGGCACTGCTTTTAGGCACTTCCGTTTTGTTGTGTGTACCTACCTTTTCTCCTGCGAAGCTCTGGACGGAGAAAAGGACATGCCCATACTGCCCTCTGACCCCTGGAGTGATTGGTCCCAAGGCGCCACCTGCATAAATTATGCCTGTGGCCAGCTGCTTCTGCCGCCATGCAGAAATGGCCAGTGTTTGCTGACCAGCTTTTTGCTTGAAACCTTTGTGAGACTGAAGGTATTGAATAATTCTGTTGTATTTACTGACAAGGAAGACTGCCTTGAATGTAAGGCTGATTCCGCATGGGCCCCAAAACAGCGGTGTGAAAACAGTATAAACCCTTTTACATCATTTTAAACCCTTTTACACCATTTTCACACTGCTGTTTTTGGCCCATGCGGAATCAGCCTAAGACACATAAACACACCCATGTTACATCCAAAAAAATAACTTACTTGCATACAAATATAAGATGACCCCTCTCTTTTTGAAAAAAATATATTCTTGCATTTGAGTAGGTATAGTAAATGTAATGATGGACACATAAGACTAGCTTAACTGTAGCATATTTGCTAAAGAAATGTTGCATAATATGTATTCAGCTTTAAGGTTTTATGGTTCAAGGCAGTTTCAAAAGTAGTTGGCTGCAGAGTTATGGGTTTGATATGCCCTGTTCAGTACAAAAAATGCAGAATCATGTAGAGATGGTAAATTAACCTGTAACTGCAAGAGGAACAGCAAGTATCTCTTCTAGTGGCCTCTTATAGGAAAAAAATCATTGCTCTTTATTATGTTTGATTAACAAATTATCTGTGGGCACAATTTTAAATCATTTTCTAAATTTTTGTCATTCTTCCTGTGGCAACCCCCCCCCCCCCAACAGTTCACTGCAATGCCAGTGTTATATTTCTCTTTGTGATGTTGCACTCGTTCAAAAATGTGTACATTTTCAATTTGTATATTTTTGTTTTTTCTTAAGACTAGAACATTATGGAAGTACAATAAGAGGTGCTATGTAGAAAATAATTTATAGCCTTTGTTCATACATATTTTTGAGACTACTGGATAGCCATTGGGATGTTCTATTTTGGTGAAAACCTGCTAAATATTAAATTACTTTATGAGATGTTTTTCTTGGTTTTGGATTGCATCCTTAGAGAAATACTGGGTCTTCACAACAAAACAACACTATTCTACAGAAGTTGAAAAGAACTACAAAACTCTGCAAAATCATTATTAAATTAAAAAGCCAGGGCTCCTTCCTGAGAAAGTGGATCCAGTGATTTCCTTCTGATATGCAGAGCAGAAGAAAGTCATTGGATCCAAATTGGTGAGAGAGGTATGGTGGCCTTATGGGTGCCACCACATGGGTGTGTCAGATGAGTCTGAAAAAAGCAAATAAAGGAGATGGAAAGAAACCTCGACTGCTGAAGTCAGCAAGAACTTAGGACAGGTGCTGCTGACTATCTGGTTACACACAGACATGACTTGGATGATCAGTCACCTCTTGCAGTCTAAGTCAACTCTCTGCCTTTCCTTGAGGCAGTGGAACAGAGCAGATTGATGGGTGCATCTGAAATGGTCAAAGAAATGTGTCTACAATTTATTCTGGGTAGAAGGAAAGGTGCTTGTAGGCAAAAATTAGAAAACATGGTGGAATCTGGAATAAATCCAGTCTTTACTGTGTAGTCAGTTAACTCAGGCAGAACAAAAAGACAACTGAACACAAGTATAGATACATAAGACTTGTTGGGATAAATGCTGAGGTACAGCCTTACTTGTAGCTTCACCACTTTTTATAGATTAATTAAATTTTAGAGCGCAGTTATCCCACCAGCTGATTTCCAGCAGGAAACTGTGTGTAGGTGAGCTGAGGTGAGGTGGGAGTGATCCTCGAAGAAGAAGAGGAGTAGTAGTTTGTATGTATACCCCCCTTTCTCTCCTGTAAGGAGACTCAAAGGGGGGGCTTATAATCTCCACTCCCTCCCTCCACAACATACACTTTGTGAGGCGGGTGAGGCTGAGAGAGCTCCGAAGAGCTGTGCCCAAGGTTGCCCAAGGTCACCCAGCTGGCGTGTGTTGGAGTGTACAGGATAATCTAGTTCCCCAGGTAAGCCTCCACAACTCAAGTGGTAGAGCAGGGAATCAAACCTAGTTCTCCAGATTAAAGTGCACCTGCACTTAACCACTACACCACTTCTGCAGCTTAGCTAGTGTTTCATGGGTTCAGTCTAGAGTTGAGGAAATTTCACAGGTTGTTCTTCCTAGGTGGCCAAGGCTATTGTATTCAATTGGATTTATCGGACTTTTAGGCATCTGTGCTATTCTGGCCTTGACTTCTCCATTAAGCCTTCCTTCCAGAAACAGCAACCTAATGGAGTTTTGTGATACACACAAACAGTTCCATTCTGAAAAGGATAACTATAAGGAGTCTTTGGATCAACTTCCAGTCATTTAAAATCAACCCCAAATATTTTGAAATGTTAACATATAAAACAGGAGCTAATAAAATGTGTCTGTGCCTCACAGTGCTTGTTGAAATAGAGATGTGTTGGTTAGTTGTTGGAAGATAAGGGCAACATAATTGATGGGTATCTCTGGGGAAAACATTCCAAAGAATAGATGCCCCAACTGAAAAAAGAAACTCTGCTATTTGTATTTATCTGACATCAGATAGAGAAAGACTCTGAAGGAAAGTGTCCCTGAAGATCTTCATAATAGCTGGTAAGAAAGGAAATGCTCCCTGAGGTCACTTCTACCGTTTCAGTTTTCTAAAATCACTGACACATTCGCTATCATTGTATAAAAATATAAATGTTATATAACATTATAAAGTTACAGTTGTGATAGTGGAATACGAGCACTACCGTTTTTGAAAAATAGGGTCACCAAGATAACGTTTTAATTGAATTCTTTATCTTTGATTGAAAGTTTGACTTTTAGAGGATGATTAGCACTGCATCAATAAGCCTGGTATGATTTCCTTGCTATTAATTTGAACAAGTGTTCAAGATTCAGTCAGCTTTGTGAATTTAAACGCTTCTGATATCTGTATTAGACATAACCTGCAGATACAATTTATGTAACAGAGCTTCTGTTATGCACCATGTTAGCCAAGGTGGTGCTTTATATTTTAAACTGATGGTGGTTCATTGATATTCTGAAGCATTTCCCACTGCTGTGGAAACGATTCAGAATTACTGTGTTTCCAAGTGCACTTGCAAAGTGCTCCAGCTAGTTTTAGCTATTTGGAAAAGCAGCATTTGTCATGTAAGAAATAAATCATTTTTAAAAAGAAACTGTTATAAAAATATAGTGATTTTATAAAATAGGATTGACAACTACCACAGGAAAGAAGAAGGTTGAAAATGTTTCAGAGGCACAAAGATACTGCGATAGGAGTGTGTGTATATACTTGCGGGTGAAAGTAAAGCGCAGTGAAAAAAAGCTTAACTGAAGAACTAAACACAGTGGAATGATCCTAGGTACAAGACTTCTGCATCTAAACACCAAGACCTTTCAGCTGTGCCTTCTACTGCAGGTTTTCTTTCCTTCTAAAACAGGGGTCAGCAACCATTAATATCAAAAGAGCCATTTGGACCCGTTTTCCACGAAAAAGAAAACACTTGGAGCCGCAAATACTTTTTGACATTTAAAATGAAGATAACACTGCATATATTGTTTTTTACCTTTACACTTTGTATAAACAATTATAGTGTGTTGCTTATGAAATCCATGAAGTGCTACAAAGAAAATTATATTTTATTTATGTAAAGAACACATTCTGAACATTTTGAACTCTTAAGAATTAATAATAGACCTCCATGTCTGCCATGGAGGGTGGACTCGACAGCCATATTCCTCACTGAGCATGGCCCCCGCCCTGATCCCAAAAGCCACAGCTTCTGAGAATCTGCCCTTTGCCGCTCACCTGTTCAAGAGAATCCACCAGCGATGCACCGCTCCAGGCCCACCATCACGGCATCAGCCAACCAGGCAGCTAGGACAGGGAAGCCAGAAGAGGCTTGGGATAACCGTCTCGAGCTGTGCCTTTCTAGGAACAGGGACTCTTTTCAATTAACCCTTAAGGTGACTCTCCGAAGAAGGCTGAGAGGACCCAAGCCATGTAGAGCCACAGTACAAAGACGAAAGAGCTGCATGCAGCTCCGGAGCCGCGGGTTGCAGACCCTTGTTCTAAAAGATGCTTTTAAAACTCATGGAGAACTCATGAAGTAGTATCCAGTGGAGAATAAGGAGATAAAGTTGAAAGCAGAAACTCCCACATATACTGAAGGCCTTGGAAAATTTTAGATCACACCTAAAAAAGGTGGAAAAGGGCAGAGAGTACTATGCACTAGTTGGAATACAGTGGTGCAATATATAATCAAGTACTTACTGAAGTATCAATAAGCCATTCTGTAGCTTAACTTTTCAGCTGAGTTCCCTCAGAGATTTAAGATTAGTTGTACTTCAGAACCGTGATCCATAGATGCTTACTCACAGCTGTGAGCGCTGCATGTACAACTATAAAATACATCGTTGGCATGCCTGATATGTTTAGACAGTGATGGATACAGCCTGATCTTTGGGAGAGAGGGAAGAGAAAGGGGCCTGTTTTCAGATACTCTTACGACCTTTATCACAGGGGTGCTGTGAAAACTGTAGTGAACAGAGCATGTTTTTGAAATTGCACGTGGAAATGTAATTTAGAACATGATACTATGCCTGCAGCTCTGGGCACTGGATGTGAGATTTTTCATTGTGTTAATTGGATTGCTGTGATTTTGTCTCTTGGGAATATTTGAGTATAATTTGAGAAAGGTGGAGGGATCACTGTAGAAGCCCTGATTGATATGGAGAAGTTTGGATAGCTTGGTGTTCTCATTTCTGTACCAAACTGAAGCATGTGTTATCTGTGAGGTGAAGCATGCTTGCTTTGTTTTGTAAATGTGCTGCCAAATAAGTGTTGGAGGGGGGAACTGAGTTGTAAGCAGTAGCCCAGATCTAATAGCTGTTCTTCATCCACTTTTGTTAATTGCTGTACAAGATGCTGATCACATGGATCTTTACCTTGTTTGAATGTTTTAACAGTATTGTGCAACAAATGGCACATAACATGATTGGCATAGCCACTAAGGGAGACATGGAAGTACAGACTAGAGGAATCCTGGTAGTGGCAAAATAAAAATCCATAGAGGAGATTCTCATGTGTCGTGTTCTGTTGTATGTTGTATGCCCTCGTTACGACTGTGGGAGTTCCAGATTCATAGCAACAACTTGTGGTTTGCTCAGTACGGGTCCCGATGTCCAGGTGCAACTAATCAGTGCTACAGCTTCAACCGGAAGCATTCCATTGACTGCGGGAGACCCAGGAAACAAGCCGTATGTTGGTTTACTACACGAATTTACTGACACAAGATTAATTGCAGTGTTGAAGTGACTAAAAAGTTAATATACACTATGGGGTCTGAATGAATTGTTGAATGAACTGGAACGTATTTAGATATGTAATGTACTGTAATTGGACAATATTGTAAATAGTCTTGCACATTCAATGGGAATATTTGTTTGGTATAAAGATTAGTATTATATATTGCACAATACACTTTACCATTGCAGTATTTATATGCAGTGTTTTTGTAATTTTGCATCATATTATTCTCTTGGATTTCCGTTGCATAAGGTCCTTTATACTAATGTTTTAACAGTATACCATGCACCCCACAATTTCCCCTTCCCAATGAGCTGCACTTATAAAACTGCACCACAGCACAGATGCAAACAGAAAAAAAAGGTCATAAAAATTCAGGAAGGAAGGGGAAATGCAGAGCTTACCTCCACCATTTTGAAAGTGGAATTGAGCTCCACTCCCATTACTTCCTGAATCAGCTTCAGGCAGAGTTGTGATCTCTATCTGCAACCACATTACATTTATCTTTTAAGAAGAAGAAGAGTTTGGATTTATATCCCCCCTTTCTCTCCTGCAGGAGACTCAAAGGGGCTTACAATCTCCTTGCCCTTCCCCCCTCACAACAAACACCCTGTGAGGTGGGTGGGGCTGAGAGAGCTCCAAAAAGCTGTGACTAGCCCAAGGTCACCCAGCTGGCGTGGGTGGAGGAACACAGGCTAATCTGAATTCCTCAGATATGCCTTCACAATTGGCAGAGCTGGGAATCAAACCCGGTTCCTCCAGATCAGAGTGCACCTGCTCTTAGCCACTGCTTTTACCCACTACGCCGTGCTTCTCCCAGTGGCGTAGTGATGGTGTCTGATAATTAAAATGAATCATCAGAAGAACACCTCTTTTGATCTGATTTTAAAAGGAAATGGGATCTAGCTATAGGTGGAGCTTTGGTGTAAAAGTATTATCTTGATCCTCTTTAAACAGAGGTGTCCTAAAAACTAGGGTTTCTAAGCAGTAGTGGGGGGCAATAATTCTACTGAAATTACAGCTGATGTCCAGACTACAAAAATCTCTTTCCCTAGAGAAAATGACAGTTTCATAGGGTGGATGCTATGACATCACATTCCTTTGAGTTCTTTCCCCTCACCAAACTCTGCCACCCTCTGGTTGGCCCCTAGATCTCCAGAAATTTTCCCCTTTGGAGTTGGCCACCCTTCTCATGAGTTGTACTCAGAAAGAGAATGACATCATGAAGAATATTCCTCCTTAAGTGCAGGGTCATGCTGCTCAACGCTGTCTGAAAACAAGAGGTTATCAGAAACAAAAATTATTCTGTATCTAGTGACTATAAGTTGGGAAGGTCTAAAAATGTGGGTTCATGCTTCCATAGTGAGAAGGATAGTGTTTTGCCATTATCCCTAAACCTGTTGTTTTTAATATGAGCAACCTTCCAGTTATAGGTATGTGTGTATGGAGGGTGTCTTAAGTTATACGGGCAGTTTGTAATAAAACATTTGAACTGTGCACATGAAATGGGAAAGTTGTTTAGACCTGGAAGTGTGCTAATAGAAGATCCAAAAAGTAATTATTTTGGGGGAGGGGGAGAGTGGGTTACTTTAAGGAGGGAGTTATTAATGGCATGCACATGTAACTGTTCTGGGTTCAAATGAAGTAAACAAGAGACATACTGATAACTCCCAGTCAATATTTTATTACAAAATGAAGGCTGAATTTTTGAGTGTGAAGAACTGTAGCACACAATTTGCCTACCTGAATTTTTAAAAGTCGTTGTATGATTGAATGCTTGTGTTACTTTTGCACTTAACATTCCTTCTGCATATTATCTCACAATTTTTAAAACTGATACAAATCATAAAACAGCACATTTTGAAATCTGTGTATTCTCATTATTTACTACAAAGTGCCTAAGGGTTAGCTTGCTTCTCACTGTAATGTCAATGTGCCTTGCCTCTAACATGAATGAAATGCTTCTAGGTGTAATTGAATTGATGATCTTTTCTTACAAGACAGCTAATTATAATGGGCAATGTTTTTAATTAGCCTGCTGTCTTCAACAAACTTGACACAGACCATGAAACACCATATTGTGGCTGATGTTTTGCAACAAATGGCATTTGAACATCTGATTTAATTTGTGTACTATGCTCTCTGTATAGGCTTCCTTTTGGCAATGATGCAAGCCCTAGCAAATACTGTATCAGTAATAAGGTGCAGGTGGCAAAGCACTCCCCGAATTCTGCTGTTTAAATGCAGTGAATAATGAAAAAGCCCTGGTTAAATTCCAGGAAACAGTGGAGTATTTTTTTCTTTTTTAATATTCTTTTCTTTTTGGTGGCTAGACCAAAACTAAATATGGAATCTAAAGGCTGACAGTGCAATTCTATGAAGTGCTATTACTGTTTAAATCTACTGAAATCAGTAGGTTTAGATTTAAGTAATTGTGCATAGGATTTCACTGTTACTCTGTAAAGGGAAGGGGATTAATGTGGTTTAATTTGCAGGCTGGTTATACTTACTTGTTTTATTTTTTATTTTTTATACTTTTATACTTTTTATACTTTTATATTTTTTATTTTTTATACTTACTTGTTTTATTTTTTATTTATATCTCACTTTTCTCCCTATTGGGAACCTGAAGATGTTTATCACATTGTTTCCTCTTTGTTCCACATTGTTTCCTAATGTTCAGAACAATGATTTTGTGAATAAGTTAGACTGTGGCAGGCCAAAAAATCACCCAGCATGCATCTGTGGCAGAGGTGGGATTTGTATCCAGTAGTCTCAGGTCCTAGCCTGATGCTCTAACTATTTTTTCTACCATGCCAGCTGGTCCATTTCCTTCTTGATATCGAGACTCACATAAAAATCCTGTATTCTGTTGTTGTGGATGTCTTTCATTATTGAAAGAAATACAGGTGAAGTTAGAACCAGAAAGAAATGGCTTGCAAATCCAGATCACTTAGTACAACAAACATTTGCTTGGAGCAGGCTTGTTTGTCTTTAGAGCAGTGAACCTGAGAAGGAAACTAGTGTGGTAATATCAACAATCTTTTTCCTGGATTTAGGCCAGCAAACATCTTGTATCAGCAGAAAGTGTATAATAGAGGGGCTTCATTTAAAAAGATATTATTACAGTCATCTGGGACAACAGTAACATTGTCCTTAGCAGGATTTCCCTAGCTTTCTGGCTGAGATCCCCAGAAAGCCTCAGTAGAAGCACTTCAGCTTGCACACTAAGGCTTCTCTATCTGCTTTTTCCCAGTATTGTCTCCCATGTGCAAGAGGAAGCCATTATGAATGTTTTCCCCATATTTCAGGAACAGCTTGTCTAGTAGATGGGTGACCTTCGAACAGAGGCATAGCTAGGAAAAATGGAGCTTGGGGCAAAACCTGAGTTTTCTACTCCCCCCCCATGGGCAGCCACCCTCCCCCACTTCGACCAAACAAAGGGGTGGCACACTTACCTTAGGCGGCGTGGCGGCAGTCTCAGGCAGCCTGGTGTGGCCAGACTTTGTGGGACCGAGGGGGAAAGGAAAAGAGGTGTGTGGAGCAATTTTCCGCCCCTCCATGTGACCCAACTGCGGCCTACCTGAGGCATTTGTCCCCATCCCATTATAGCTATGCTTCTGCCTTTGAGCAATTTTCATGCAAAGCTTAATAATCTTGTCAACTAGATCCATTTGATTCATTCCATGAAGATTTTGTAGAATGACTTATTTTTTTCTTCAAGGTTTAATTCACCTGTCTATTGTATCTAAGTCCTCCAAAGAGTTTAACATACTTACAAGTTTTGTTGGTCTTTTGACATGTAACAATGGAAAGGTAAGAACACATCTGATTGCGGAAAAGGCAGCCATTCATTTATGAGGGAGAAAGTGAACATATTCATAAAAGGACATAGCTGGAGCAAGAGCTAACTGTGCTGGTGTCTATATAACTTCTGTCTGTGTGAGTTCTGTGGGGCTAAATTATGAACTTGAAACTAGAACTTGAAAGACAATGTAAATTAAATAAAAAATCTTTAAGTCAAAAACCTCCAATTAAAGAGTTTTTGACCTTAGTTCCCTGCTACTACTTAAAAAGGTGTGTGTGTTGGGGGGGGGGGGATGAGAATGTGTTTCACAATGCCATGATGTCACTTCTGGCTGCATAATCAAAAGTGTCATCCCCACTTTGTGGGAAACTCAAGGAATTCCCTAGAACTCTATGGCATTTATTGTAGAGCATCCTGCAATGTGGTGATATCACTTCTGGTTAGGCAGCTGAAAGTGATGTCCCAGGAAACTATATAGGTGAATCCCAGGGGATTGCTAGAAAAAGACATTAATTACAAAGAGATTGCAACCATAATTCCAAGGTACAAAACAATTCAACAAGATTTATATAATTAAACGCTTAGGTGTAACATTAGGGCAGCATCACACAATGCCACATAATTTTCAGTTGTGTAACTAGAAATGACATCACAGCTTTAGGAATTTCCCAAAATTCTATAGCAGGGATGTCAAACTGATTTGTTACAAGGGCTAGATATGACATAAATGTGATTTGGTTGGGCTGGGTCATGAGGTAGGTGCCTTAGCTAGTGAGCCCCAAGCAGACTCGCCAGCCCATATCCGCAGTGGGGGAGGTGGTCAGTGGACATTACTGAAACCAGGCTACAATATTTGAGAAATGTCACCCTGCAGTACCAGTATGACTCCATTAATACCATTCATACTAAACTTAAACACCAGCCCCACTTTAGCAATTAACTTTTTCTATACATAACTTCCAAGGGCTTTATCTAAGTTGATAAAGAGCCCAGGAAATTTTATCCAGCTACCTAAATTCCATTAAGTGACACCACCCCTCCCAACCTGGACCAAGTAGGGGGTTTATAACTGCATTGAGTAGCTGGTTTCCACTCCCCCAGCCTTTTCCTGGGTTCCCAATTTCAGCTTGTTCTATAGAACTTAGTAGGGACCACTGAAGGCCAGTCCTTTTTTGCTATCAAGTCACATCTGACTTATGGTGACCCTGACTGAGTTTTCAAGGCAAGAGACATTCAGAGGTGATTTGCAGTTGCCTACCTATATGTCATCACCCTATTGCCAGGGTCAACTTAGCTTCTAAGATCTGACAAGATCAGGTTAGCCTGGACTCTCCAGGTCAGGGTCCTTCTTTTAGCAGATTCTGTTATATTGATTCCATGATTAATTTTAAAGTTTTTAACAGATTACAGCCATTGTGGTTGCAGTTTCCAAGAATGAAGTGCTTTCTAACCCTCTCCCCCGAACCCCACAGTCTCCTCTCTTTCTGTATCACTTCCAAACTTTTTTTGCTTCCATCAGAGAAAATATATGAATACATTTTTCTCTAGTGGAAGTAAAAGCAGTTTGGAGATGATCATTTTCAGGAGCAATGGCACAAAGAAAAGGATTAATCACCCACCCCATCAAGCTGTCTCTGGAAATCACATCCCTAGAGCCTGCAATATGTAAGGGAAAAAATATCCCCAAATACCATCTTAATGTTACACATAGTCCTTTCCCAGTAATGTTACAGAATAGTAGGAACCTAACTTTTATAGATAACTTCCTGGATGCATCTTCAACACAAATAATAACCACCCTTTTTCCTCTAGCGATAGTTAACACTTTAAAAATCAATTGGTGTCTTCTGTTAAAGCAGCATTGATTTTTTTTCTTCTTCTATAGTTTGTGCCTGATCATTCAGATAGTACCACTGTGAAATTTGCAGCTAAATGAAACTGTTTATATGAAATAATTTTAAATGCATAGAAACCATTTCTTTTGTGAGTTTCAAATGAGTGAGTGGCCCTTGTTTTACCAGGATTTTCGAGGGAGTTTAATGAAAAAATAGATTGGACTCAAGAAAAACTTTTGTCAGTCAGCACAGCAAAAGACTGGTAGATCGAAACGAGGCAGAAGCTTGTTGGCTCATCCTGAAGGAGCCAGGATGGTTCTAATTTTTTGTCTGCTATTGACAAGCGGTTCTCCTAAAGGACTGGATGGGAAGCTGAATGTAAAGGACAGCTCTAATAAAAGGGATAATGGACACTTTGTGCTCTAATGAATCCCCCTAGTTCCTTTGATAAAATTCTGCCAGTCCTTACTGCTGAATCAAATGCTTATTTAAGTTTGTTGTGCTGAAAGGTACTTGCCAAGCTGCCAGATCTGCCCCAAAGGGGCCATTCCACATTTCAGTTTAATGATAGTGCCACGTAGTTTTGGGATGTATTAACTGCTCTGATTTGTGCAATTAGGACTTGTGTTGCATTGAACAGTACTTTGGTATCCTATGGTTCGGTGGCGTGGATATTCTGTATTGCACATGATATTCTCTACTGTTGCAAACATTCATCTTGCTACAAGTCTTAAACACATCTATTGATGCCTGGGCTAATGAAAGCATGTCAATGTTTTCTGAGTGCAGAGTTTCAGAGTGGAGAACCGGATATTTACGTTGAAGCTGCATCAAGTGTTGACTGTGAATCTTGGGCTGTGCCACTTGAAGAGGCCGATTCTGAAGGTCTGTGCAATAAAACCCAGCAGCTCCAGAGACTGATCATGGAAATCAAGGAAGAGACAACGGCAGATGAAGCACAGCAATTTCTTCCCTCAGTACAGGCAGACAGTCTTGCAGAGCCTAAACTTACGGGTAAGCATGTTGTATGCTATTCTTACATCTGCTATTAATATAATATTGAGAATGCATTTTGCATGATGCATTCACATGACAGTCACGTAAGTTGCTTCCTGGAAAAGAGATATATGGCTATCAGTTTGTCCAGTTATTCTTAACTAATAATTTTCATATTCTTATTCACATTTCTACAAACTGCTTTAAAATCATAGTGCTTTAAAATATTGCACTTACCACCTTCACAACCTATTTATTTACTTCATTTATTATATCGTACCTTTTTCCCCAATGGAAAAAGTGGCTTATGTTGTTTTCTACTCCTTCATTTTATACTCACAACAGTCCTATGAAATAGGTTAGGCTAAAGGGTCAGGCAGCAAGCTTCCCTGGCAGTTTGAACCTGGGTCTTCCAAATACTAACATTCTAGCCTCTACGCTACAATCTGAGAAGGGGTATCTGTGTATATGTCAAGTGCCATCAAGTTGCTTCTGACTTATGGTGACCCTATGAATTAATGTCCTCCAAAATGTCCTATCATTAATGTGGGTCAGTGAGTCATATATAAACATACGACAATCCAACTTGATTGTTATAAGAACAAGTTTATATATGACTGACTGACCTGCACCAAAAATACCCCATGCTAATGAGACTTTGAAGATTTTTGAAGCCAGAATATATCCAGAAACTGGTTGTTCATGTTGGGTTTTCAGTATTTAATATTTAGTCAATAGTTATCCCTGCAACAATCAGGGAAGAAATTGTAAAAGTGCTTAGTCCTATGAATGCATCTTCGTCTGTATGTGAAACTTACTTGAAGATGTACTGGTGCATTACTGAGACACAGCCTCTTTAATATATATATTGTAGATTTAGTCAACTCACAAATTATACAGTCTATGACTGCGTTGTGTGCAAATATTGGCTTGTTTGGTTATCTCAACACACTGGCTGTCAGTGGAAAGAAAATACTAATACATAAGTTTTTGCTATATATATTTATTTTAAATTCTTTTTATAACAGGTCTTAAGATGACGGCCAGTGAAGCAAAGTTTGAATTCAGTCTTGGTAAGACAATTTTTTGTTTAATGCAGAAGTCAGAGTATACCAGGGTTCGTTCTTTCCAAGCTAGAAAGTGTTGTCATCAAGTAATGTACCATCAGTGGTGGGATCCAAAAATTTTAGTAACAGGTTCCCATGGTGGTTGGATTCAAGCTGTGGCGTAGCACCAGTGGGGCTGGGTGGGGCACAATGGGGGCGTGGTCGGGCATTCTTGGGGCGGGGCATTCCTGGGCAGGGCTGTGGCAAGGATGCAGCTGCTGCGCCGGTCCTTGGGCGGGAAACGAATGTACGCAGGCTGCCATGCATGCCGGTGCACCTCCTGCTAGACTGCTTCAAGTTCTGTGCGTTACTGCTGAGAGGAGGGGTGTAACTAAGGCAAAAATCACATGGCAAAATCACCAATTAGTAACCCCCTATCGGCACACACAAATAATTAGTAACCTACTCTCGGGAACCTGTGAGAACCTGCTGGATCCCACCTCTGCGTACCATGTACCATAGTCTTCAATAATGTAGCCTTGCAAATAAAAGCATCGTGGATTTTTTTTAATTAAAATTTTTCAAAAAATTGGCTTGGAATTTTCTTAAAAACTTGGACACTTTTTTACTTCTTGCAACAACCCTGTGATGTAGCTTAGGTTGAAAGTATGTGACTGGTCCAAAATCACCCAGTGAGCTTCCACAGGAATTCAAACCTGGGTTTCCCAGACTCTACTCTGAAGTTTTAAGTGTACTCCATACTGGCAATCATAGGGTGGGTGGTGTTGAACACTAGGAAGCGGCCAGGCCTATTTGAGATGGTATCCACACAGTTCTAGGATTGTGAACTCCAGGTTTAGGGTGGAACTAAGGGTGGAGCCTGGGAGAGTGGGGCTGGGGGAGGGGAGGGGCCTCAGTAGGGTATCTATTGCTATGCAATATACCTTCCAAAGCAGCCTTTTTCTCCAGGAAAAATGGATAAGTGTTTTAAATAAACAAATAAGCAATTTATATAGTGTGGATATCAGTTGTAATTACAGATCTCCAGCTGGAGGTTGGCAGCCCTTCCTAAAAGTATTCCGGCACTAGGGTTGCCAGACTCCAGGGCCCCTTCCGCACGTGCAAAATAATGCACTTTCAATCCACTTTCAGTCCACTTTGCAGCTTGATTTTACAGTACGAAACAGCAAAATCCACTTGCAAACAATTGTGGAAGTGAATTGAAAGTGCATTATTTTGACCGTGCAGAAGGGGCCCAGGTGAGACCCAGAAATGTTTCTGAATTACAATTGAACTCCAGAGAACAGAGATCTGTCCCCTTGGAGAAAATGACTGCTTTGGTCTATATTTGGTCTATATTTGGCTGAGGCTACTCCATGCCCTCCTCAGACTCCACTGCAAAATCTCTAGGAAAACCTAAATCTGGCAACCCAAGTTAGGCATGTGCCCAAGGAGTCTTCTCTCAAAGGCCAAAATAGGCCTGGAATTGACCCTGCCTCCTTGCTCTGCCTTTTGGCTCACAGAAACCCAGCCTGGAATACTGTGGTTACCTAGTGACTAGCATTGAAGGAATTGCTTAAAGCTACAGATACTAGTTTTGTCAATTGTGGGTTAACCTCTGTCCCAATGCATTTCATATGTGTCTGCAAACCTGGGGCTCTTTTCAGGTTTGTGGAAAGATCTGTCTTGACCGTTCACAGCTCCAGTCACCAGATTGAAGAATTCTCAGATTTGGTTCTCTTGGCTATTAGTATGTAGATGTGATGTGAAATTTTGTATTTTATTTAAATATAAAATTTTAATGTTTAAGTCATTAATAAAATCATGTATAAAATTCACATGATTCTGTTAATTACTTCAACACTAAAATATTTTCATTTCAAGTTACAGCAGCCTCTGGAGTGTCTCTGTTTCTATAGTCTTTCGGGAACAGTTTAGCTTATATTAGTACACACCACTCTCTTTATTCGGGAGTATGTAGCATAGCTAAAAGTGTTCAGTCAGTCAAGCACACTAATTTGCTGAACGTAACTTCTTTGCATAAGATAAGCATAAATTAAACAAAATAATCTTTGCTTACATGTAATTATTTCTTCTAAAGATGTCTACTTGCATTTATTTTCCATTTGATTGTTACTTTTATGATTATATTACATGCATCTGTAAATACAATATTGATTCAATGGCAGGAGCTACACCCAGAATTAAGGCAAAACATAAAGTCTGTTTAAACAATTTGGTAAAGGATGTGCTGAATTGACCAATTCTTATTATCAATAATTTTAATTCTGCTTTTACAGGAGACTTTTCTGTCTCCCACTTATCACTGCTGTGGCTTTTTTTTTCATTTCAGGCACAGTTTTTCTCAAGTAGTTAAGTAGTGGGTGGGCCAGCAAAACACAAAAAAACCCCTGGGGTATGAATCCTTACACCTCAGTCTTGGTCAGCCCCTTTTTACTACCTAAACAACCAGAGGCTAAGGGGCAAGCTTCTAACCTTCCTGTGATTAATGTCAAGAAAGTTACTCCTACAAGGTAGACCACTTTCAGCAAGAGTTTCACAAAACAACCTGGGAGGTGTAGCTATACAGGCCTAGGTACTGGAATAAAATTGAAACGTGTTCTTCGCATTTAGAGGACTATAACCGCTAAAGACGTCGCATGACAATTACAATTAGACAATTGATATGTTGGAATGTTAATTTCAACAGCATTGTATTTATTATATTTAAGCAATTGCTTGTATATACTGCACTAGAGGTGATGTATTTAGGGTGTATATAGTATTTCATATAGACTGTATTCATATAGAGATAAATAGCCAGTGGCAGCAAAAATTTGCAATGTTTTTTCCTTTGCTCCCTTTCCATATATTCCATTGCATACTATCAGCCCTTAATCATTAAATTGAAACCACCTGAAGACAAAATACCTCAATACATAATTAAAGTGATTTATTAAAATTGTTCAAGAACAGTTAACTATGAGGGTTAAAATATCAAAAGCTTAATCAAAAGAACTAACTATACAGTAAATAGTGTTGGTTCAAATTACCATATGTTACCTTTCCAGCTGAAATCCCACAGCATTCAAAGTCTACTCTTTCAGCATGGGCAGATAGCATTTCTACCCCATAAAGCAAGCATGAAATGACAAGCCCATGGATCAAAGGGCCATGCAACACAAAGAACAACATTAGGCTGAAAATCTTTATAACCATAGGTCTGAGTTGGCTGGGGTCCAGTGACCAATCAGCTCCATAACTGGTGGAATCAGTTAATCATATAACCCTGTTGCTATCCAGATGACCTAAAGTATCAGAGTGAGATAAAATGGTAGGATTTATCTGCAGTATAATGTCCTGCCCACCATTTCCCACAGATGACAAGACTCAAAAAACAATATGCTAATGAATTGGAATGTGGCTCCACTGTTCTTGAATTGGAAACTTAGGGGAGTCAGAATAGTTACTGCTCTGCCCAGCACTTAGTTTTTATCTCAGTTGTAAAAGGCCACAGTTTTCCTATCTCATGCAACAACATAGTTATTTTCCATTTTAAACTTTTCTATTATCAGCTCAAAACCAGAACTAGTGTTTAAGAGAACAAGAAACTGCATTAAAGAACTCTTGACAATGTCCAGTTACTGTAACAGTCCATACTGGTTAGCAGTGACTGGAAAATGCAATCTAACATATAGGGTCATAAGTGCATAACCTTGAATACCTGTAGGATGTAGGAGCACAAGATGATGCTTGGTTCCTTACTATGTTAGTAGTCCTGTCAATGGAAGTATCAGGATGCTTATCTGCTTTTGCAAAGGGGTCGTGCCTTGTGATGAGCCAATATGTCAGTATAAGAGAGGCAGGAGCAAAAGAGCCATCCAAACAGCAGAAAATGGATGCTCTGGTGCGGTGGCATAGTGCCCAGGGGAATGAGGGCATCTTGCCCCGGGCACATACCGGTGCGGGGGCGTGGTGGGGGCAGGGACGTTCCACGGCATGGTGTGGTCACAGGGCACACACGTGCTCTGGGCACAGTTCCCCCTCGCTACAGCTCTGTTCTGATGGGAAACTTAAGCAAATATCCTACTGTGTTCCACAGTTTTTTTCCATCCTGTGTGATGCATCCAAACCAGCATCTGTTTATCTATTTATGCTTTACTGCTGAATAGTTAAGGAAAAAACTAGCACAGAACATGAACAGACTTTTTAGATATACCCATATTTTAAGATAGTGACAAAGAAAAGGTTTCTTGTAGATAGAGTAGAATTAAAGGATTGGCAAGCTAAAGTTACTTATTTTTTAGAAATAAAAAGATATATTTTGAGCACGTACAGTGCGTCTGTTCCATAAGGAACTCATGGAAATTTAAGCCTGAGAAGCTATTTAACAGTTGAAAAGGTCCTTCAGAGATTTCATGGGTTTAAGAGGTGGTGTTTTTTATCACAGTTGCTCTGGAATGGTGTACCAGACAATGGGATTATGTTTTAACAAAAATGCAAATGTTATGTTTCTGACAAAAGTAGATGAACTAATGATATAGGTGACAAAGGATGGACTTTGTGCTTTAAGGGGATATTGGAGAGGTTTAGGAAATATTTATTATGCTTTACATTACTTTAGCATCATTTCCAGCATGCAGAATTGTTCTGTAATCAGTACTTCTTGCCCTGCTTTTCATAAGCTGCCTTGAAATCAATTTAACAAGGTTTTTAAATTCCATTGGTTGAGCACAGCATGCCTCTGGATTGTATAAGGGGTGCAAATTATGTTGATTTAGTTGGTTCAAGATAGCTAATACTCCAGAGTACAGGATCAGAATTCAAAATGACCTGGACAGATGAGAGAGCAAGGCCAAAACTAACAAAATGAATTTCAATAAAGATAAATGTAATATATTACACTTATCTGCTTAGAATGAAATGCACAGATATAGGATGGGTGACACCTGGCTTGACAGCAGTGCATGTGAAAGGGATCTGGAAGTCTTAGTAGACTACAAATTGAACATGAGGAGTGTGATGTGGCAGCTAAGAAAGCCAATGCAATTCTGGACTGCATCAATAAAAGTATAGGATCCCGATTGAGGGACGTAATAGTGCCTCTCTTGCATTGGTCAGACCTCACCTGGAATGCTATGTCCAGTTCTGGGCACTTCAAGAAGGATATTGACAAGCTGGAACAGGTGTGGAATCCATACCTTACGAGGAGAAACTTAGGGAGCTGGATATGTTTAGAGAAAAGAAGGTTAAGGGGTGACATGATAACCATATTTAAATATTTGAAGGGATGTCATGTTGAACAGGGAGGAAGCTTTTTTTCCGCTGCTCCAGAGACAAGACAAGGAGTAATGAATCCAAGGGACTGTACCAAACATAGGAAGGGCTGTTCGACTGTGGAATACAAAGCCTTGGAGTGTGATGGAGTCTCTTTCTTTGGAGGATTTTAAACAGAATCTGAATGCCCATCTGTCAGAAGTGCTTTGGTTGTATATTCCTGCATGGGAGAGGACTTGATGGCCTTTGTGGTCTCTTCCAATTCTATGATTCTATGTAATATTATATGTTCCATTCCTTTAACTGGACTGATGGATTAATTTGTAAAGAAGGATCTTTTCTGCAGCAGGAGCTGTGGCTCAGCAGTAGAGCATCTGTTTGGCATTTAGAATGCCCTACGTTCAATTCCAGGCATCTTTAGATTAGAGGATCAGGTAATAAGTGATGTGAAAGGTATCTGTCTCAGACCCTGGAGAGCTACTACCAGTCTAAGCAGATAATACTGACCTTGATGAACCAATGGTCTAATTTAATATAAGGTAGCTACATACACTCACATACTGATGGAAGTATTTTCCTGACAAACTGACCATCTGCTTCACCCTTTTTGCTTGCTTGTTCTCTGACTTCAAAGCAGCATCACTACAAACAGATGTTATCCTGAGACAACATATTCTGCACAAGTAAGGAATAGAATAGAATAGAATAGACTAGAATCTTTATTGGCCAAGTGTGATTGGACACACAAGGAATTTGTCTCCGGTGCATATGCTCTCAGTGTACATAAAAGAAAAATACATTTGTCAAGAATCATAAGGTACAGCACTTAATGATTGTCATATAGGTCTAGTAAGCAATCAGGAAACAATCAGTAGTAATGAAAACAAAATGTAAAATCATAAAATAAAATAAAATAAAATGTAAAATAAAATGTCAGCACAGGCTATAGTCATACAGTCATAAGTGGGAGGAGATGGGTAATAGGAATGATGAAAAAAGTAGTGCAGTAATTATATAATAAGTATATAATAAATAGTTTAACATTATCGAGGGAATTATTTGTTTAGCAGAGTGATGGCATTCGGGAAAAACTGTTGCTATGTCTAGTTGTCTTGGTGTGCAGTGCACTGTAGCGAAGTTTAGAGGGTAAGAGTTGAAACAGTTTATGTCCAGGATGCGAGGGGTCAGTAAATATTTTCACAGCCCTTTTTTTGACCCGTGCAGTATACAGGTCCTCAATGGAGGGCAGGTTAGCAGCAATTGTTTTTTCTGCAGTTCTGATTATTCTCTGAAGTCTGTGTCGATCTTGTTGGGTTGCAGAACCAAACCACACAGTTATAGAGATGCAGATGACAGACTCAATGATTCCTCTGTAGAACTGTATCAGCAGCTCCTTGGGCAGTTTGAGCTTCCTGAGTTGGCGCAGAAAGAACATTCTTTGTTGTGCTTTTTTGATGACATTTTTGATATTAGGTGACCATTTTAGGTCATGAGATATGATGGAGCCTAGAAATTTAAAGGTCTCTACTATAGTATACTGTGTTTAATTGTGTTTCCTGAAGCATTGCATCAGTACTCCTGAAGCATAAAAATCCAGAGGAGAACCTGGGCCTTAGTTTTCTCCAGTGCACTTATTGCATATGAAATGGAAAACAGTCTTTTAAATGGAAAAATACCTTATTCTCAGGGCTGCTTAGTGGGGGTACAAACTTCCCAAAACCGGAGATGTTTCAGAGCTTGAGAAACCAGTCCAGTATCACTTTGTTGTCATGCAAGAGCAAATGAAGAACCAGCATGATACCTGATGGTTATGACTGATGGCTTAAATTTCATAGCATCATTGATGCTGCCAGACACCTCGCTAGGTATATGTAATCACTCACTTTAACCCATTACTTAAAATCATGTGTTCTGCTGTAGCGAGAGAACACATGCCATGTTTTCTGATTAAATGAAGGGCTAAAATGAAGTGAGTCCATCAGTATAATTGAGCTTCATCAGTGGAACAGAAAACTGCCCATTTCAGTGGAGACATTTTACCAGACAACATTACCAATGTCTTATCTATTGTGTCTCAGCTACTTTACCACTCATTCAGGCAGCAGTGTAGCTCAGATACGGCAGATCCTGACAATTTAGTAAAAATAAAATAGAAAACCAATAACCAAACTACATATGATTGCATTCAGGTGTCATGGGAGTGGGACCTGCCCTGCTAATCCCACATATCTTAGTCTGCATCTTCTGTTATAATCCTGGAATAGATTATTAGAAAGGATCTAAATCATTTTAATGCTGTACAATGTAGGGATACCTGCCACTTCTGGGCATTTCAGCAGTGTATACCCTGTTTAGGAGATTTGTGAATTCAACTGTGATTTCCTGGACCATCTTTGTTCTAGAATGCTTCGCTTGGACCCTACTGCCCTCCCAGTTCTGTCCCCAAGGCACTAGGACCCAAGTGGAGCATTCTAGAACAAAGATGGACCAAGATGAATTCACAAATCTCCTTTTATCTTTATTCTGAACAGGGTATAGCTATGGTCAAAAATAGCTGAAAGAGAACAATAGAAGGGGTGGATTCCCATATCCATTTGGCCATTTAGATCATCTACTTGAGCAACTAAAGCTGAATCTGCCCTGAAGTAAGACTTAAAGCCTCATAGAAAAAGGACAAGGCTACAAAATAATAATTAATAAAAAAGTTTTAGTCCTTGGCAAATAAAATTAAATTAAATGGAAGTGCCAATTTAGTCAAACCAAGCTTATGGTGAGTCAGGTTACTGTGGTTCCAGAGAAATCCAAATGAACTTCAGTCTCTTTTAATAGTATGTCTGTGTCAAACTGCTACCAGGGAACACATATAAGACATCCCCTGAAAATAAGACATTGTAGAGGTTTTACTGAAGTGCAAAATGTAAGGCATCCCCCGAAAGTAAGACGTAGCAAAGTTTTTCTTTGGAAGCATGCCCGACAAACAGAACACAGAAAAATAAGACATCCCCTGAAAATAAGACATAGCGCATCTTTGGGAGCGAAAATTAATATAAGACACTATCATATTTTAGGGGAAACACGGTAGTTCTGTTCAAAGGACTGAAGTTATGGGCATGTGCTTGGTGGCATGAAGCCCATGTTCTTAGGAAAGTGGTTAATTCCCTTCAGGTTAAGATGGATGATCTGGAGCAGGGGTAGGGAACCTGCGGCTCTCCAGATGTTCAGGAACTACAATTCCCATCAGCCTCTGTCAGCATGGCCAATTGGCCATGCTGGTAGGGGCTGATGGGAATTGTAGTTCCTGAACATCTGGAGAGCCGCAGGTTCCCTACCCCTGATCTGGAGGAATGGAGACATCTTCATGATGATACAGGTGTAAATTATTGTTCTTCATCATAACAACCGGGACGTCCCACTTTCATAATGGCATCTTCCCTGCTGTTTTAAAGAATGGGGGTCTTGGCAAGGGATTGTTACACTGAGGGAAAAACAGTTCTTTAGAGGTTTTTCAGGTGATGTAATTTGAAGCAAGGAGAGATGAATCCTTATCCCTAGATCAATACAGAATATTGGAGTTAAATCTGGCCTTTTCACCCAGATGATTTTTTCAAATATATTTTGCCCACTATTTTATTAATTTTGGTTAGATGTTGGTGGAGATTGTTTTAAGTTAATATAGAAATTTTGAAAAGAGGATTATCTTGGTTGGCAATAATCTGTGTAGTCACAAAATATGCAAGACAGTCCACAGAGATATCTCTTTTGATTGTATCTCAGTTATGTCTCTTGTTGTGATGTTAGCCCCCTATTCACCTGTTAAAGGATTGCAAGGCCAAGTAGATATAACATTGTTAACTTCCCCTCAGTCAGATGGAAGCTGCCATCTGTTCCCCATCTGTAGTTTCCTTTACTGTTTTTCTCAGGTTTAGCAAATATCTGAAACGTGATGAAACCAAAAGCACATAATTTCCCAAAACTTTGCTTAGTTTACCCCACTGCTTGTAATTTTCCTTCCTGATAAGTAAGCTGTATCTTTCCCATCATTAATTAATGGCAGTCTCCGAGGCAATTGAGCTGTCTGCACAGCGTGCCATTGGAGCTATAATTTTTCCCAATTAAAAAACCCAGAGTTTTACTTCTGTGATTTCATCAAATAATTTTATACCATATAGGTTTAACAACTATAATTTGTAACTGGCCAAAAAAAGAAAGGAAAGAACAGAAATGTGTCTGGATGGTTAGGCTGGTTGAAATACTGCCTATGGTTAGGCTCCACTTGATTTAAATGACCACTTGGGTAATTGTCTTGGCAGAATGTGCACCTACTATGTGAGAAGACCTGCATATGCATAGATCTGTATATGCATAGTATATGCTGTGTAACCAGTCTCCTTGAGATCAGTCCAGAGGTGGGATCCAGCAGGTTCTCACGAGTAGGTTACCCTGTTTCCCCGAATATAAGACATCCCCGGAAAATAAGACGTAGTAGAGGTTTTGCTGAAGTGCGAAATATAAGGCATCCCCCAAAAGTAAGACGTAGCAAAGTTTTTGTTTGGAAGCATGCCTGACGAACAGAATACAGAAATATAAGACATCCCCTGAAAATAAGACATAGCGCATCTTTGGGAGCAAAAATTAATATAAGACACTGTCTTATATTCGGGGAAACACGGTACTAATTATTTGTGTGTGCCAAGAGGGGGTTACAAATTGGTGATTTTGCCATGTGATTTTTGCCTTAGTTACGCCCCTCCTCTCAGCAGTAACGCACAGAACTTGAAGCAGTCTAGCAGGAGGTGCACCGGCGTGCGTGGCAGCCTGCGCCTGCGTGCATTCGTTTCCCGCCCAAGGACCGGCCGGCGCAGCGGCTGCATCCTTGCCACACCCCCGCCCAGGAATGCCCCACCCCCAGAATGCCCGGCCACGCCCCCGTTGTGTCCTGCCCAGCCCATTGGCGCTATGCCACAGTTTGAATCCCACCACCATGGGAACCTGTTACTAAAATTTTTGGATCCCACCACTGGATCAGTCTCCTTGAGATCATGGAATATTACTGCAGGATGAGAAAACATTTTAAAATGAAATTACTTACAAAGAGAATAAAATACTGGCCACTATCTGCTCAGGAGTGCATATTGCTTATTAAATGCTTTTCTTGAATTCATTGTAACTGTGCCAGACTTCTGAGAATCTGAAACTCAGGGCTAGGCTGCAGTGATAGTATCTAAGCTTAAAAAATATTGGGTGTTTATGTTGGGTGGGGTGGGGGTGGACAGGACTGATTTTGATTGAGTCTGTGGTACTAAGGTAACACTAACCTTTTGCTTACACCATCTCTTCAGCTGCTATCTCCCAGTGTTAAGGGAAAGACAAGTACAATGTAAGTGCTCATCTTCTCTCCCCCCCCCCCCCGCCCCCACTGTTACCAATAGCAGCTTGGGGAGAGAAGGCCAGGGAAGGAATCAGTCCCAGGGGAAGGCTGAAGTTTCTAATACCCCAAAACCACAATTCTGATTAAAATTCTATCCCCACCGCCACTGCCCAGCAGCTTCTTTACATATCAGAAGATCCAATCACAGATCCTCAGCATAAAGTATAGTATGGTTGTCAATGAAGTGTCATTGATGCTAAGGAAGTTTATGCACTGTGATAGTTCTGTGTAGCTTTCATTGCCACTGTGAATACAGAGGCATTTGGCAACAGACCATCTATGCAACAGTTTTCTTTACATGCTCATTTCCTCAGCATTCTACCACCCATGGCTGCCATTTCCTCTCCCACACCATAAAGGTCTTTTAAAAAATAGATAGCCTTAGGTGTTGTAGCATTATAATGTCATAAAAATATATCTGAACTCCCAGCTTACATATTTTAAAAAATATCTTGCTCCTTGTGGTGCAAAGATACAAGGGGACAGATGAGATACTTACATTTTTCTTAAAAATGAAAACTGGGAATTCATAGGAAGTATTAGGTAGATTGTTATCACATTATACCTTAGCAATATGTCAGTTACCTAAAAAAAACACCCTGTCCTATAAGGAAGAGTGGCAGCTGTGGGGAAGAGGTGCGGAGTCAAGATTAATAGTTCCATGTAGGAAAAACCTATTCATGAGTAAATGCTTTACAACACAGAGTATGCTAAGTTAATAATTAATAAATAAAATGACTGGCATGAAAAAAAAAACTTACCTAAAACCACAAAGATTTGCAAGTCATGTTCAGAACTGACTTGGTCTCCTACTCCAAATCATCTCCAAGGTTATTCTGTATGCTATATCCCAGCGCACAAGGAGAATCTCAGAGGGCGCTATAGAGCCGGACTTGCAATACTAATCAAAACTTCTTTATTTTCTGATGTTTTGACTCTTCCAGTTTGTGAACACTTGGCGCATGCAGTAAAGATAGCAGGGGAAGGCCGCAGTCTCATAATGATTAATGTTTACCTTCCCCCTAGCTCCATCAATAAGACAAGGGAAACACAGTGGCGTAAAATCACTGAATATTTAGAAACTTTACAACTTTCTAACAAATGCGATGAATGGTTGGTAGCAGAAGATCTTAATGCCAGGGTCGGTAAAGAAAGAGGTCCCCAAAAGTCACACATAAGGATCAGGAAAACGTTGCGAAGCTTGAGCATGTGGTGAGAGAGAGAGTGTACCTTGGTCACTATTAGCAACCAGGGACTGCACGTTCTACAAAAACAAGTGCCTCTGCTTGGATCCATGCCGGAGCAACAATAATAATTTAGCTGTCCGTTTATATTTTTGTTATATTTCATAAACTTACATTTCCTAAAAGTATTGTGTTAGTACACTGCACTAAAAGTACTTGTGTATTATTTAGTACATTGGGATGAAAATGGACCTTGTGGAGATGTAAGCCATTTAAGCATGGTCAATATTTCTCTTTGAACAAATAAATGTAGCTTGACCTTTAAAAAGACTGATGCAGAATATGACATTCTAGTAGGTTGCCAGATCAGAAACCTTATTTGAGTGTGACATTCAGGACTCACAGAGGCCATTGATTTGTGGAAGATGATTAGTATCTTGGTGGTTTTGACTGGCCTTAGAATGTCAGGTAAAAATTATTTTAGGTTAATTAATGAGATGACAGATTTGGACTTCTGTCATTACCTTTTAAATCTGGTGAGCAAATTATTATAATTTAATGCATTGAAAATTCTAAAATACTAAGTATTGAAACATAATTAACCTAACTTAGAATCATGCCTTGTTACACGTACTGAGCAGATTTTTAAAAGCTGAATTTGGGGTTTTTGAAAGTTTTTTGGTTATATTTAAAGCTTAATTGACTTCAGAGTGTTCAGAAAAGTGTTGAAGGATGTAAATAGATATTTGCTGAATTCTTCATGCTAAAGTGCACAGCTTTCTTAAAATTCATCAGATTACTAGTGGTGGTACTCTTGCATTATGTGGTCAGGACCATATGCTATTAGTTTGTCAATCTATAGAATTTTAGCAAGGAAGAGAGCAACTTTTGAAGTATTCAGTTTTGTTTTGTTTTGTTTGGGGACTGTCAATCTGAATGTTTAGGCATACCATTGACAAATGCTGAGATTGCAGTTAGGCAATGTTCCAGGTACTAAAAAAAAGTAACACTTTGCTTTTTTGTCTGACATGTGACAGTTCATTCAAGCCATGAGTACAAGTGCCAGGTCCATGCATCACGTTCTTCCCAGTGACTTCACAACAACATTTGCAACTGTCTTTGATCCATCCATCCAAGTATGAGGAGCAGTTGTTCTGGGTCTCAGACAGAGACAGGCCTCTTTCACCTCATCCTTCTTAGGCATCTTTAACTAGAGATGCCAGTACTCTGCTGTACTTACAGTCAAGCACTGTTCACTGGGCATACCTATGGTGAAAATAACATGAGTACACAGGAAGTGAGAATGAGCGTGCTGACCTTGTCACAACCTATGCATCATCAGTGATGCTCACATTCTGGCAAAGTCATCAGACATACTGTCTCCCCTCCTGCCTCCTTCGGAAATCCACTTGCTGCCAACTATTACTTGACATTGGCCCTTTCCCTTCTCCTCCATGGCTATTTCTGCTTCTACTCACCTTGTCACATTTGAGCTGTCTCACCACATGCTTCCCTTGCACCCAACTTCTCTGAACCCCACTTTCCTCCTTCGGTACTACACTGCTCTTGTTTCAAGCGTAGCACATTTTCCAGCTCTTGTCACTGGCATAGCTCCCTTCTTCTATCAGTCAAGAAACCTATAATGCCAATTCTCTCCTGTTGCTTTCTGGCAACAGAATTTGCTCCTGCTGCGGAATTTATTTCTCTGCTTGGTCATGATTGGCAGACATGTCAATCACTCCTTCTTCTCCTATGCAGTGAAAGGGAACGATTCAAGGGCTTAAATCAGCCTCCAATATATGTCAGACCTCTCACTGGATTCTCATTGGTGAGATAGCTTTTTCAGTTTAGGACCAGCTTTGTTGCCACGGGAAAAAGAAAAGTGCTAAACTCTATTTTTCCAGGTTCCTGACTCCTATCCAAAGTTGCATGGTGGTTGCCCTACTGTGAGGCCCAGGGGATTTGCCTTAGTTGTAAGACCTTTAGTGTTCCTAAATCTGATTTACGCTGGATGCAAAGACATATGTTCTGATTACCTTTTTAGTAACTATTGATTTTTACCATATCGTGTCGTAACTCATAAACTAGTACTTGAAAGAATGAAACTTACAATAGAAAATCCAGATTTTTAGACTCACTTATTTTTAGGCATAATATTTTCTTTAGGAATAAAATAATATGTTCCCATGATTGCAAGACACGTGGGTTGGGAGCTGCACTGAGGAGTGTGTAAGGGTATGAAAAAGCCCTCCAGCCTCTTTCAACAATGGTGGGGGTGCTTGTGGAGGAGGCAGGTAGAAACCCATGCAGCCTGCCAGTCTGTTGTTTAAAGTTTTCTTACAAAATATTTGTTCAGATACTTCAAAAATTCTTAGATGCAGAGGACCAAGGGAAGTGTTATGATATGTGCTTAGTGTTGAATGACTTTCCCTGGTTTGACTCCTGAAAAGATGCCTGGATGCATGTTTAACAAGGTTACAAATGGAAATAAAATTGGCAAGACCCTATCAATCATTACCACTGGTATGTATTACCTACTTCATAATGGAGACTTTCCCTGGCAATTAGCTCTATTATTTTAATTTATTTTAATTATTTATTTTAATTTTAATTGATACAGAAATTGGATGCTGCTTTTAAATTGTTTTTATATTTATATTTATATTTATATTTATATTGGTCTTATCACTGTTGTAAACCGCCCTGAGCCCTTCGGGGGAGGGCGGTATAAAAGTAGAATAATAAATAAATGAATGAATGAATGAATGAATGAATGAATGAATGAATAAATAAATAAATAAATAAATATTAAAAAATTTATATGACCTTATGGAACACACAATGTAGCATCATCAACAACTGGATTTAATTTGATATCCCTAAAGCAGTCACACACTATGCAGTTTACTCAATAAAATATGAATAAGTGATTTCGAGGCAAATTATGTGATAGTTGTGAAGTAATCCAATAGGATTTTAGAACCCCTGTGTGTGTATATTCACAAGAGTTGAAGGATCTCTGCAGAGAAACCTCACTAGGGCTAGTGAAAATGAAAAAACTGTATAGCTTCCAATATGTGGCTTTCTATTTCTGTAAGGGACTTCCAGTGGACTTCCTCTACTAAATCAGCTGCAAGTCTGTAGAGATTTAGCTCAGAAATGTGACTCTGTCTGCCTTGCTATAGAGCAAAGTTTCTACTATGATTTATTTTTACACTTTTCCTTCCTCCGCTCGCCTTCCCTCTTGTGTCCTTTTCAGCATGCAAAGATCTAGTAGCTCCTACTCGTGATCGGAAGCTGAACACATTTGTGCAGATCACAGTGGTGCATCCAGGGGAACAGACGTCAGTTAGATATTCAAGCACGGAAATTGTGGAGGTGAGCTCTTTCTTTGTTGCATCGCCGTTAGTCACTGAAAGACTGTCTTTTACTTCTCCTCCTTTCTTTCATTTCCTAAAGTCAGGAAAGCTGTTGTTGGTTTTTAGCTAATGCAGACAGCTGCAGCATAGAAAAAGTTCTTACAGAAAAATATGTAAACATTCGTGGTTCTTCATATAGCTGGAGCAGTGCTGGAAAAATATTGCTTCTCCCTTGATTTAAAAAATGTTGAAGTAACAAAATAAAAACTTTTGGTGAAGAAAAATGTTGGATCCTAAGAGAATTTTGTTTGTTTGTTTTAGTCATCCTTTTAATGCCATAAAAAATGAACGCTGCTTTTTATTGATAATATTGGTAGCCTCTGCTTACTGCATCTAACAGTAAAGCCTAAAGAGCTTTTCTGGGTTGTTGTCTGATCAGATTGTTACTGGAGAAACAAAGTTCCTGTTTTCTGTCATCAGTTAAGGAGTTTTGGAGTGTGCATTGGGGAAGAATACAGCATCTCCATAAAAGCATTTTTGACAATTAAACTGGGGTGCCTCCAAGCATACAAAAATTGCTTTTTGAGAAAACTTGTGGCCGGTTTTCTAGTTGTCACATTTTGAATAATCAGCAGTCTTAAAAGGGTAACTCATTCTATAAACAGCAGGATGTTTCAGTACAGACAGTTGGGCATGTTTTACTGCATTGGCTGGAACAGATTATTCATGTACATGGTGAATCATTTCCTATTGCTGGGCTCTGGGCAGACAGCTAGGTGTGTGTTCAAGCTCTTTTGAGTTACAAGCATAGAAAAGGGAAAATAAAATATAAATAAATATCAACTTATTTATATTTTATTTCACCTTTTCTATGCTTGTCAATTAAAAAAACATTAAAACCATTGCATAATGTTTAAAAACGCTAATAGCTGTCAAATGGCCAGGGTCCAATGAGCTACTTTAGACATTCTAATTTGAATACTAGATCCCCATTCTGGATTGAAAATCAATTGTGGAAGTTATCCTTTTTTAAAAAGAAGTTTGTCATTTCGAAGAGGCAACTTATTTAAGAAGTGTGCCCACAGTCTGCTGGGCTTGCAGAATAAGTGGCTCATTTCCTAGGACCCCAGGCTATAATTGTCAATGATAGTATAAGTAGTGAGAAGACATACTCATAATTTGTAGCAGTTTACAGTTCCCTTTATATGATGGGCAGATTTTGCTGACAGTTGAAGAAACTTACTACAAGTGACAATATGATTGAGGAAGGCTTCAAAAATTTAGATACTAGCTTTCCAGAATTAAATTGAATGCCCTTACAAATATTGCTACCTTTAAAAATATGAATATAGAAGAGCTAATAAATAATTGCAACTTTTCTATTTGGCCTTTCTCCTTAGAGATTTCAGGGAGAAAGTATTTGTTTTAAACATGAATATGAACATGTAACACAAATGTTTTTTTGACCTTTTTGGTTCAAACTTCTGATGACATGGTAGTAGTACAATTATTAAACCAAGAAACTAACCAACAAACACAAGCCACCAGTTTGCTGGACTTATGGACTCCTTCCTTCCTTCCTTCCTTCCTTCCTTCCTTCCTTCCTTCCTTCCTTCCTTCCTTCCTTCCTTCCTTCCTTCCTTCCTTCCTTCCTTCCTTCCACTTGAGGGCATGGGATCAGTCCCTGTCTGCTAGTCACAAAAGGTCAAGGAACAGTGGCTCTCATCATTAACATTTGAAAAGGCAAAGAGTTAGCAGAAGAAATGGGATGCCATCCTAACCTCGCCATGTTCACTGAAAATACTGCCAGATCTAGAGAGAAACCAGACTTCATTCTTACAAACATGACCTTTTAATTTTTATCTACTAAGTTACCTTGGTGTAACTATAACGTTAACGACACCATCCAAAGGGGGTTATCCACCTGTGGGAGTGGCGCATGGCTGTGCCACTGGGTTTGGCCTCCCTGGGGCTCTTGTCCTGGTGGAGGTGTGAATCCACTGGCATGTAACTGCCATGGCCCTTCCCAGTGATGGGATACAGTGCCAGCATCTCAGTGCCCCTGCTGTTGCCAGCATAGTGGGGGCAGACTGAGGGCATGGCTAGAGGAGGACCTGATTTTAGACAACTTTTTCCTGCCACATTACACCAGCTGCCAGGAATTCAGACATAAAGCACCAAACAGGTGGTGTAAGTCTGTGAAGCCCAATGGGGGCTTCTCGGCAGCAGGGAAACTTTTTCACTTTCCATGCCAACCCACCTCTTTGGGAAGCATCTCTGGGAATGGTAGGGCGAGCGGCGGTGGCACTACAACCAGCTGCTGGGCCTCCTGGATGGGGCTGCCCATCTTGAAGATGTGATATATGTAAATTGCATAGCATTAAAAATGAGGAAAAATAGAAAGACCTTCATTTGAGCTGACGTGATCAAATACAAGGAATTAGGAAGATAGCATTACTTACACTAGTATTACTTACACTAGCATTACTTACACTAGTTATTGTTAATAGGTCAAATATTATTTAAGGTATACTTATTTTCCAATTATGGCAGTGACCCTGACGACTTAATATGTCACCCAGTCATTATCACATGCTTTATCTGTTCTGTTTTAGGATCAAAAATTGGGGGTGTCATTGATGTACTCCCCCTCTTTTCTCCTCGGTTGTTATATGGTAATTACCTCAATAATTTCATGCATATATGGAGATAAAGTGGTGCCTGTAATAGCAGAGAGATATGAACATTCAAGAAGAATTTTGGTGAAATTTGCTGAATACTGGTACACAGCTATTTCTGATCCTGCCTAGTGCTCCCCATATCCCCCACCCCCCTGTTGCTTGAATTGTAATATGAGGCTGCCGAAATGAAGTACTTTCAAATATGGGTGGCTTAGATTATGAATGAATGAATTGCTGTCCTAATTAGAAAAGCTCTGATATATAATGACACAATCGCCTGAGGCTGTTAGTTGTGATGAACTCTGTTTCTGTGTCCTGAAACATCTATCTTCAGTGTGACTAAGCATTTGCTGTAGTGTTATATTTTGTGTTTCTGGCTCTGACAACTGGCAATCCAAATCTCTGTTTACTGTATGAGGATCACTGCCTTTGAAAAGCCTATGGTTTTTATGTCATTGTCTATAATAGCACGCAGCATGTTGCACAGCTGTTACCTTGCTAAATCTGAGCTGTTTGCCTCTTCCATACAGGGAACAAGAGACCCACTGTTTCTGACTGGTGTGACGTTTCCACCAGATTACCCTATCTATGAAGAAACTAAAATAAAACTAACAGTCTATGATGTTAAGGATAAATCTCAAGACACAGTAAGTGCTGGCAGTGCTTCTTTTGCTAAATATTGCCTGGCAGTGTGATTGGTCTTGTAATGAGTTGCTTTTGAGCCCTGGCCATCCTGTTGAAAAATGGTGGGTGTTGCCATGAAAGAGTCAAGATTGTGTGTGGCATTTCTGTTAAAGATGGCTTAGCATGTGGAATACACTGAACTAAGAAGTTTACTATAGCCGTAAATTCTTTGCTAGAAGCCTTTCTCTTGAGGTATGACAGAAAGATAATCAATTTGGAGTTTAATATTTATATGTTTATATATGAATCACGTCGAATATATTGTAACTTCATTCTTGCAGGCCTTTTGTTATTTTTTTATGGAAAGTTCTATATATTATATAACACTGGGAAACAAACTGTTTACAGGACTGGATAGCAAATTGCTTACAATCATGATGCTAGAAAAGGTTACATGAATAAGGTTTTCATTCCACCATATTTTAAAATTAAAATACTTTAAAATGTATTTATTTATGTTTGATGTCTAGTTCTTTAAGCAAGCAAAAATACTTTAAAAATTATTTGCCCGATTGTAGCCTGTTCTCCTTATGTTTATATTCAAGTATATCTTTTAAATACTTTGCAGGTGCTTTACAAATACAGGGGATATAAAAGGGGGGGATATAAAGAAGTTATGAGGCTTTTGTTGCCATATGACTCTTTTTGCTTCTGGAGGGAGAAAAAGTAAGGTACTCACATATAGACTGAAATGTTGTGGGCTCAGATTTTATTCAAGGACAATTTCAAAATGTGATCTATTGTTGCAGAAACCCCTAAAATTTTCTCACTGATCTTCCTTCATGTTTAGTTTGGATAGTAAAGACTACTTTGAACCTAACAAATCAAAATTATTGTGACATCTCAATAGAGTGAAAGAACAAATTGTGGTTTGTTGTTTTCTTGAGGAATCCATTGTGAATTCCGTAAAACCAGTTTAATCCCTGAAGTTTCTACGAATCCTAGTCATTGGCTATCTGAAAGAATAATTCTTTTATCTGATTCGATCCAAGTCACAACACATACATGGCTTTATTATTCGTAACAAGGGAGTTTTCCATATATAAGCAATGCATGAGGGAAAGGACAGGGAGCATAAACGTCCAAGGATTTTCAAGCCTTATTTTCATAACAAAAAAATGGTTTGTTGTTAGGTATTAATTTATTGTCAGATTTGCTTTTCCATTTGCGTTGATGCTAGCTAGGTGCTGTGAATAATCAGTCAACTGAAGAACAGTCCAGTATTACTTGAGAAGTGCTTTGTGATGCATACTTTTTTTTTTAAAAAAGAAAAAGACATTTAGAATTAATTTGTTTTGGTTGCATAGCATTGGGTTGAATCCATTTACTTCCAATAAATGAGGAATCTTCCTCCAATAACAGAAGCCTTAATGGAACCTTGGTTTCTTAGTTACTGAAAATGAGTTGTTGATATCAACTCAGTACTTCCAGTACTTTGCCGATGGGAGCCTTCAATCTTGTCATTTTCATAGAAGGAGAGAGAACTTCATGACTTGGTCATTGATTTGGAATTATAACAACTGATTCAGTATTTTACCACGTTGTGACAACTTATAGGGCTTCTGGTAGTTTTGGAACATGGCTGTATTTTTAAAGCATCTGCAAAGACTGACTGTTGTGGGTTTTCTGAGCTGCAGGGTCTGATAGTTTTTATCCTAATGATGAGATGTATTTTCTCCATGATACATCTTAACTGTGACATGCCTCTGAAGGTGCCAGCCATAGATGCAGTTGAAGCATTAGGAGAAAAAACTGGGTAAGACTAATAGTGTGATCCTGGGGCAAGTCCTCGAGTATCCCCTCAGGAGGTGCATAATATGACTCTTCTAGCGCTTGGCATAAATCTCCTTACTACAGTGCCAAAGCTTTACTGGGGAGCTGCTAAAAGGTAGTCACAGCCCATGGATCTGCATAGGGCAGTTCCACAGGGGTTGGGGAAGCATCCCTGTTGGCTTCCTGGCTGCAGCACAGCAAGCATTTTTGGAGATAGTGTGGCTGCGTCATCCCTGGCCACAGCCCAACTATCCCTCCTCAGGATTGCACTGCCCATCATAATGTGACAAGGAATTGGCCATTAAGATAAGCTTTATAGTCCCTGGACAAAGTTTAGTATAAAGGTTTAGTACCAGAAATGTTACCTAATGTGTGAAGGTTGGAGAAAGTGCATGAGAAGGAAGCAGGCAATGGGCACAAAATATTGTGGTGTATGCATCTGGTCAGTGGTACCAACAAAGTAGCTCAGACAGGATTTAGGTTTCCTGGAACAGCAGTGATACTCCAAGGTACTGTAAAGTTTATCACTACTCAGTGGTAGCAACATTTTTTTTTAATCCCTGCATTTTTGTTGCAAAAACAGACTCTCTCTTTCTCAGGCAACTTTTTTTGTGTTTGTTTCTGTTCTGGCTGTATGTATTCTGAGCAGAGGTGTATGGCCCTAGGGACAGGGGGTTCCCTCTGTCCCCGGGCATCACTAATCTGGTCATGTGGGGGGCCCGCAAAATTGGGGGGGGGCGCCACCACGTGACCAGAAAGACATTCATCAACATGGGTGTGGCCAAGGAAACCTGAGGACACCGCCCCTTCAAGCCCTGACTCCCGGCTCCATCTGGGAAGAGCAGAATTATCAAGCAAGCCTTTATTGGCATAGACAAAAGTACAACAATAGTAAAAAAAAACTGATTAAAAACATATACAGTACAGGAAATACATGTTAAGTGGAGGGAAATCTACTGGCATTTAGTAATTTCCAGGAGAAAGTCTGCCACTATCATACAGAGAGAAGGATCAGGATTGTCCAGCAAGTAGTGTAATCTAAATAAATTGGGGAGATCGGTAAATGTAAGAAGAGCAGAAGCAACTGAGGCTCTGTCCTCGTCGCCTTTGGTTTCTATGCAGTGCTTATAAAACCAAAGGAGATGAGGACGGAGCTGGCTGGAAGCCGGGAGCCAGGAGAGGGTGGGGCTGAGGCCCCCCTGAGCATAGCAGGGGGGCACCTGGAAAATGGCTGTCTCTGGGCGCCATTTTCCCACCATATTCCTCTAATTCTATCTGGTATTTTTGTAACATTTTGCTCCAATATAGTGTGTCATTTTTGAAATGACTGTTTAGCAAAAGAAAGAGTGTCATTGCTCTAACATATTGAGAATGCTGTGTCTTATACAACTGAGTACTTTAACAACAAACATAATTGAGTACTTTAGCAACATTAGCAATAGCAGATATGTTCAGTTTGTAAAACAGGAATTGACAATCATTCTCAAGTCTCTTACCCTGGAATTGGTGTAGCTGAGCTATTTCAGAACCCTGGGTTTTTTCATTTATGCAAGATATCCTTATCTTGTGGATAATTTTAAAATTAGTTGTAGAAACCATATACCGAAGAGAGTCACCTTCTTGAAAGATCTATGCTGACATCTGTTTCCACATCACAAATATTTTCCTCGCATATTGCCATAAGCCAGTTTACTTTATGTTTCACTGACTTAAGTCAGACCATCTCAAAAAAATGTTATAGATGAATTTTCTGTTAATATTGCAGTTGCCTAGATCATTGTTCTTTAAAATCGGGATTAGAAATACTCCCAACATTAGCCCAGTTTAGCTCTTCTATCTATCTATGTCAGGTTGACCTCTAATGACTTGATCACAAGCTGGCCCTTGTAGAGAAAGAAAGGTGGGATATCAGTTCTGAGCTAAACTGTTGTGATGATGACTAGAGCTGTCTTTCAAGTATAGTGCCTGTGACAGCACATCAATTAGTGCTATTCTGAGCAGAATTAACACCATTCAAAATCCATTGGTCAGTGAACTTGGAAGATTGCACATCATTTTTTGGTCAGCAGTTCCATGAGATCATTGTCTAGACTACATATTCAGTAGAAATGTGGTCTTGCCATCCTGGGACTATATCACTTCAGAAGGCCAGTGGTATAATGTTTATATGCCGAAGCCACTTTGAAACTCCCTGCACTGTCAGGAAAAGGGATTCCATTCCAGTTTTTATGTTGATGTTATTGACTGCGTAAATGCATATACACTGGTAGGATCTAATTTGCAGCAACCTGTACACAGTAGTATAGACCACATTTATCCAAGTGATTTTGTGAATGATTTTGTACAGGGCTACCCTATTATCTGCATAGAAAAAGCCTCCCTAGTAATTCATGTTTGCGTAGTTTTGGGAAATGTAGGGGAGTGGATGCATTTTTTATTTCCTCAGGCAGATCATTCTACAAGTTGGAGTCCGCAGCACAGAAGGTATTTATGTGAACAGTTGTTGATTTTGCCTATTTGCAGGTTGTCATCTGCAGAAGACCCTACTCAGAAGAACCAAGCTGTCATGGTGGAGTATAGGGAGAAGGATGGTCTTGCACAAATATGAAGGTTAAGGCCATTAAGGGCTTTGTGATAGCCAGGACTTTAAATTGAGCCATTGGGATAGGGAGCCAGAAAAGTGACTGCAGAATGGGAATAATATATATGTGTCACCTAGCTCTGGCTAATAGCTGAGTTGCAGCATTCTGCATCAATTGCAGTTTCCAAATGGATTCTGAGAGAAGACCAATATACAGTACATTACAGTGGTATAATCTCAATGTAACTGGATCCAGGTGGCCAGGCCAGCTGTATCAAGGCAATGAGACATTTTTTCAGACTAGGCTGAATTGGAATAAAACTACTTTTAAAGCTGCATTCACTTCTTTCTCCAGCAATAATATTGGGTCCAGTGTAATCTTGAGCCTTGTCAATCAAGTTGGCATGAATCAGCTGAATTCCATCGAAAGTGAGGTCCTCTGCCTTCCCAACCAGCATTACTTCCATCTTTCCAGGATTTAATTTCAGTTTGTTCACTCTTAGCCAGGAGGCTCCAAACTACAGGCCACATCTGGCCTTCTGCAAGATTTTATCCAGCCCATAGAGGTGAGCAACCAGCTTTGATACAACCCAGCGTGGCTGGCCTGACAACTGGGCTAGGAGTCTGGGCTAGAGGCAGGACTCTGTGAGCTAGTTGGAGAGTGGCAAGCATGGTCCTCAGCAGCCAACAGAGGCTGTCCTTTCCTCCCAGCCATTTAAACAGAAGGGACATTCACTGTCTAATCTGTCCTCGGAGTGGGCTAGACCAATGGCCTGTAGGCCAGTGGGGGAGCGGAGGAAAGTCCTGACCAGCTGAGCAAGGTCATCTGGCAGGTGGGGAGGGGGAGGGGAATAGGATTCATAGGGGTATAAAGGGAACTGGATAGGGAAGAAAGGGCTGGCTAGGAAAAGGTGTCGGAGGAGGGCAAGGCCAAGGAGAGCATGAGGAAAGAATAGCACTGTCTCAGCAGGCAGTAGGAAGCCCATCATGGGACTTGGAGACTGGGGCGGTTGCATAGCTCCAGCCCTGAAGTCTCTTGAATTTCATGTGGGACGGAGGCTGAAGCAGGCGAGCCCAGCCCAACTCGACTTGCAGTTCTGCATAGAACTCCACCGTGGCAGCCTCCGGGTTCCATGTGGAACTCAAAGACAGATATTCTGCTGGTGGAGTTCAGGTAAGTGAAGGGGGGAGCAAAGGGAAGGTAGAGATAGGGGTAAAATTCAGATTTGGGCATAATGGACTCAGTTTTTTTCAGGAATCCTAGATTTTCTAATATGGGGCTTCAGAAATATCCAGAATTTCCCCCCAAATTCTGGCCCATTAAATCCAATTTTTACTGGACTTTTTTTTTGTACACCTCTAGTGCAGGGTAATTTATTGTATATTACACTATTAGAAAAACAAATACTGACAACTATAATTATAAAGGATATTTGGAAGCATTGGGCAAGAGAATCAGATTATTTGATATTCTTCAATAAAAACAGCCAGAAGCATTGTGTTTGCTTTTATAATATAAGTAATTAATATGGAGGGGATATTGTATTTTTCTTTTTTTAATGTTGTTATTCGTTGAACTGGGATAACATTTCTGGGGGGAAAAGAAAAATACTATGTGGTAGGGAAAATGAGAATTATTGCTGGTAATTCAACTAGTATGTAGTGTAGGGATACTCACAGGATAGATGACAGGTTGGGTTGTATAAGGGTACAGTTAATTTGGTCCACAAACTAAATACTTCTATTCCAGGTCTGCGCAATGCATGACCAAATGAACAGAGGCCAATTAGCCATATATGTCTTTCCACAAGGGATCTAATCAATCTCCAGGTTTTGCCAGGAATATAAAAATAGTAAGGTTGTTGAGCACGAGAGCAGCCAAAATGGATTACTATTTTCATCCTGATACATTGCTAACTGAGTGTATGCTTGTTCTGGTTTACTGAGCTTTGTTTTAGGCTCTGCTGAGTTAGATCAGTTCCTTCAGGGATTAGGTTTATTAATTTTTGGAATAAAAATAAGCTTTCAAGTGTACCACACTACATCATGCATAAATGTTTCTTTATGTTTTATTTTCATATGCCATGGATGCAAGACTGACTGGGTGGGACATTTCTTTTTTTAAAAGAATGTTATCATTAGACCATAAAGTAACATAACAGATGTCCTTTATTGCACAACACTTTGGTTCTACAGTGTTAGGGATTCCAAGAGGCTGCATCAGCACACTAAAGTTTTGTATTCTTGTTCTTGAGAGCCTCTTTTTTGTTATTGAACTTCAAACAGTATCTCAATGAAATAACTGAGGATGTTTATGAAGCCAGCAGACCTATAATTTGGAGACATGGATGGTTTCTCGAAATCTGACTTTTGATGGCATCTGACATTTTGCTGTCACCAAAGCTGCCTATCTCTTAGTTCAAACTTAAAGGAAGAGAAAAAGGGGAAGTATTCCTTTCAAAATGCAAGTAGACAGGCCATGAATATATCTCTGTTAACAACACTAAAAATTCTGTTCTCCTTGGTAGATGTGCAGTCTTTCTCCTGCAGTTTTTCTTTTGCAGTCTCAACAGACTGTCAAAGATGTTCTCTGTGCTGCCTACTACGGTAGTTGCTGACTATCTTTTCTGTGCAGTAATACCCTAGTATCTTTTCTGTGCAGTATCCTTTCTGTGCAGTAATACCTTAACTGGACAAAAATGATTTGTCCTCACTTGCAGTATGTCAGTCAATAAAATGCATACGTGGGTGGCTGTCAACCAGAAACATGCCTCACTAGTTCCTAAGGAAATTAGATTTATTTGAAGAGGATGAAGCAAGATATGTTTCTAGTAGATAATGCCAAGCTCTTTGAAGTAGCAGTTTTAGTGTGTGCTTCTCTTTGGCGGAGTCCGCACAGGCCAAAAACAGTGCCTCTGAAATGTTAAAAACACTCTCACCCCCACCAGGTGTAAACGCTGTTTCCCTGCTGGCACTGTGGGAACGGCACCGGGTTGGAGGCACCATTTTCGGCGCCTCCATTTTCCCTCACACTTACTTTCTCTCCTTCTGGAGCTCCGAAGGGATGGGGAGGCATGCCCACGCTGCTCTTAGACCCCCAGGGGTTGGAGAGCAGCATGGGTGTGCCTCCCTGTCCCTGTGGAGGGAGAGAAAGTAAGTGTGGGGAAAGAAAATGGAGGTGCCTCCATGTGGAGGTGCCCCCTCAGGCCGTGGCTGCTTTATGGCCACTCGCACTTCAGCATGCGAATGGCCCCAAGACTCCACCAGCATTATATATGCCAGTGGGACACCGCTGTAGGGGTCCATGTGGAATCTGCCTTTGTGTTGTTGCAGGATGATTTGGAAGAGAAAAAAACTTAGCAACAGTAATATAAGTAAAAGTATGATCTTATTGATTTTACCCCAATAATGATCATGTTGCTTGAAATGTGTAGGGAATGAATGTAATAACAACTTCAAAATACCTCTGGTATACTTTTTTCTGACAGTAATTTTTGTGCAGCAGTGGACCTTTCTGTTTTGTTGGGAAAGAAAATTTGGAACATTCTGCTTTGACCACTCTGAGAAGCATACAGCATGATTACTTTTAGTTCTGGCTGTTGTCGGTTTTCCAGGCTGTGTGGCCTTGTTCTGGTAGTTTTTGCTCCTAACATTTCACCAACATTACTTCCATTGTCACTAATGAGAGCCTGAGGATACTTGCAAAAGCAACTAACATTAATGATAATTTTTTAAAAAAAAGGTTATCCAAGTTCATGGTACTATTTCATTAATGCAGAGTAGTGAAAAAAATCCTCTTCTTCATGGCTACTTAACTAAGGAGTTGCAGAATTTATCCAGTCCTATATTTGAAAGATCTGGATCATATCAGTGTGGGATGCCTAAGGAGATTATTTGACTCAGACCAGAAAGTGGCTAGGTTACTAGTGCATTCTGTGTCAGGTTGAATTGGCGTCATTCCATGCTCTCAGCTGCAGATAGGTACTTCAAAGATTTCATGCAATTTTTTCTGCCATATATAATTAGATCCATATAATTGTCTCCTTTGTAAAGTGGCCACTATCTTCAATGTACAATGCAGAGTAATAGGAACATTTTAAAAATTAAAATGTTAGTCCATCTGAAACTTAGATTGAGGAGTATGATTGATGAGTTTTCAATAATATCTGGTTATGAGTTTAAAATCTCTGTTCTAATTTTTTCTGGTTGATGTTCCAGATTCTGAAATTAAATGTCAGAAAGTTATTTTAGGTCTTATTTCAGAAAGATGCAAGAATTAATTGGAAACAAACTAAGCAGAAATGGAAGATTGGGGGTGGGGGTTGTGCAAAACTAAATATTTCTTTTTTACTAACATATCTCAAAGATTCAGTGGTTAATTCATTGGCTTCAGGACATGATATACGCTTTGATACAGACTGAACTAACCTCATCTATACCATTGGAATTTTTGATAAAAGAGGAAAAATTCTATTTTAAAAGATCTAAAATAATCAGCAGTATTAAGTAGCAACTCAGATTTGCCTCTCGCTCCTCCCTGTTGGCACTCACTGTTCTTGAATTAGACTTAAAATTTAAGATGGACTGAACGCATTAAGTGGAAAGTTATTAACTAGAACATTTCCATGGAGTAATTAAAATAATGCAATTGTAGCCTATGAAACAGTACATCAGAGTAGTGGTTATTCCGTTGCTTTGTATATTTACAACTACATAACTTGGTGCACCATAAAATTTATAAAGGGGAACTGAGGGCAGTGATGAAAAAGTTCAATGTTTATATCAATGTATAAATATCCGTTTATTATAATTACTAGCAGCAAAGTCCATTGTGGGGAGAGATACAATGGTCTCTAGCAAAGTGGGGGAGAAAACAAGCATTTCCCCTCAGTGGGCTTTACCAGGGTGGTAGTGACCCCCTCTCATCCTGGCATGCCACCTACCTGGTCCTGAGTCTGTGGCTTGGGGTGGGGATAGGTGGGAAAGTGAGGGTTGGGGAAGGGTGGAGAGGAATGATTTGGAGTAGGGGTAGAAAGGTGATACTTTGGGTGGGGGTGGAAAGGTAAGGGTGAGGGTGGGGGAAGGTAGGAAGGTGTGGCTTTGGTTGGAGAGAGGGTAGAATGGGGAGGCTTGGGTGGAGGAGGGTGGAATTAGGAGGCTTGGGGTGGGGAGGGTTGGAAGATGAGGCTTGGGATAGAGGAGGGTTGAAAGATGAGGCTTGGGGAAGGGGTGGAAAGGAGTGGCTTGGGGTGGGGGAGTGGAAAGATGAGGCTTGGGAAAGGGTGGAATGGGAATGCTTAGAGTGGAGAAACTTGGAGGGTGTTGGCGAGCCAGCACAGCTGTGGGCACCAAGGTGCTGCTGCTCCGCTGGCTGGGCTGCACTGTTGGGGATGGAAAGAAGTGAGCTGGTGTTGGTGGGTTGGCAGAGCAGTGGGCATCAAGGCATCACTGCTTCACTGATTGGGCTGGGCTGTTGGGGATGGGAGAAAACAGGATGGTGTTTGTGGGGCAGGCAGAGCAGCAGGTGCCAAGGTGCCACTGCTCTGGCAGCCAGGCTAGGCTGTTGGGAGTGGGGGGAAGCGGGACGGTGTTGATAGGCCAACAGAGTAGTGGGAGACAAGGCGCTGCTGCTCCACCAGCCAGCCTGGGCTGTTGGGGGTGAGGGGAAGCCATGACAGTGTTGGCAGGGCTGGAGGAGAAGCAGGTGCCAAGGCACCTCTGCTTTGCCAGCCAGGTTGGGCTGTTGGAGGGGGAAACAGGATGGTGTTGACAGGTCGGTGCAGCACCAGATGCCAAGATGCCACTGGTCCGCCGACTGGCCTGGGATGTTGGATGTGGGGGGAAACCAGGATGTTGTTGGCAGGGCTGGAAGGGCAGCAGGCACTAAGGCCCTGCTGCTGCACTGGCCAGGCTGGGCTGTTGGAGTGCGGGGGGGGGGGAGTGGGATGGCGTCAGTGAGCAGGTGGAACATCAGGTGTCAAGGAGCCACTGCTCCACCTGCTGCGCTGAAGTCCAAAAGGATGGCTATAATAAAATCTGAGACAAATGTGTGAAAACTATGAGGAAATAATTAATAGCCTTAAACCTATTCTTGTCCATTCCAATTCCTCAACGCAACACAGGCCTGCCCATAACAGCTGGTTCGACCAGGAATGCAGAGCATTAAAGAGGAAACTACCTAAAAGATTGAAATTTACATGGCTCTGTAATGAACCAGCAGAATTTCTCAAATAACCACACTTAGAACACAGTATAAATCTCTGCTTAGGTAGAAGAAAAAATAATATGCTAGACACCAATGAGAAGTAGTAACTCAAGCTGTGGCTGAGAAAAACGAAACCCATTTCTGGGGTTTATTTTCAATTGGAATTGATTCCCATTGCTTAACATTAAATGCACAGATACCTGGCAACTCTTGGTTTGCACACTTTTCTCAAATCTTTGATTCCCCTGTGGCCCTCTTGCCACCCAGACCTAACAATAAATGCTGCTCTTGACGATATGCGTTTTTCCACAGATTGGCCCCCAGTAAGGGAGAAAGAAATAGAGAATTTGATCCGCATTATTAATACTGGAAAAGCTCCTGGAGTAGACCTAATTTCCACAGATCTTTTAAAAATATTTCCAACATGGTGTGTGCCAATTCTTGCCAAACATTTCACGCAGATTAATGGCACAGGCAGTTTTCCCAGTGGATGGGAAACTAGCATAATTGTCCCAATTAATAAAAAAGGGGATAAAGCAGACCCAAACAACTATCGACCAATAATCCTTTTGAATACCGCCTCCAAATTATATGGCAAATACCTCCTCCTGAAATTAGAAGAATGGGAAACTGAAAATCAGGTATTATATCCACAACAGGCAGGCTTTAGAAAGGGACAGTCCACTGCTGATCATTGCGTAGTGCTATACCAATTAGCTTATTCAGCCATGAGCTGCCCAGCTAAAGCTTTATATACTGCATTTGTTGATTTGGCTTCGGCGTTCGACTCAGTAGGGAGAGACTTTGGTGGAAATTGGCAAACATAAATATAGACAAGCGCTTGCTTTTCCTCATTAGAGAGCTACATAAGGATACACACTTCAAAGTCAGAGTGAATGCATCAGGCTCTTTAACAGATGAGATCAGAGCAAGGAAAGGAGTTAAGCAGGGCTGTTTACTTGCCCCTACACTATTTAACTTGTTTATCAATGATATAATTCCTATACTCGCCGGCCCTGAATTTGTTGCTCCCTCCCTAGGAAAGCAAAACATTTCAAGTTTGCTATATGCAGACGACATGGTCCTGGTCTCACTAACAAAGAATGGTTTAAAGAGACTTCTATACAGCCTGGGCGAGTACTGTAGAGAGGAGGCACACACTATAAATTATTCTAAAACCAAGGTAATGGTGTTCAAGAAGAGATCAGAAAAACATAGATGGAGCATCCTTAATATTCCTATTGAGCATTGCAACTATTTTAAATACTTAGGCATAACATTTGGTCCCTTATTAAATTGGAGTGCTCATATAGCAGTCATCAAATCTGCCGCTCAAAAATCAATCGGTCCAATTCTGAGATTCTATCATACAAAAGGCGTCCATTTAGTAGATCCAGCTTAAAAAATCTTTAAAACTAGAGTTATATCTATGCTACTCTACGTCGCAGAGATCTGGGGATGGAATGTAGAAGTTCTGCATAAAATGGAAACCATCAAAAATTCCTTCCTTAGACGAATTTTGGTCCTTTCCAAGGGGACACCAGCGGCTTTTCTCAGGGCAGAACTTGGCTTGCCTTCTGTTAAAGCTCATACTCAACTGGCAATTTTGGAATTCATAAAAAAGAGTTCCTTAAAGCCTACTTCATTTGGTAGCCAAAGTCTGCAGATTTTATTAAAGTATTCCAAGTTACGTGATACTTCTCTAAATAATATTCTGCATAGCTTTATTGTCCCAAATGATTTAATGCTCTTGCAAAATACTAATCCCAATTTTCGAGACTGGATCTTTAGAGGAGACAATTCCATGGACAGAAATACAATTCTACATTCTAAGTTTGCCCCATAGTATAGCCTCATTTAAAAAGACCCTTACAGAGCCTCTTATCTTGTAGGCATAAGTCAATACAATATAAGAAAGGTTCTGACCACATTACACTTTCAGTCAATGCCAACAAAGTATTTAGAAGGCAGATATGCCAAAATACCATTGGAGCAGAGAATTTGTATTTGCAGGCGTGAAGTAGAAGATCTACCACACTATGTCCTGAATTGCCCTTTGTATGATGAGCCAAGTTCTTTCTTAGCTTTATATCTGTGCCCCAGATGTGCCCCCTGGATTGGGCTGCCCATTTTCTGTTTCAGCCCTGTTTAAGGAAAATATCTGTAAAAGGCTGTACTTGTTGTTGCTAAGAACTGCAAAAAATTATAGTAATGTGAGAGACTATTGTTGGCTCTGTAATTATTTAAAGCCTGAGTTTCTCCATCTGTGGTAGTATTGTGATAAGACAAAAGTTTTTTTTAAATAATACAAGTTTATTGACTGTGGGTTTTCAATTTAAGATAGACAATATGGTTGAAATTGTCTTACTCAACTGTGTAGCACCTATTCCCAAACAATATCAGATGAAATGTTTATATCTATTGATGGATGGAAGAATTAGCTATGCCTAGATAGGAAAGTCACATTTTAGGTCATCACTTGTAGAATGGTAAAGTAAAATATTTGTTCAAATTTTTGAAGCTAACTTTATTGAAAAAGCATCAGGCTATTCAAAGAATAACTAGTCTATAAGACACTGTGATTTAAAGGATTCAAAAAGAGTTACGAGAAAATTAAGAGAATTAAAAATTAGCTAGTTACGTTTTTTAATTTGTTTCATTGACAGTTTAAATTAGATGTATGTTGATTTGTTTTATGTACCTTCTGTTGGCCATTTGTTTACCTTTATTGTATGATATTAAAGTTTAGATAAAAAGTAGAACTGAGACTGACCATTGTATGGTGGTTTTCATGCATTAATCAATGAGTGCCATTTGTTCGGCTCTGCCAAGCACAGCAACACACAAGTTTCTGTTCCCCATATCAAGCAATAGTGGGCAAGCCACAAGTTCCCGTGTGTTCTCAGATAAAACCATTTTATGAGCTGTCCTTTTTAATTTGACCAAAATGAAAAAGACACCCACCTCTTGGTGAGGTTCAAAGATTTTTAAAAATTACTATTCTTGTCCTTATTTTTTCTCATGAAAAGGTGTGGCTTCTTCTCAGGAGGTTTATGTGTTAACCACACTCAAGAATCTAGATTAATTTATCCACATTAATGCTGGATTCTCCATGCCATGACCCTTTCTTTGCTCAAATACTCTCCAACTACCACTTACAACTTTTTTCTTTCAGTTTAGCTATTCTTTCTTGGGTTCAAATTTGGTAGATAAACACAGCAGAGACATGGCATGCTCACACCCTCCTGCAATCTTGTACAGCATGGCTGTCGCCAAGAAGTCATTGACTGTCTTCCACCTGTCTTCCCTTCAGAGATGTGATGACAGAGGAGGAAGAAAGGAGTGCAAATCAGTACAGTATTAGAGAGAAGGAAAAGAAATAATCCCCTCCCCAAAATTGTGTGAGTTGTCCTATTGCCAAGTAGCTAGAAAGATCTCTAGCTAACAAGGAAAAACGTGAAAAGCAGTGCATTATGTTGAACTAAATACAGGATTTGGGAAAAGGAAATCCTCAATGTTTATTCTGTTTCTCACTTCTTCTGTGGTTTTATTGCAGCTCTCCAGTCTGTAATTTGACAAGAGTCTTACTTCTCTCCCCTGACAGTTTTACTTAAATTAAAAGTATCTCAAATGTGGAGTATGAATATAGCTACCTTCCACTGTAATTTAATCTTATTCACATCATGTTTGCAGCTATAATTATGTAATATAGCTTTCAATACTTTGATTTTACACATACCAAGTAACAGTGGATGGTTTTAGGTGGCTGGCACTTGATCTGACAATAAAGAGTTACTAAATGGTTTTCAATGCCTATATTTCCTAACAGTGTATTTTCATTTCTCCACTATGCTTTAACACCAGATTTTCATTAGACAAGAGTTGGCAAATGATGGTAAAGATCTTTTTGCTAGTGTATCTCAAGATGCAATTTAATTTGGCATTACAGTATTTTTGGAGATACTGTTTCCACTGTTTCAACTCAGGCATATTACCTGTATTTTATGTGACTCTTAGAAGAGCAGTTTTTGCTGTAGCTATACATACATGTGCTATACATACATTTAATATTTTCCCTGTTCCAGTAAGTTGGCTAACTGATTGAGAGCCAGCGTGATGTAGTGGTCAAGAGCAGGTGGATTCTAATCTGGAGAACCAGGTTTGATTCCCCATGCCTCCACCTGAGTGGCAGAGGCTTATCTGGTGAACCAGATGTGTTTCCACACTCCTATATTCCTGCTGGGTGAACTTGGGCTAGTCACAATTCTTTGGAACTCTCTCAGCCCTACCTACCTCACAAGGTGTCTATTGTGGGGAGAGGAAAAGAAAGGAGTTTATAAGCCACCTTGAGTCTCCTTACAGGAGAGAAAGGTTCTTCTGATTCTGATTCCTGTGGTGAATTCCTTCTTTCATATGCACTAGATCATATATTTTTTTCAGAGCCTTAAGTTTTTAAGCAAATAAACTGAACTAAACAGTTTAATTCATGTACAGGAAATTTTACTCAATGTTCGAAAGATTACTATTTTAAAATATGTATTCTGTTTTTGTATATAAAGTTATAAAATCAAACTCTGCAACTGTACTCTTTCTTATTCTCAACCTAGTCTTAAATCAAGATATACATTTGAATCAAAATTCAGTGCAAATATAATCTCTCATTCAAATTGGGTGTATGTGATTATTTGCTTACTGTCTTTCTGAAATTTAACACAGATTACAAAATTAAATCATAATGTGGAGAACTGGGATCGATTCCCCACTCCTCCACAAGAAGTCTGCTGGGTGACTTGGGCCAGTCATAGTTCTCAGAACTCTCTCAGCCTACCTGGAGATAGGCAATGGCAAACCACTTCCAAATGTCTCTTGCCTTGAAAAACCTAGAGGGTCACCATAAATCATCTGTGACTTGATAGCACTTTCCAACACCACCACAAAAGTCCTCATAAGAGAACTCATAGGTGAGGTTGCATCTGATTCCTCCTCTTTGCTTCCTGCACCCGTTCTCTTATCGTTGGTCTCAGAGGCGTAGCAGGGGAAAATGGCTCCCCCCACCCATGCCCCCACCCATGCCCCCACCCCCCCAGTTGGTAGCAGTGCTTTTCTCAGCTTCCTATTACCTGTTCCCACTTAGCCACGCCCCCCCAGAGGCAGTTGTACCTGTTGTAGTATTACAGGTGTTTGCTTGCTTGATCAATTGCCTCTCTGGATGCAGCTGTGGCTCTCTAGGTTTCTGTTCCACCTGTTTGCCCACTGGTTTGGTTGTCTCCATGGCAATCACAACTATGCCTGTTTTTGCTCCTGTAAAATGCTTGGTGAGATTTTAACTTTTGCCAGGTAAGTAGAGTTTGGGGCTTTTTTTAGAAGTCCCCATACATTTTTCTTTTCATTTTCAGATTTTTCTGCAAACCTGGGAGGTCTCTGAAGTTTGCAGAAAGATTTCCTTTCTCTCTACATGGCCCCAATCTGCCCATTTAAGTTTCAGCAGTTGGAGCCATTACTATTAGATACATTGATGCAACAGAAACACGATAATATGAATAATAAACAATGCAATTAAAACTTTCTAAAATCTCATGAATATTAAAACTACAATCCTATTTTCTATATAAAATAGCCTCCTGAATAATTCTGTTTTACCAATTCTGCAGAGCAATAGAAGGCTGGGAGCCTTCCTGATCATTTGAGGTAGGCTATTAAGTTGTGATTTCCTACTATTCAGTGGCTATCAATCTTGCATAAAATATATTTTTAATTGTTTCCCACTGTTGATGCATAATTGGCCCAAAGATTTGTCCCTTAGAGGTATCCTCTCAGTGATACTGTGAGGTTTGTTGTCTTTCCAGCATTTAGCAATCATTATTCACAGCTGTAATCAAACTGAATCAATTTCCTTTCATTTCATACTGTATCTTCTTCATATGTACATTCTAAAAGCAATATGGGAGGATAAAATCATATTATGCGTTTACTTTTTTTGATAAATCTTTTTTTTATAAATCCAGGAGACTCAGATAAGAGGACACGTTAATCATATGTGGCATTGTGTTACAGCTTCCCTACACTACTTTCAACATTAATTAGAACTTTCTACAGTGGTTTGTCTGCCATATTTGTTTTAGAGCAATACATCAGAGCAGAATAATATTAAGTAGCTTTCCGTTAGATTTGCTCTTAGAATAACAGGTAAACATCTGATTGTATTTCATCTGATATTGTTCAAGGATATTTTATGATTAAGCTGTACATTTTATTTTTGAGGAATTTTTCTTTATTCCTTTGGCAGTGCAGTAAAATGCAGATGGTTCATCTTTGGTTGGCAGTGAACAACATACAGGACAAAAATGTCCAGAGGCAGCACTGTTCCTAGGAAACTCTTTGAAACTCTCTCTTTTTCTCAAGACAGCAGACACATTTGCCCTGGGATCCATAGCTAGCTGTTTCTGCAAGAAAATACAACTGGAGCCATACTAGAGTTATGTAACAGTTGTGATTAATTTGATCATTACTAGTACATACTGTCTAATGCATATCATCATGCCTACATTTTTATTTTTCATTTTGTTCTAGTTCCCTACCATTTTCCCAAGAGGCAGATTTGCAGTCTGGGTGTGTTAGATACTTTTGTTTTCACTTTCCATTCACATTAATGCAACTTATTTTAATGTACTAACATGTAGGGGGAAGTTTACAAAAAAAAAAACCATAAAACCCTTGCAGTTATTGTGTATCGTTGCCAGGAAATCCAGATGTACAATCTAGGAAATCCTGTAATGTTTATGTGCACAAAAGCTTTTTGAAAAAACAAAACATATTTTTCTATGTGCTGGACTCATTCCACATGATTAGAAAAGAAATGAGTCTACAGGGGAAAGAATATGTGGAACTGTGCTGGGCAATATGATTGTAAATTGGCTTATATTTTGGGTTGCCAGCCATTGGCTGGCGATCAGTAGTAGTTGGTGTGGCAGAGACATGTCGGAGTTACCTCACACTCTTGGAAGAACCAGAAGTAATATCTGTCCTCAGTTCTATAATAGAGTTTCTGGGAATTCTTACAGCAGACAGACATCACTTCTGGGTTTTCTCCAGAAATAAAGAAATACAATTGGCCAACAGCCAGGGGCGTTCCTAGGCAAACTGGAGCCCGGGGACAAAACCTGAGTTTGGTGCCCCCCCCCCCGGCGAATGGGCGGCCACCCTCCCCCACCATGAACATTGATTTTTTACACCAGCTCACAAAACACCACCCACTCTCAGCAAAACATACATGGCTCTCTCCCCACCAACTCTTTTCCTAATTTTCTAATCACAACAACCCTATGAGGTAGGTTGTTAGCCTGAGAAACAACTCCAAGCCAGTACAAGTGGGTATTAAGCATGTAAATCTCTCACAAATAATCTCCAGCAAAACATTTACCAAACAAATGTCAGCATCATCTCTCACAAAACACCTCCAGTGGAATCCACCCCCAAACACCATCACTTTTAATGGTGCTTAAACCAAGGAGCTCAGATTCTGCTTTTAAATCCACCTTAAAGGGAGAATCTGGGGTCCCCGGTTAAAACAAAATTGAAAGTGATGCTGTTTTGGGATAGATTCTCCCCCACCCTGAAACAGTACCACTTTTGAGGGTTGGAGATTCAGATGAAACAAATACCAGATTCAGCCAGAATCTGGGCAAATTTGGGCACATTTGGACAAAAATTGTCCGATTATGTCCTGCCCAAATATGAACAAATGCGAATGCAAGGTATTTGGGCTTTTGGGGGGTATTTTTGGTGTTTTTCAGCCTGCAGGGAGGGCATTTTTAAAGCTAGCAGCACCATGATTTCAGGGCATCATCCAGAGACTGCCCTGATTATACCACCCGAGTTTGGCGATGTTTGGTTCAGGGGAAGCAAAGTTATGGACACCCAAATGGAATGCCCCCATCCCCATTGTTTTCAATGGGATCTAACAGGAGATGGGGGCTGCCCATTTGAGGGACCATAACTCTGGTCCTCCTGAACCTAACTTCACCAAACTTGGATGGCATCATAAGAATAGTTACCAGATGATTCCCTGAAGTTTTGGTGTCACTAGCTTTAAAAATGCACCCCTTCCAGGCACCCCAAGAAATTTGCCCAAGATTCTTTGTTTTGCAGTGACTTTGCTCCATTGTAGCCAATGGGGAATTTCTGAGGCAGGCTGCACATTTTTGAAGATAGAGGCACCAGACTTTCAAGGTGGCTCCAAGAGATCTTGGGTAATAGCATCTAAGCTTGGTGAGCTTTGCTTCTGGAGGGGAGGAGGGGGGCGAGTTGAGAGAGTCCTGAGAGAACTCAGTCCACAGGCTTTCATGTGCAGAAGCAGGGGAACAAAATAAGCCTTTTGGGGGCCCATAAAATTGAACCCCCAGAAGCAAAGGTCTCCAAACCTGGATACTATTACCAGGAGGGCTTCCTGGAGCCACCTTGAAAGTCTGGTGCCTCTATCTTCAAAAATGTGCAGACTGCCTACACACTCGGAAATTCCCCATTGGCTACAATGGAGCAAAGTCACTGCAAAACAAAGAATCTTGGGCAACTTTCTTGGGGTGCCTGTAAGGGGTGTATTTTTAAAGCTAGTGACACCAAAATTTCAGGGTATCATCTGGTAACTCTTCTTATGAAGCCACCCAAGTTTGGTGAAGTTAGGTTCAGGGGGACCAAAGTTATGGTCCCTCAAATGGGTAGCCCCCATCTCCTGTTAGCTCCCATTGAAAACAATGGGGATGGGGCACCCCCTTTGGGGGCCCATAACTTTGCTCCCCCTGAACCAAACATCAACAAATTTGGGTGGTATCATCAGGACAGTCTCTGGATGGTCCCCTGAAATTTTGGTGCCGCTAGCCTTAAAAGTGCACCCCCAAAACGTAAAAACCCCTAAAAAATGTTAATAACACACAAATGACCCTAAATGGTGGCGCCCCCCACGTGACCAAATGGGGGCGCCCAGGGACATAGGGTACCCCCTGTCCCTAGGCAGGTACACCAGTGCCAACAGCAATTTTTGTAACTATCCCCCCCTCCAATTGGTCACCAAAGTGACAGCAGAAAACTAGAGCCAGGGGGTGAGAAATTCCCTCCTGCCAGCAGGAAACCTGCAGGTCTACCTATACTGACTGTTTAGAGCACTGACTAAATTTATTCTTGAGTACTGTTAGGTTTTTCTTTTGTTCTCAGCCTTTCCTACTATGTATTTCCTATGTTGTTAGCCTTTTGAGAGGCTGGTATATTCCTTTTGGAATTTAGTAAACATTTAATCAACTGCTGGTTGTTCTGTTTTCAGTAGGGTGGCTTACAACTTCGCTTCATGTTCCCAGCATTGCCAGGGATTCAGTCTGACAGTAGTTGACCACATCCTGCACTCCTTGAATTCAGAGAAGTATCCAACATATCATTCAATCAGAGCCCTTAAGTCCATGGTCTGAAAGATGTCACATGCACACCCTTTTTAATTTTTTTCATCTATTTGGTCTTAATAAAAGGCAAAATATGGATTTTGTTTTTGGATTTCATATTAACTTACAGTATCCTAAATATGGAAGATTCTCTCTTTTTCCTGTGCCGTCAACAGGTGCTTGGCTTGCTACCCTCCCATGCAGAGACTGTTTCCCACCAAGGTCACTCTATTAGACTGGTTAATTAAGATCACTGGTTTCAACTGGAATCAGTTGGGATGAGGGAATTTGTTCATTCTCTGGAAGATTCCTCTGAGATAGCAGAGTGATACATTAGAAAAGGTCATCAGGTCTCTGGACCACATTGTAAAATGTATTTTATCTCACTAGGCTACATACTATCCTTTTCCATTTCCCAATCTGTTCTCTTCCATCCTTCTTGCCCTCACTTGTTTGCTGAACCAATGTGCAATAGGTTGCTTGCTTTACTATCATTTTAAAGACCTGAGCTACAAATATCTTGCTACATAAGTTTGTCTAAGAAAGAATTTTTTGTGTACTTTCCCTCTCCACTGTAACCATGGTTTTTAAAAAATCATTTTTTCTGGCTTCTACTGATCCAAACCCAAGTCAAACTTGACTACATAATCAAGAAAGAGGCTTGTGCCAGCGCCTCTGACTTGAGATGGGACCAAATCTCTCAGGCCAAGGCAGATCATACAATTTGTATACCTTTTCAACATGCAAACATCAGTCTGCCTTGCATCAGGACATGATTGGTCTATCTAATACAGTATTATCTGTTCTGACTGACATTGATTCTTCATAAGTAGCACTTCATATTTTTCCCCAGTACATGTTGAACTGGTCTGAGTTACTGTGCATACTCAGAAGGAGATAGGTGATACTTCAGGTACCTGAAAACCTGACTGTGAAGGAGTTTAAAGACCTTGAAATAAGCCTGGAGATAACTTGTCAGTCAAAGCAGGTCATGCAGAACTAGTTGAAAAGGAAACCTGAAATGATCAACTGTATTTGTATCAGTTGAAGTTTCCAAGTTGTCTTGCAATGGCAGCGTGGCAGAGAGCACTTAAGTCTAGAAGTAACATCAGTATTGCAGTTTTTTGAAGGGAGAAGAGTCTATACATGAGATGCAAGTGAGAAAAAGTACTCCTGGTAACAATTCTAATCTGTTTTTCTCAGAGCAAGCCTAGATTTAAGAATACCATTTCTTGTGGTACTCCTTACATGAAATCTCTGGTGAATGCATTTGTAATCTTGTTGCAGTGCTGAGTGTTAGGGTTATTGTAATGTTGTTGACAACAGCATATGTTTTAATGGGAAATGGGATTTTCTGAGAATGTCATCTTATTGTATTGTTTCTTGGCAAAGATAAGAAATAGATTGCCAAATTATATTTCTTCTTTGTGTTGAGGCTGATATGTACTTGTTTCCACTAGGAAATAATCTAAGGTAAGTTTGCCTCTGAAAAGCAAACTTGTAATGATTTTTAAATAAATAGACTTGGAACATGTGTAAGATGAATCAATAAAAGTTTAGATTTAAGAATTAGACTTTCTCTTAGTGGCAATAAGCTTCTTAGCTACTTTTGCTTGTTTTATGTACTGTACAAAGATTATTCTGCAAAACAACCCTCTGATACTATATATGCTGGCTTTTCCATTGTCAAGGGATAGCACAGAAATGTCAAGTCAAAAATAATTTTTGATTTACTCTAAGACTTGATGTAGAGAGGTATAAATGAAGTTTATTTTTTCCTGCAGAGGCAACTGTTGAATACACACTAAGCAAAGATCAATAAGAATGATATGTTGATGGAATCCATTACATGCTGTTATTTTATTGTTTTGAAGAGATAAATATTCTAAGTGAATTGAAAAGCAGTAGACTTCAATAACAGTTTACTGAGATAATGGTGTTTCTTATTTATATTAAAGAAAATGCAAATAATACTCATGCTGTCAGTGTACTTAACATCTGTAATGTTGTGTATTGCAAGAAGGATAGAAGCATGAATAATTCTGTCTCATTTTGAAGAACAGTTGGTGAAGAGGGAAAAGAAATCTTTCCAGGAACCATTTTCCTCTGAAGTTTGGTTTATTCAGCAGTGTTAGTTCCAAGCTAAGATACAGCATGCAGTGGTGTGTCTCATAGCCGAGGAGGTTTGTTTCTTCTAGTAAAAAGGCGTTTCAGTCGGCTGCAAATTGGCAAAGAGGCTGTTTTTCATTTTTTTTAAAAAAAAAGCACAGGGCAAAAAAGAGGAAACTGTGTGTTACATCTTCTTAGTCCCAAGGGTTTGTTAGTTCTGACAGGAGGGTCTGGAGAGTCCAGGCACTTGAAAGATAAATTGCTTGGCTAAAATGATGCAATTCAGCTAGAAACTGAAGACTGAACTGCAGTCACATTAGTGACAGCTTTCCAACATAGTGCTTGCAAAGAAACACAACAAAGAGAAAATGAAAGGTGTTAGTGGAATGTTCTGAGTCATATATGATATAGGAGTCAGCTATGTGAGACGTGGAGTTCTTCAAGGCACTTTTCTTTCCACTGTGCTCTACTTCACATGTTAGAATGCCTAGCTATGAACCTATGTGCCAGTTAGGGTGCTCATAGCAGATCCTGTTGGTTGTATCCTCAATCAACTTTTTGTGTTCTGCATCCAAGGATGGCAGGGGGGAAAAGTAGGTTGTACAGAAACAACAAGTAAGCAGTAAGTGGGAAAAAAGACTTGGCTGGGACAATTTGCAGGAGGAGAATCCCTGTGCAAAAAAAAAAGCGCACAGACAGGAAAACCCCACTGTGAAGGGTTAAGTGTTGCATGTATAAATGGCCAATTCATGTTAGGAAGCTGTGAATCAAAAATAAGTATAAAAGAGGATCTGTGTGCAATCCTGGGCTGAATGAAATAATTTGTTAATCCTAACCAATCCTTCCCTGACTTGGATGGCCCAGGTCAGCTCTCAGAAGCTAAACAAGGTTGATACTGGTTGTTATTGGATGGGAGGCCACCAAAAAAGTCCAAAATCACTATGTAGAAACAGACTATGACAACCTACCACTGTATATATGAAGCCAATAATTTCCCTTTCTACTAGCAACCTTTAAAGTATCACTGGGTATATATAGAACTGCTTCAATTAAGTCCACTTGACATAAAATTACATTAAGGCAGGTAAAATATCTCTAGACTTCTTGAACAGAGAAGCAGAACAAAATTATTTGAAGAATTACAATAACAGGTCATAAGTTAAACTGTACATCATTGCTAATATTTGCCTTCTGTAACTGTTCTGAAGAATATTAATGATATTCTTTGAAGTGAGAGGTTTGTAGAATTTCATTGTATCATTTTCACTGGCTTGTTTTAATATTAGAATTATCTTTTCTGTACTGAAAGATATCTCTATTTTGTACTGCTTTTGCTTTACTGAATGCTTATATGGGAAAAACTATAACCCACTAAAGATTAGTACTCAAAAATTACTTTTCCAACTTTAATACATTTTCTCATGTATATCCTTACTTATGTTCTTACATTTTAGTAAACTTTCATTGAGGAGTTTTAAAAGCAAAATTGTTGTAGTGTTCAGACTTAGGGACAGTTGTATGTGTGTGATTACTAGTTGTTCAGATTTGCAGCCAGAACTAAAGTGACCTCAAATATCTATTGTTTTAGCTGTCTGAATAGCCTAAAGCAGTGGTTCTCAACTTTCCTAATGCCGCAACCCTTTAATACAGTTCCTCATGTTGTGATGACCCCCAACCCTAACATTTATCCATTTTACAGATGGAGAATACTGATGCAGAGAGTCTTAGGCGACCCCTGTGAAAGGGTCATTTGACCCCCCCAAAGGGGTCGCGACCCAAAGGTTGAGAACCACTGGCCTAAAGCAATATATACCCCAGTTAGATTTCTGCTAATATATACTACAGTTAGATTTCTGTGGTCTGAAAAATGTGGAACTGAGCTTCTTTTAAACAGATGGTGAGTGTATGTTTCATTTGGGTTATCACATATGCAATACGCCATGTAGATATTCTTCCTTCGGAGTAGCTTTACGCAGTACTGAAAAGCAGGAAAAGATAAAGTGTGAGTGCCTTGTCTGTCATTTTTATGATTTGGGTAAAATATTAAGGGAACAAGGAATAGCAGGCAGCCCGATCTGGAGGTGCCGAATCCCCCTCTGGAGGCTACATGGTCTATGCCAGCAGAAATGCCCTCCCTGGGGCACTTACCCTGGTACAGGGGCAAATCTGCTGCTACAGAATTCTAATATTAAAGCAACCTTAGCTGGCTTCTACTGCCTGCCCAGCCCCCTGTGCATCAGCAGGAGTTGACTCAGAGATATGCCACATTTTTGACACCTCCCCTTTTAAAAACTTTTTTGGCTTCCCATGCCATGGAAAAGCCCTTTCGAGGGGGAGGGCCAGGGTCAAAGCAGCGCGTCTTCTCCCACAGCCTGCTCTGGATTGGGTTGTAAACCATTCCTCCATCTATAGGAAATGTATAAACTCTTTCTGGAGCAACTAAAGAAGTTTCCATTTCACAGGTTATGTTATAAGGTTACATGCAAATTTCAGATACTTTGCACACTTTGGAACTATCTACACAAGGCTTGTTTTCTGCTGTGGAATGATTATTGTTCTTCAGTTAGGCTAGAAGAGGTACAGAAATTGGTATTTCACATGGCACTTAATATAGCACTTTAGCTTATATAAAATACATTTGCACAGGAAAAAATCCTCTTGCATGTCTAGTCAGAAGTGAGTTCCCTTCAACACTGACTTTACACATTTTCATAATTTTAACTCTGATTTATTGTTTTTAAGATAATAAGTTGTTTCATTTTATCTTGAAGCTAACTAGGGCTCATTCCACACATGCAGAATAATGCACTTTCAAACTGCTTTCAGTGCTCTTTGAAGCTGTGCGGAATAGCAAAATCCACTTGCAAACAGTTGTGAAAATGGTTTGAAAATGCATTGTTTTGTGTGTGCGGAAAGGGCTTAGGTCTCTGCCAGCATTAATGAATCAGTGTTTAAATTACCAGTCTTTATTTGGAGGGAAGGTCATCTTCAGTGCCTTTGTAAACTTTGTCGCCAGCCAAAATCCCTTCTCATATATCTTTTTGTTGTTGTTTATGAATTCATTGTGCACTGAATATCCGTTAAAAAGAGCAATGGCTCTGGTAAAGTATTTAGTGAAAAACAAATAATGAAGTATCTCTCCCGCATGCCCAGGGAGCAATAGTTGATAATGTTCAATTGATCTATGAATGTTGAAAAACAGGCGGCCTGTGGGAAAACAGGAAATAATTAACTATACTGGGAAGAATAGAGTAGATTAAAAATGTTATAGTTACCTATCAAAAGCCACTCTGAACATTTGTTTCTTAAATCTGCAGGCCTGGCTTCTGTCATTTGGGGAAGGAATTACCCCCACTTTTTTTCAGATTGCAGGTTTGTTTTGTTTTCAGATTTCAGCTTTTTCTACAGAACTGGTACTTTTCTCATGTTTGTAGAATTATCTGCATTTTCTGTCAATGGCTCTCATCTCTGAATTTAAGTATCTACATATGAAATCATGGTTAGTCTGTTTTTAGAATTGCAAGCCAAGTGTTAAGCAGGGAGATATATTGGCCCCTCTTTTATTTAACCTCTATACCTCTATTTTTGAATATCATCAAGTCAAAAATTATATATGTAATATGTTATGGAAAGTTTCATTGTCACAGCTAATGTCAAAATTTGAAAAAAATCTTTTTTTCAAACCCATATTCTATTTTATTGAACATATTGCTTAAACCTGATAATAATTTTTTTATAAGATGACAAAAGATACTGGTAGCAATTTGGATTATAAAAAATGGAGGTATATATCAGGGTGTAGCTTTAAAAAAATGGTGCAGAGTGAATCCACTGACAGTTCAATAGAAGCCATTTTTTCTTCAATTGTGAAAAACCAGGGGTTGGAATGGGTGTCAGAGAGGAGGCTTGCTTCAATTAAAATTGTTTAGGACAGCCCAGAGTAGCTTGGAGTTGTTGGAAGTTACTGCAGAGTGGAGATGTTCTCATTCAATGTTGACATGTTCCATTTGGTTCTTCCTAATTAACTGGTGAAAGTTGTTTCTACAATTTATTAGTGTGACAAGGAGATCTTGGTCTCCAGGAGCCCTAAAGGTCTGATATAAGGAGTGAATTTGACTATTGTGCTCCAGGCACTGTCAAACCAAGATGTTCTCTTTCTGTTTTTGCTGGGTTTCTCTACAGTGGATGTCAAAAGACCATCCACAATTTGTTTAAGAAGGTCTTCAAACCTAGTAATTGTCTCCTGGGAGAAATCTGCAGCAAGGACAGAGGATTTAAGGCTGGCTAAGCTAGAGGAACTGAGTGAGTGGCTAAGGCCAGCTTGGGTGTCCAAACTAGTCTGGATGGTGGTTCACTAGGTGATAAGGAAGCTGCATTTCCGCCTTCTTGATGTAATAAAACAAGTCTAAGGAGAAGATGATCACCAAGCAGAAGATCTCCAATCTGGAAGGATAGAACAGAGGATTCCAACTTCGGGGAAGTGAAGATATAGTCAATGACATTATAGCCGTTAGGAGAAACAAAGGTGAAATCTTCAGCATGGGCATAGCACTTTAAGCTGTTAAGCCAAAGTTTGTTGTGCTTAATGACCAAGTGAATTTGTTTCCTACGAGAAGCATTGGACTGAATATCCTTGGAGTCAGAAGTCACAAAGGGCGGGAAGTAAGAATGTGTGGTAGGGTTCATCATCAAAACCTTCCTGCTCAAGAAAGGAAGCTAAGTTAGCACCTATTCTTGCATTAAAATCCCCCATTGGAACAATCTCGGAGAAGGGATGACTGCATTCAGGCTCCTCAATATAAGTGGACAGGTTATCCCACATTTCACTCAAGGTTGGTTTCTGAAGACTAGGAGGAATATAAACATTAACAAGGACTAGAGAGAGATCCTCCCAGCGAATTTGTACAGCTTAAGCTGTCTGAGAGAAGGAGGGAAGGGCCTGTGCCCAGAGGTGGGATCCAACCAGTTCTCACCACTTCTCTAGAAGTGGTTACTAATTTTTTCTGAGTGCCGAGAAGGGGTTACTAAAGCAACCTCCCTGCCCAATAGGGACTGGAGTTGCATGTATGTGGCGGCACCACTGTTTGAATCCCACCACCATCGGAACCTGTTATTAAAGTTTTTGGATCCCACCACTGCCTGTGCCTCAATTGTCTGTGAAACTAGAATGCAAAGGCCACCAGAATAGTGACTAGGCCTAGACTATTTGGTTGCTGGAAGGCAGAAGGACTTATAGCTCATTAAGCAAGTGTGGTAGTTGACCCATGTTTCCTGAAGGAGAATCACATCAACCTTTCTAAGGTAGTTACAGAAGAGCATGGGCATAGCACATGAGCTTATTCCCCCATTCTGAAATGTTCCATGATAGAATGGAAAGGCCAGCTGGAAGTTGGCGTCATTTGGTGTGCTCTAAGTCCATGATTCCAGAAACGTCAGGGAGGATGCAGCCATTTCTGGAGGGTATGGCTGTTTTTGTGATAGGGGGCAGTGCCGAGGGTCTCAACTTCAGCACAGGGTTCTTGACCAAGGTGATCTCTGGAGGGCACGAATTAGAGGGACTTATCGGTGCAACAGGACGCTCAGGCACAGAGCAGAATGCGGAGGTCTGATCCTATAGAGCCGATGATGAAGACTGCACTAGATGAATGAGTTTGGAGTTAGTAGAGCCTAGTTTAATGATGACGGCTTTTTGTTCTGAATGCGGGAGATCCTGAAACCCCGTAGAGACCTCCTCTTCCAAGGATCTGAAAATAAGTTGGGGAGAAACATTGTGATTCTCCTCACAGGACAAAGTAGCCCCAAGGGATCTAGGGGAAACAGTATGCCGGGCGGGAGCTGTAGATGAGGGCTGGGAAGATTCTAATTCTTTAAGCTCCTTAGCTCAGGATAGAAGGAAATTAGGTGCATTTTAAAATGTGCCTAACATTTCTCTGGCTGAGGCTGGCGAGACATTGGGGACAGGGAAAAGGCCAAAGAAGAAGCTTGTCCTCCCTGGCCTTGTCCCCGCCCCCAGTGTCTTGCCAGTCTTGGATAGAAGGAAAGTGAGGTTCATTTTGAAGGCAGCAGGGAGGCAGCGGCCAGGGCACCCCCAGGCACCTGGCGCCCTGGGCAAGAGCCCCCCTTTCCCCCTCATTTTAATTCCATCTCTCTCTATAAAAGGTAAATTCTAAGATATATCCAGGGGTATATATGTACATGTACAACTATCTTAGAATTTATCTTTTATAGAGAGAGACGGAATTAAAATGATCTATCAATGACACTTAACTACTTCCAGACTATCAAAGATCTATGGGAGTAGTAACTGCTGGTTTTGTGAGCTAGAGAAGGCAGATTTTTTCCACATCAGATAGACTTGTAAATGGACAATAGATCACTGGAAACAAGTGGTGGAAATCATATCAGATTCCCTATAAATCACAGATCTTATTGTCAAATGTATAGTCAACATGCCTAAATATCTTCAAGCAGTAGCTTAACATATGATAACCCCAACCAGATTGGAATGGGAAGGAAAAAAATAGGCCTATAGTTCATGACTGGCTCATGAAAATAGAAGAGACCTACATGCTGGTGAAACTAACAGCCTACTAACAAAATATAGATACTTAAATATTAGAATCAAGTATGCAAAGAATGGAACTTGCAGAAAAATGTGTGAAAGAGAGTGCTTAATTTCACGGGGTTTTAGTGGTTTGGGTAGGCATACTTGCCTTGTATCTTTTTAGAACATATATCTTTTTGTTGTATTGAATACATTTTTAAAAACTTAATAATGGCAATTCTAAGCTAATAACTGAAGGAGACCTTAAGGACCATTGTTTATACTTTTAATGACCTCAGCACTGCATTGTAATGTACTGTACATAAAATTGCAGCTGCTGGCTGATTCAGATTTCATTGGCTCATGTACTGGTTGGAAGGGTATAAGAATTTCTATAAGCATGTTTTTCTACATATATATTTGTAATATTTGTTAAAATATTGTGTTATAGTGTGAAATATAATCAGCTGTAGATCTGATTGACAAATTAAGTGTGATTTTCTGTATATAATGTAGGATTTATATAACATTATCTTATAAAAATGGCTTATGAAACCTTTAGAATGATTTTAAAGTATTTATGTATATTAAGTAGTAATTTAGGCTTTATGGGTGCTAAGTTTTATTGGTAATAAAAGTTACCTGAAATCCTATCTAGATAATAATCTGTTTTACTGTTGTAATATTCCTTTAGCATCAACTACAAGCTGAATACTGTAAGAGACATAACTGATGCCCTGTGAAATTTAATAGGCTATAGTAAAAACTGGACAAATGTGTCGGGAGTAACTAGATTAGAAAATACAATGGAAAAGTAATGGCTATAGGAGAGTTATAGTGGCATCCGGTTTCACACACAGGCCAACAACCAGAACAAAAAGGCCAAGGTCTTCCCCTCATGTTGTCTCCTGTCACTATTCTTTAGAGATTTACTGAATGAAATGTAGAGGAAAAGACTGTTAGAAATAGCAAAGGAGGCTGTTTCAGGCACTGAGAGTGGTGAAGGGTCAGAGACAACAGTTGCTTGAAAATTTCAGTTTGTGAAACCTTTGTGTTTAATCTGTGCCTTTATTTTTCACTGAAATATTCATAGTGCACATTACAGAATCCATATGCAATACAGATGTAAGATGTGTATTTTATTCTGTAAGGCCTAAAGAGCTTTCCCTTTATGATGGTTTACCTAAAAGTCAGAACATGTAGATCTGGTAACATGAAATGACATTCTGTTGCTGGTCCAAGGTCTGAAGTGGGGAGGATGAGAGGGCACAGAACCTGGAAGTTCTCTTGTGTGTTTGTGTTTTGTGTGTGTATAAAGTGCCATTGAGTTGCAGCCAACATATGACAATCCCAGCAAGAGACTGTCAAGTGAAAAGTGGTTTTCCTGGGTAGTCTCTCTTCAAAGTAATTAACTTCTGATATATGACAAGATTGGGCTATATCAATCATACCACCTTCCCTGGAAGTTGTCCTAGACTGGACATTATTTTTACAAATAGACAAGCCTTTATTGGCATTCCAAAATACAATAAAACAATTGTCCATAAGAGACAGATAGATACAACAGCCATTCAGAGTCTTATCAATAGTTTAGTCCAAATGGACTCATCAGAAGTGCCATTGGACATTATTTTGTGTGCACCATGTTTGTTACACAGGCAGCCTATTCCAGAGCCCTGAGTAGCCAGAGATGGTCCCACGGTGGCACTGCCCTGCCACCTCCAGATAGCTTTTTGGCTGTTCAGGGAGGCAAAAAAAAAAACCCTCTCGCCACCAAGAAGCCCTCCATTGGGCTCAGTGGACCTAAGCCACCCAAAAGGATGGCATAAGTCCAAGTCCCAGGAATCAGCATCCTGGGAGACAAAGATGTGTTAGAAGCTGAAAAACATCAGCTCCACCCCCAGCCATGCCTCTGGAACACACACACACACACACACACACACACACACACACACACACACACACATACACACACACACACACACGTTAGCAAGGGCATAGGAGTGCTAACATGGAGCTCTGTGCCATGTCAGGCCATTGTGGAGGGCTGTAGTAGGCATCTCCTGGCAGATTTGCCCCTCCACTGGGGTGAGTGTCCTAAGGAGGGCAAATCTGCCAGCATAGGGCCTCACTGTCTCCACAACTTTCTTCAACCACACCCCAAATTGGGTCATTAATAACTCAAAGTAACTTTTTAACACCAAGGAGTGAAATTGGGTTAGCATCCAAGTGCTAACCTGGATAGCCCTGATTAGCCCAATCTTATAAAATATCAGTGGCTGTCCTTTAAAACTGAAATTTGTGTCATGACTAGGTAGTAGCTGAAAGGAATAATATGGCAAACAGGAATAATATGGCATGCAACCTGTCCCAGTGATCCCTATAAATGCCATAGTGTTCACTGATGAGTTTGTTATGTTAACTTCCTTGTTTACAGAAAAAAATTATTTCCACAAGTAAATAGCCAATCCTGACTTCCTTCCACCTCATTCCGCCACCTCAGGCAGGAAGTGCCTCAGAAAAACCAAGAGAATATCCATTCAGGAGTTGCTACCTGCATCAAGGGAAGATGTTGGAATATCTCAACATTTTGTAATTGCCCTTCCCATGGCAGCCATTTTTGGTAGTGCCAAACTGGCTACCAGTTTGGTAGTGCCAAACTGGCTCTCAGTAACATTCTATCAGCTCCCATTGGTTGCTCCCCGAAAGAGGCAGAACCTAATCTGTCCATCACAGCCTGTCAAGATATGTCACAATAGGTCGGGGTTTGCATGTACATGTGTGCGTTTGAGACAGCACTTTCCCACTTTTTTCCCCTGGCCCAACTATATTTGGATTGCCACCACCCAAACTGAGCTTTAATCTATCTTGTTTACCAGCTGTTTGGGATACTGGTAAAAGGGTCTCTGTGCATGTCTAGAGTACAGAGACCTTCAATTCCCATTTTATTGCTCTAAGAAATAGCATTGTTCCCAGAGCTTTGGGACCCCTGAGTGAGCTTCATGGCATCTTACATCTCCTGGGCATAACAGCGCCAACTCCTTTTCCTCACAATTATTATTGTTGTTGTTGTTGTTGTTGTTGTTGTTGTTGTTAATTAATTAAATTTAGTATACCGCCCTATCCCCGAAGGGCTCAGGATGCAGTGGCAACTTCAGAGCTCCCTTCCCTCCCTGAATGTCACTCTTTCTAGGCCTCACCCCTGCAATCTCCAGTAATTTCCCAAACTGAAGTTGACTAACAAAACCACATCGAGACAGTAATGAACAAGTGTTATTGCCTTGTACTTTGGGGCATGGATTGCAGCAGACTTGCAAAAACAACTGGCCACCACTTCTGATTGTTTTCTGTAATTTTATGGGGATCATTTTTTGAAATATTTACATTTTTCAGTTTGTTTGAATCCATGTCTCAGTCAGCTTACAAAACAACATGTTAACTGGACTCAAACTTTCACAGCATTAAATAGTGAAACGTTTAAAAATGGTAGCCAGTCAAACTGGAAGAGGCTACAACATTGATTGGAGGACATCTATATTGCTTGTGCTGTTCATCAGCAGAGCCATGTTGCTGATTTTTAGACTGTAGGATGGACTGTATAGTGTCTCTGTAGTATGCTTGGGAACCCCTGGATATGGCATGGGAAGCTAGATAAGCCCCCTTTATTTGTACCTTTCTAGGGGACTCCAGCACATGGGACCTATGATGGGGGCAATGCTGGGAGAGGCAACCCTCCCTCCTCCATTTGTACTGCTGCTTCCAGGCACCAAATGTGAAAGGCACTCCCTGAGCAGTGGGATGTTGTAATGAAAAGTAGCTAAAGTGGAAAGGGGAGCACAGCCCTTTTCCTACCTGGCTGTTCTCTGTTTAAAGTTAAATACAGAGCTTCCCAAGGGAGTTTTTAATTATATATAGTTTTTCAAAAACCAACTTATTTCTAGAAAACAGAAAAGGACCACATGAATCTCCCTTACAAATGCAAAGTAACTAAATCCTCATGGTCAGTGACCCCCATTCCATTGCAATGATGCTTTAAGTGCACTATCCTCATGGTGCACTCATCTCCTCACTTCTCATATCCTTGCCCCACCAAACTGCTGGTATCTATCAACGACAAGTAGACCCAAACTTTGCTAGGAGCAGCTGGTAAAGCATCCACCACTTAGCTTGCAGCCTACTGAGATGAGCAATTCAGTTTTCATCTGGCCGGACTGGGGTGCCCCAGGAGAAATGATGCAGTAGGCACCTCCTTCCATAGCCTTCTTGGGAGGCCAGGTCAAAGATGAGCTCAAGTATGCTCTACCTGGGAATAATTTGTAAAAGCAGTAAGAAGCAGGCCAGGAAAGTAATTTAGTGGCACCATCTCAAACCCTTTATGTCAAAAAAAGATTAATAATTAGCTCATGAGGTCACTAGGGAAGTTCTGATATCTTACGAAAGATTCATTGTCATATGCTCAGAAATTACCAGGATACAAGTGAGATCTGAACATGTTATGTTTATGGAGCCTTTGGCTGTTTCTGATTTAAATCAAGATCATCACTAAATCAAGGACTTACAACCCAAACCACATACATTAACAGTGAGTTTTTCAGATGGGAGAAACAAGATACCTTTGATCATGTACTTCCAATAATTTGCTTGGTCCAAATGGCTTCCATTGATGTAGAGGCATAGAAGAATATAGGTCAGCAAAAGTAGGATCAATATAACAGGGTGTATCCATTTGGCTTCCTGTGCTCTGCCATAAAATTTGGTCTTTCTGAGATAGAAATAAATGTTTAAAACATCATGATGAACTGGGGAAAACATAGCATTTTCTATTAATATCTTGCTTTAAGTGCTACATAAATATAGTTTGTGCTAGCAGATATTCTACTTGGCATATAAAGATGACAATGCCTCCAGGTTTAAGAAAGTATTGTAGCAACAATGGTAAAAATTCTACAGATTTAACGTGACATGATAGAATAGGATGACTGCAGCTTCTTACTAAATAAACAAAAAAACCACCTGCAGCTGTAGGTTTTCAGCATGCTATTTGTCAGGTTGTCATTTTGTTTGTTTTTAATGAAAAAGTGGTTCCTGTACTAGCTTTACAAATTATTGATAATGGTGTCACTGATCTATAAAAACACTCTACAGGATAAGAGATCAAGAGAATGTTTCTTACACAATATTTCTCTCTTGCTAATGTAAGATTTGCAGGTATGAGGATAAAACAGAAACTGTTAAAATTCAAAAATCTAATGAAAGCAGTGCCTACCTCCTCACCCATCTATCTTCTCCTTTTTTTATTCCCTTTGGTTTTTAGAGAAGCTTCCTGGGTTGTGCAACCTTTAAGGTAGGCGAGTTAGTGAAATCAAAGGAGCAACAATTGACTTTCAGCCTGAGGTAGGCTCTTTTTTTTGCTTGTGTTGATTACAAACTCTGTCAGATAAACAATCAGTTACATTACAATTAAAGACTTGGCTGTATTTGAAAGTCAACATTACTGCATTTATCAGAAGTTCAGCTCATGTATTAACATTTTTAACTGTGTGCAAAGGAAAAAATAAAAATGGGGTGTTTAAGACTGTATTCGAACCAGTATTTGTAGTGCTGCATTTCACTTTGCTTCTATCTTTCACCAGTCCAGTATACAAGTAATGCTGATGAACAATAATGCTATTGATTAGGTAATATATAGAAAAACAATATTAGGTTAATATAGAAAAACAAGCAGAAGAACAAGAGAAAGACCTATGAGAAACTCACAGAGACATTCACTGACTGTCCTCTGCCTTCTGACATCTTCCTCAGGCCATCTTTTTATAACTTTTCTTCCTATCTTTTTCCTTCCATACTGCACTTCTCACACTTTAACCCCAACAGAGATCTCCATCTCTCCCTTGTTCTCCCACTTCCCCATTTCCTCATCCTGTCTTCCCTGCCCTATCCTTTTCCTCCTCACTATCCTTTCTTTCCATGCTACTTTGTCCACCCACCTCATCACCGAAGGTAACAGAAACTGAAGTGTGGTAAGGCCTAGACATGCTTGGTGTGAAAGACCTGAGGGAGAACAGATGCTTCTGATCTAATCTAAGAATGAACTATGAGACTCTGCTTAAGCGTTGAGTGCACTGTAGTCTAGTAAAATGTTCTAAGGGAAAAACAGCAGTGGTGGGCTTCAAATAATTTAACAATCAGTTCCTGTGGTGGGATTCAAATAATTTACTAATTGGTCATTTTCAAGCACTGTTTTAACAACCAGTTCTGCAGAAGTGGTGTGAACCTGCTGAACAGAAGCATAGCTAGGGAAAATGGAGCCCAGCACAAAATCTGAGTTTTGTGCCCCCCACCCCATATGGGCGGCCACCCTCCCCCACCACGACCAAACAACATTTTTTGCACCAGGTCATCTCAAAGTCACCATCACATTATAGAACATGCATCAACACACAAAACTGAACACACCCAGGGCTCCCTAGTTTAAACAACTTTGAAAGTGATGGCTATTTTTGAAGGGGGGAATCCACCCTGAAACAGCATCACTTATCTTTAATTTTTATGATCTAATTCTGCAAATCAATTTTGTTGGGCTTGAGAATGTGGCAAGTTGGTGCTATAAAGATGTTCCAGGAGAAAAAAGAATGAGAACAGCATTGCAACTGCAAACAGATCAATTGGACTGTATTACAACTAAACACAGGATGCCAGAGATGAATGGAGAGATAGGGACCTGGACAGAGCATCACTATTAATGTTGATTAAACTAGTGATCCCAGATTCTCCTTTTAAATCCACCTTAAAGGGAGACTCTGGACTCCTTAGTTTAAACAACATTGGAAGCGATGCTGTTTCAGGGATTCTATTTCAGGATGCTGTTTCACCCACACCCCAAACAGCATCAATTGTCAATGTTGGTTGTTGTGGGTTTTCAGGACTGCATGGCCGTGGTCTGGTAGATCTTGTTCCTAATGTTTCACCTGCATCTGTAGCTGGTATCTTCAGAGGTGTATCGCAGAGAGAAGTCTGTTATACACTGTGTCCAGACTTCTATTATAACAGACTTCTCTCTGTGATACACCTCTGAAGATGTCAGCCACAGATGCAGACGAAACGTTAGGAAAAAGATCTACCAGACCACAGCCACACAGCCTGTAAAACCCACAACAACCAGTTAAATCTGGTTGTGAAAGCCTTCAACAATACTTTCAATGTTTTTTTTTAATCTAGGGAGCTCAGATTATCCCTTTAAATCCGCTCCAAAGGGGGTGGATTTAAAGAGAGAACCTGGGAAAAATTTGAGGGTGAATGTCAGGGGAGCAATGTTTAAGCTAACAGTACCAAAATGTTAGGCTATCTTCAGGAGATGCTCCTGCTGATACCACCCAGGTTTAGTGAAGTTTGGTTCAGGGGGTCCAAAGTTATGGACCCTCAAAAGGGTAGCCCCATCTACTATTAGCTCCCTTTGGAAACAGTGTGGGATGGGGACACCCCTTTTGGGGTCCATAATGTTGGACCCCCTGAACCAACGTTCACCAAACCTGGGTGGTATCAGCAGGAGGCTCTCCGGATGAAACCACCCAGGTTTAGTGAATTTTGGTTCAGGAGATCCAAAGTTATGGATCCTCAAAAGGGTAGCCCCATCTACCATTAGCTCCTATTGGAAACAATGGGGGATGCGGCATCCCTTTTGGGGGTCCATAACTTTGGATCCCCTAAACCAGACTTCACCAAACCTGGGTGGTATCAGCAGGATACATATAGTTACATATAGTTTTCTTTAAAAGGCAATTCTCCAGAATAGATAACCATAGAGACAGGCTGCCCCGAGCGGCAGCTTCCCTAAAACCAAGCCTTAGACTTAGAGCCTGCAAGAAAGAAAGTGTGCGTTAGTAAGGGGGACGAAGCATTCTCTGCTTCGCTTTCTCTTGCCTTCAGCCGGTTTCCTTCTCCGCAGACCTGCATGCGCCCGCCTCACCCCTCCTTAAAAAGCCTCCCAAAGGCTTCTGGGGCGCTCCTTTCCTCCAGCTGTGGCTCCTTTGCCGGCTCAGCACCCTGCCTCCTGATGGACCTTTCCAGAGGTGGGATTCAGCAGGTTCTCACCAGTTTCCGAGAATGGGTTACTAATTATTTGTGTGTGCCAAGAGGGGGTTACTAATTGCATCCGCTTTTCCATCTCCACGTGACTAGCCCAAGGTCACCCAGGAATAAAAAGGGAGTGTTAATGACTGATTTTAGGTATTTATGGGGCTAAAGGATTACAAAGCATTTTGTATTATAAAGCATTTTGTGCTAATTCTTACTCATTTTTTTAAAAAAAGTCATGACCTGTGTATCCTGGCAGTAGCCTTGATATCTAGCTCTTGAATATGCCTATGGTCCATCGGATCCATGTTTTAATAAATTTGTTTCTTAATCTAAAGTTCAAATTATTTTTGAATATGCCTATGGTCCATCGGATCCATGTTTTAATAAATTTGTTTCTTAATCTAAAGTTCACATTATTTTGAGTATTGAATGTATTAGCCCTTCAGAATATAGTTAACAAACAGTGGTGATGGTGAATCTTCATTAAACTGTAGTGACCACTCATGATTTCACAGTTGGCATAAAGTCCTGTTGTTTCCTATGTGGCTGGTTAGCGAAGGTAGAAAACGGGATAATTCTCCCTGTTGGGCTGTTTTAAAAACATGTTTTAGAAATATGGTAAAGTTCCTTGTTTAAGGAAAGTACCCTTCTTTTGATTTCTAGAAACAAAATTAAGTATTTGAAAGTATTAAGTATTTGACAGGCAGTCAATTAGAGGAGAAGTAGTTGTTTCTGTTGGCACTGGACGATAGGACTTGCTATAATGTGTTTAAATTATGGACAGAAAGATACCAGCTGGAAATTAGGAACTTTTTTTTTACAGTAAGAGTTTTTTACAGTAACAGAGAAATTATTAATGCCCCGGCCCCCGGAATGCCTGGCCACGCCCCCCGTCGTGCCCCGCCCAGCCCCATTGGCGCTACGCCACTGTTTGAATCCCACCACCTTGGGAACCTGTTACTAAAATTTTTGGATCCCACCACTGGACCTTTCCCACCCTCAACTTATACGCGAGTCAATAAAATTTCCCAGTTTTTTAAGGTACAATTGGGTGCCTCGACGTACATGCAGGTCGACTCATACGCGAGAATATACGGTACCTACAGGTGGTATGCTAGGCAATCTCAACTTGAAAACTCTGTTTTGAGTGACAGAGCTTTCTGTTTCCTTTGCAGAAAATTTATGGAGAAAAGGAGGTTGTATTTGCAATTTAAGGTTTCAATAACTGGAAGAAAGGCTCCCACACTTCTTTAATTCAGAAAACTATGTAAAATAGTTTTCTGAGAGCATTTTTATAATACTGTTAGAGAACAGGACTTCAGTCTATGCCACAGTGTATGCTATTCCAACATGATCTAACAGAATTGTTTTTATTTTTTCTGATTCCATTGTCTGTATATCCTGACATAGCATGTCTGATACCAACATTCAAAAAGTGCAAAAAAGTAACCCTAGTCCTGTTGCATTGCATTAGAGATCTCTCATGATGTTTGGTTACATTGCTTTATACCATGTAATCCACCTTGAGTTTCAAGTTGGAAATGCATCCATAAATATTAGTAAATAGTGATGGATGCCCCCCCATATACTCATTTGCCTGCCAGATAAAATGTTTCTGGCTATGGGACTGGTGTGGTATGTTACATACTTTTTGTATATCCTTTGAACCTGGGAGGCCTTTTTCTGTCCATCATTTATTTGATCCACTATTTCCTGGCATTAACATATTAAACTGATTTCAAATAGCTTTTAAATGTGGAGTTAAATTGATTTCAAATAGATTCTAAGTGTGGAGTGTGGAGCCCTCCAATGAATATGCGGTTCTTCACCCTGATACCAAAAAGGCTTTCAAGGCTTGCATGTCATAGAAATAATTCTGGTAAAATGTGGTTCATTAGATATATTTGCCAGTTTTCAGATTCCTGCAAATGTGGTGCCCCCTAAACTGTAAGCCATTTTAGACATGGAGCTTTCACTGCAGGAAACAGCTCCACAGACAGCCTGCTGTGGGTACTGAATTTAAGACAACATCTGTTTTTGTTATTCAAAGTTACACTGATAGGGTTCTTTTTAATAAACGTGTTTCTTCTGATATTAATTCTGAAGCCAACTTGTCCAGTTAACAGTTAAGAGGTTTATGAGCCACGGGATAACAATAGCATCTGTTTCAGTGGCGCATGTTAGCAGAACTCTTGTGGAACGAAAGATAAGGGTGCAAATAAACTGCATTGTTATGCAGCACACATAATATATATTTCTTGTGATCTCACCACTGGTATCAAGCAATAACTTTTTGAAAGAGTGCAGTTTTAGAAAACATATTTCTAAATGCAGACTTTCTAAAAGCATCCATACTCCCAGATATATTGTATGCTCATTAAGGATATTTTTGGAAATACTCTCTAAAATCACCCTCAGCTGCTCTGATGTCTCCCACAGTAAAGCAAGGAATAGGATGGAGAAGATGAGCCATTCTTGCTGTTGTTGGGGAAATTGGTAATTGTAATTTTCATCAATTGAAGCAGCACCTTCAAATAAGCATTTTGTCCTGTGGTGGTCTTAAGTCTGAAGGGCCCAGGTTTAATTCAAGACTCAGCCTCACAAATAGAAAGTAAAAATCCACCCTTATTCCCTGCGTTTTTTCCCCAGAAGTTCTGATGGTGGAAAAACAGTTGGCACTATAGACATCAGCCTTGTGAAGATGGGGAAGACAGAGGATGGGGAGACAGATCACAATGCAGCAGATGTGCAGGGACAAAAGGTAGGAACCTGGCTCAACACTCAAATTACGTTAGAATGATCTGGAATGCCAGATGCCTGTATTACTGCAGTCACAGTGGGATCTAAGTTTGCATTTTAAAAATAAGAATTAGCCCTGTAAAATAAAGCATGTGCATGCTCAGCTATCTAAACCAAAAAAAAAAAAATCTTGAGAAAAACGTAATTCTATTGCATTTTAATTTGTTTTACCCAGAATAAAGTATTACTTTTCCAATCATGTTTAACTTCTTCAGACCTGCATATGTGGTATCGTAGATGGACTCCTATCCTCCATCGCCTATCCTCAAATCATGCCCAGTTTAGAAAGTGAATTTTAAACATCATTTTTCAAAAGAAGCATGGCAGATTAGCATCCAATTGATACGTATTTATCTGAAATTATACGTATGTATAATCTGTTCCTTATCAGTTTGAATGCACAGATTTCAATGTGGAATAATTGTGTAATGTGGGGAGGGGAGAGAGGATAGGACTGAAACAGCAGCCCTAATAACCCAGATTAGTCTCATCTTGTCAGAGCTTGGAAATGAAACAGGGTCAATAGTTGGATGGGAGATCAACAAGGAAGGCAATGGCAAACCACCTCTGCTTATCTGTTGCCTTGGGTCATCATGAGTTGGTTGTGACTCGATCACAAACTTTATTTTTACAGCTCTAAAATAGCCATGCCTGAAGATCCCACTCTGTGGAAAGAGCCTACTAACTTGCTTCAATGTAGGTTCCATTTTTTATTAAAAGTGCCATTTCTATACCTTGACTAGCAGTTGCATTTCACAATATGAAAAATTGGACAAAGGATCATCAGCCAATTCTGCACAAGGGATTTTTTTCATGGTGGCCATGTTGCCAGGGGCATAACGAGGCAAACTGGAGCCCTGGGCAAAACCTGAGTTTGATGCCCCCCATGGGCGGCGGAAGGAGGCAAAGCTCCCCTGTCCTCCTCTCCTGGTGGCTTGTGACTTCCCCCCTTCCTGCAGGCTGAACTTATGCACCCCCCCCCCTTATCAGTGAAAAGGTGCGAGATGCAGGGAGCAAGTGGGCGGCGGCGGGCAGCAGCAGCATCCAGGGGAGAGCGGCGTGCTTGTTGAGTTGGCCAGGTGCGCGTGGACCCCTGACTGCTAGTTCTGCCACCCCATAAAGATCCATCTGAGGACGCAGCAGGGTTGGCAAGAGGTGGAGCACAGGCAGCAAGGCTTGGTGGTTCGGCTCAGCCTGATCTGAGTTGGTTTGGAGGCCCTTGGAGGGTCAAGGACCCGAGCCCGCCCACTCCAAACTCTGCGCGATCCAAACTTGTGGTAACATCCAAGATTCTCAGATGCATTTTTATTTTTTGATGTTTTTTGCTTTTTGTCCTTCAGGGGGCGCATTTTAGAGGTATCGGCACTGAAATTTCAGAGTATCGTCAGGAGACTGTCCTGATGATACCCCCAAAGTTTGATGAAGTTTGGTTTGGGGGGGCAAAGTTATGGACTCCCAAAAGGGGTGCCCCATCCCCATTGTTTCCAATGGGAGTGAATAGAAGATAGGGGCTGCCCCTTTGAGGGTACAAACATACCCTGAAAGTTTTGTGACTGTGCCTTCAGAAATGTGCACCCCACCGGCTGCACCAGAAATTCCCCATTGACATCAATGGAAAAAAATTAATTCAGAAGTAAGAATCTTGGGCAAATTTCTGGGGGTGCCTGTCAGGGGTGCAATTGTTAAGCTAGTGACACCAAAATTTCAGGGTATCATCAGGAGAGTATCCTGATGACACCCCCCCCCAATTTTGGTGAAGTTTGGTTCAGGGGGCCAAAGTTATGGACCCTCAAATGTGCATCTCCTTAGCTCCCATTGGAAACAATGGGGGATAGGGGCTACCATTTTGGGGGTCCATAACTTTGGACCCCCTGAACCAAACTAAACCAAATTTGGGGATATCATAAGAACAGTCCCCTGATTATATCCTGAAATTTTGGTGCCGATACCTCTAAAAATGCGCCCCCTGCGGGTTGAAACGTGAAAAAAACACCAAAAAATAAAAACGCAGGAGCATGCCCTGCAAAATTCCTGAGCCTTGGCTGGATGCCCACATTGCCCAATGGACATTATGCCACTGCATGTTGCCAAAGTGATAAGTTGCTCGTTTCACATTTGCAGCAGCAATTCAACATGGCAGAGGGAAATCTGCTTTTTTATGCATTAGCCATGATTTTCCTTTCATACTAGATATAGTTGACAAACAATACATTCATCTGCTGTTATGCTGTTTCCCACATTTTAAAAAAATAGGTGCATGCATAGCACTGCTCAAGAATAATACAATGCTAGACTTAAAAACCTTTGTGTATTTGCTTTGTGCAATTCCAGTACAACATAATATTTAAATCCTGTTGTTGTGCTAATTACTGGAAAGTACCAGGTTTCCCATTGGAGGCATCTACATTGAACAGACTGCCTGGTTTCCTACTGCCTGGGGGAAAGGAAGAGAGCACCTCAGGAACTTTTCAAATGCTAATCAGGAGATCAGAGCAAAAACACTTGCCACTTGTATTGTCTTAATGTAGTAGCAGCTTTATGAAATTGTGTGGACAAACCATTTTTAAAAAATCTCAGTTCTGCTGTCAGCAAGGACATCAAGACAGTTTATTGTGAAAATGCAGGGGGGAAGGGTTTTTTAATTCATTCAAACAGATAGGATAGTGTATTTTCAAAGGCTTTCACAGCCAGAATCAATTGGCTAATGTGGGTTGTCCAGGCTATGTGGCTATGGTCTGGTAGTTTTTGTTCCTAACATTTCACCAGCACCTATGATTGGCATCTTCAGAGGCATGTCATAGTAAGATGTGTTTCTCACCATGGCACTGTGGAGTGATTGCATTGTGGGATATATGTTTTGCCCATCTCACAAGAGAGTGAGACACATTTGAATGTGTTTGGTAGAATTCATTTACAGTTGAATTTGCTGTTGCATTTGCAACTGCACTTGACACTGCATTTGCAATTATATTAGCAAGAGTCTAGGTGGAGTTTATTTGCAGTTGCATTTGAATGTCTGGGGTATTGGTTTTGGGTTTTTTTTTAGTACCGGTGGCTTGTGAATTTTCAAAGGTTTCTTGCTTTTTGTTGAAACTGTCCCAGTGTCTGTGGATTTCAATGGCTTCGCTGTGTAGTCTGACATGTTTTAACTTTTGTTTCAAAATGTTTTAACTTTTGTTTTATAGTGTGCCTTGGTTTATGAGTGTACATCCCCTGAAAAGAACAGTAGCAAAGACAATTTACCTTTATTAAATGCAGGTATGTGTTTTAGATCTGTGTTGATGGCAGTTATTCAAGGTTAAAGTTTTGCTGCACTCAATTAATTGGTGGAAAGAGCCTTGTTGTTATGATTTCTAATAATAATTTATTTACATTCACAAGTGACCAGAAGGGTCAAACTAGACAATACCAGGTCCCCAAGACCACTATTTAATTTTTAAAAATGCTGTAGGGGCCCAATTCTGCTGAAGACTACAGCACCAGGGATGAGGGGTTTCTGTCCCCTCCCCCATATACCATTTTCCAGAGGTCATAGTCCCTATGGTGGACTTGGGAAAATGCTATCATTTGGTTTGGCCCTTAGGTAATCAACTTGCAGCTGTCATCTACTGAATCATCTACCAAGCTGTCATCTACCAAGTAATTGTCCAGCTTGGAAGTATGTTAACTCTGACAATATTAGATAAAGTAAGGTGTGTTATACCAGATTTGTTATAGGAGACCCCTTATATAATTAGATACATCAATTTTTCACTGATTATGTTTCACTTATAATGCATATTATATACATACAATAAGTCAAGAACTTCCAAAGAGAATGTGGACAATGCTTGCTCTTTCACACATAGTTTCATGATATGTGTACGCAATTTCAGTATCTTGAGGTTGTTTATTGCATCTTTGCTGTGCTAGAAAAATATCAGGGGGCTCCCACCATTAATTATAAAATCTCTAAAGCTGGAAAGGTATTGGCATTCATCTTGAATATTCCTCTTAATATATGGAGCTCAAATCCTAGGTAAGTTATGAAGCACTTTGAGTGAATAGGAATGAAGAATGAATGACTAATTCAATGTTCATCACTATCCCATTTTTATCTCAAGAGATTTTGGGTTTATTGGTATTCATATGTCATTTTGGAATCTTAATATTAAAATAATTTATCCACATGTGCTTTATGAAAATATGATATTTTTAAATGAAAGAGAAGGTTCCAGGAAGTTCTGTGACCACATTAAAGTAAGTTAAATGCCCTCTGCTTGACTGTATCTTGCCCCTTTTCTGTTTATTCCCAGAAGATAGGTGTGTCTATTATTTCATACAACAGAGCTCTGGCTTTCAAACACATGCTTCCTTGTCACCTTATTCTACACAACTGTTCACACAAAGCAAACATACTGGAGCTAGAGCCAGACAACACTTTCTCGTAGCTAAAACTGGTTAGATAAAAGCCTTGCTTCCTGTGTTTTGTACATTTGGTCTCTCTGGCCCACTGTCAACTCTGGTCAAATGTGCTTCTGAAAAAATCCATTTTATTATTCGTAAAGTAGTTTACCTGTTCACAGACAGCAAGTTCTGAAGTGTCAGCTAATTTAATTTTCAGTCCTTGTGTTTCCCTTATACTTCATGAATCAATAAGTTTCAATTCTTTGCAGAGATGAGATACAGTGTCCCACAGGACTGAATAGCACTTTGGCCAGGAATGGGCAGGGTAAAAATGCAATAAAATAAATTTTAAAATATAGGTTGCCACGTGCACTTGGTGATGCCCTTTCAAAAACAGCTGTGCCTTCAGAAATTAGACATGATTAATTCATTGGAATTATACTGCTCTGAGTGCCCAGATCAAATATTCCAAGATAGATTTTAAATTACTGGAACTGGAGAATTAATAGAACACAAGTCAGAGAATATAGACATTGTTTAGAGTCATTGTAGAAATATTTTGGGAGAAATTGCTACAGAGTATGGCAGCTGCTTGCTACTAACCTGCAAGAACAACTGATTTGGCTACCTGTAATGTGATTCAGGGCTCTTGTAAAAGTTCTCACACAGTACATTGCAAAATGTTGTCCTTATGGAGCCTTTTGCCCTGTTTTTGTTCAGACTTTATCTGTATATGAACCATTTTGTTGGAATCTACAGTTAAGTTTTTCACAGAGTGGATTTTAAATTTGTTTAGACTATTGTCTTATATATCATAGCCAATTTTTTTTTTAAAGTACTCAAGAATATAATGCTGCCATCACTAGTTAAGGGGTAGTTTTAGGAACTGTGCTGGCATTTCTCTCTTTGTTGTTTTCCTTGTGCTACCTCTTTACCACTCTAATCTTGGTTTTCTTCCTCTGTCTTTCTGTTAAATAGTCAGCTGTGCTTTCCTGCCACTTTCCCTTTCTTCTGATTTTGCTGGTAATAGGCAGGGAGGACACTTCTGCCTATTTTAACCACTTCTGGGTTTGGGGTTGATTCAGAAGTGATGCTTATGGTGGTGGTTGCCTTGCTCTTGAAAAGGAGCCCATTTACCATAACAAAGGACTTTGCTGAAGCTTGGTATGGTGATATTGGTTCCAGGTACATAGCTTCAGGAAAACTAATTCAAATCTAATGACTTGAATTGATACATCAATCAGTCTTAATTGATGGGTTAGGCTTAGCCATGTAGTAATAGTCAGGGTTCTAAATTTTATGTAGTTTGCAAATTAAATGTACTTCAACTTTGAGGAATATACTTAGATAAATTGATTTCCTGTTTCCAATAATGTGGATTCATTCCATCTCATTATCCTTTTCCAAATGAACTGGTGAACTTTATAGAAAAACTGACCAACGCCACACATCAATTCCAGATTATCTTTACTATTTCTAGTTAAGTGCTGATTGGCTTGAAACTAGCAAAACCTTTCAGTATGTAGTCATACCTTTTACTAAATAGTGCCCAGCTACTAACTATCTTTTAGAAGCTTCTTACTGTCACAAATTACCCTATAGGGTAACAATAGGCATGAGAACAGAAGAACAGAGAGAAAATGTTTCATTTAAAGATTATAAGAATCAATTAATCTAATGATACATTCTGTATTTGTCTTAATGGGAAGATGTATTGGATTTCTTTAAATGTGTTCCTTTGCAATCACCACACATTTTCACTTTCATCTGGATGTGGATGCAGGAGAATATTATCATTCATAGCACATTATTGTAATGTTATCTATTGTTTGTTGAGATTTTGCTATTTATTTCTAAGCTAGGTGTTCTCTTATCCTATGAATCTCTGCCAGAACTCCTGAGCTTTTAATCTTATTGCAGCTAAGGTGATAAATCCAGCATGTACTGTACTAAGTAGAATTTAATTGTCTTCTCTTTGGGTAGCATAACCTAGGACTCTGCCCTTAATTCATTGGCATACTACTAATAAATTGAAGGTAGAGTAAAATTTATTTGCAGACTTCAGTTTTTTTAGGTGGAACGAAAAAAGATAAATAACTTAAGCAATAAAGCATTATGATAACTTCCAAACAACCATAATTAAGCAGTCACATCATTTTTTCCCTTTTGCAGTATTAAAAAACCCGATCTGTAAGTTGTATAGATTTCCCTCTTCTGACAACAAATGGATGTGTGTTCGAGAACAGATGTCTGAGAGCACTCTTTCTTTTCATATTCCCAAGGAACTCATCAACCTGCACATAAAGGAGGATATGAGAAGGTAAGGGAAACAGACTGGAAAGGTAAAAGTAAGCTATAAAGCTGCAGTTATAACACAGTGGAAATCGACTGAAATCACTGATAAAAATTCAGGGGTGCCGCTAGTTCAGTCTGCTACTCAGAAAGTAAGACATATCTGATGATACTGTACAATTTATGCATTATAATATTGAGCTCAATTATCTAGCAAAGGTACAAAAACTTCGGAGTTGTCACTGATCTTCACTTGCGAAATTCTGATTCTGTTGATTTCAGTAAAGTTACACATGGGTCAACTTTAGGCAGTTAATTTCCATTATTCACTATTGTGAATAAGTATTGTGAAGCAGAGATTAAGATAATAGAAGCCTTTGGGCAGTTTAATGATATAGATGCAGCCAGACAGATCATCAATGTTTATTTTGGATGATACTATCTCTGTTAGTAGTTGTAAACAGGATTTTCTGATAGTTAAATCAATTTGTCTTGCTACAGGTGCATATTTAAACAGAATAAAATGTATTAAGTAATTAATAGAGATGCAGCACAAGATTAAATGCTAGCATGCCCCTTTTTTGACCTAAGCTGACCAAAAGAATTATGAAGCTGTTACAAAGTAACACAAAATAAATAAAACTGTATAGCCTGTACTTAAATATGAAAAGACTGATGTCATCAGTCCATTTGAGGTGATGTCTAAAAGTTAATTCAACAAGCATATGATAGATTTCAATTTGATATGGTGCCAGTTCCCTTAACATGGTAGTTTAGGCAACACTCCTAAACACACGTATTAAAGACTAACAGTCTCCATCGTGGGGGGGGGGGGGGTTGTTGTGCTGTGGCCACAGTGCCATCTCCTAAGAGGCTTGCAGGGCCACAGACAGGAAGGCCACAGCAATGCAGTGCCTTTCCCCATAGAAGTGGCCTGTGCAGTTCAATGAGCTGTGCCATGGATTTCGCAGGTATAAGTCCGCACCGGCAAATGGGACTTTCCCAGGCCAAAAGGGCTAAGGAAGTTGACTAAAGCCATTCCTTCCAGGAACATCCCCTTTGGTGCCACCATAGGCTCTTGTGCCAAAGGAGCACTGCCACCACAGCTGTCAGCGGCTGCCATGCAGCTCCCCAACACCAACATAAATGCCGCTTAAACTGGTGCAGATGGCATTTATGCTGGGGCCATGATCACATCAGCTCCTAAGTGGCTTCCCCCCACTCCAGAATTGTACTGTTAGTTCTAATTAAATTCAGTAGGATTTATTTCTGAGTGTACATACTTTGGACTGTAGTAGGGCTGCCAGCCTCCAGATAGTGCCTGGAGACCTCCTGCTATTACAGTTGATCTCCAGGTGACAGAGAGTTTATATGGAGAAAGTGGCTGCTTGAGAAGGTGGACTTTATGGCATTGAAGTCCCTTCTCTCATCAAATCCCACCTTCTTCAGTGTCTATCCCCAAAATCTCCAGTTACCGTGTTTCTCCGAAAATAAGACAGTGTCTTATATTAATTTTTGCGTCCAAAGATGCGCTATTTTCAGGGGATGTCTTATTTTCCGCTCCACAGCTGCATGCTCTGGTGTTCTGTTCGACGGGCATGCTTCCAAACAAAAACTTTGCTACGTCTTACTTTCGGGGGATGTTTTATATTTAGCACTTCAGCAAAACCTCTACTACGTCTTATTCTCAGGGTATGTCTTATTTTGGAGAGACAGGGTATTTCCCAACCCAGAGCTGGCAACTCTAAATTGTACTATAATTTTGGCAAGCATTGGATTGGATTCAGTGAGCCATCTGCTAGCAAACTGGATCTTTCTTGCCTATTATTTTTGCTGCAACCCCCCCCCCCCACCACCACCACCACCACTTCTGAGATTAGCTTTATGGACTGTAGGCACTGGGAAGGAGAAATCAAAGGAAATGTGTATCTTGTTGTGCAAGCAGAAGTGCTCTACCAATTGCAGATATAGTATGGTATAAGAATCCAACAGAATTTCATTATGGAGCTGTTAAACACATTAATCATTATGGGTTGGATCATTTGAATAATAAATAAAAGGAGGTAATGAAACATCCCACTTTCCCCGCAGTAGTACTTGCAATCCTGTCTGCTCCTAGAAAATCTGATCCAGCAGGTAGGCAGAATCTCAGAAAGAGTAAGGGAGCAATGGATATCGTCTTGCCTCTTTCATTCACTGAAGGGCTTATGCAAGTGGAAATGGCTTTTTACTAATTTCCCCTCAAGCTATAGCCCCATACCCTCTGTTAGAGGGTGCAGAAGACTGCAGGTGAAATGGAGAAGATCTGTTTTGTTAATTCCTTCCATTCAAAGTGTGTAAAAACCCACTATACCTGAGTGCGTATTAAATTGTGTAAAAAGATGCTAACTGGGGCTTATTAAATGGAGGGTTTAAGAAGAGGAATAAACTGGAATCTGTCTCTTGTTATTTATTTATTTACCTCCTGTAAAAATCTATTGATTTTGATGTAATTCCTCAGAATCTAGTGGGGTTTTCTTTAAAGTAGGAACCAGGGACGTAGGTATAGATTTTTTTATGGGGGGTTCAGGGGGTGGAGCCATGCCCCCACCCGTCCCTGGGGGTGTGGCCACGCCTCCCAAAGGCCTGCCCCAGCCTCAGTTCTTATAAAGGCAGCTCTTCGAGGCCAAGAATGGCAGACTTCCCTGCCCCGCCTTCCCCATCCACACCAGCTGGGCTCCCAGCCAGCAGCTGGCAGCCCCTTCTGCCCTCCCCTCTGGGCAGAGGCATAGCTAGGCAAAATGGAGCCCGGTGCAAAATCTGAGTTTTGCGCCACCGCCCCCCCATGGGTGGCCACTGTGATGCTAGAATCCACCCCCAAACAGCATCACTTTCAATGGTGTTTAAACTAGAGAGCCCAAATTCTCCTTTTAAATCCACCTTAAAGGGAGAATCTGGGGTCCCCAGTTAAAACAACATTGAAAGTGATGGTGTTTGGGGGTGGATTATCCCCCACCCTGAAACACCATCACTTTCAATGTCTAAACTGGGCATCTCATATTCTCCCTTTAAATCCATGCCAAAGGGGGGGATTTAAAACGAAAATCTGGGGAAATTTGGGGGTTGCAATTGTTAAGCTAGCAGCACCAAACTTTCAGGGTATCTTTAGGAGGCTCTCCTAATGATACCACCCAGGTTTGGTGAAGTTTGGTTCAGGGGGTCCAAAGTTATGGACCCTCAAATGTGTCTTCTATTAGCTCCCATTGGAAACAAAGGAACCCCCTTTGGGAGTCCATAGCTTTGGACCAAACTTCACAAAACCTGGATGGTATCATTAGGAGACTATCCTGATGATACCTCCCAGGTTTGGTGAAGTTTGGTTTGTGGGGTCCAAAGTTATGGACCCTCAAATGTGTAGCCCCATCTTCTATTCGTTCCCACTGGAAACAGTGGGGGATGGGGCACCCCCTTTGGGAGTCCATAGCTTTGGACCCCCTGAACCAAACCTCACCAAACCTGGGTAGTATCATCAGGAGAGTCTCCCAACAACTCCCTGAAATTTTGGTATTGCTAGCCTAAAAACTGCACCCCCTGCAGGCCAAAAACCCAAAGACACTAAAAAATACAAAAAACATACAAACGGGGGGCAGAGCTTCGGACTTGCAATGGGGGGGTTTGAACCCAAGAACCCCCCCTTACCTACGTCCTTGGTAAGAACTCTTAGGATTACTGCAGGAGAATATTTTTTTATTTTTTAATCCAATTTGTATCATATCATATCGGATCTTGAATGTAGAGTTACTTGTCATTAAGTTTCACTAAAGTAATTACAATTGTAATATGCTAGATATTAGGTAGGAATTTCCAGCTTTGTCCTCATTGTTTATAGAATTTCTGCTGGTATGTAGAAAATCTGGTCCCCAGAACCTTTAAAAGAAGATAGATTTCTGTGAAGATCCCATCTTGACAGGTCATTCTGCTGGGACATTTTCCACGTGCAATTAGATAAAAAAAGAGCGTCTTCTGGAATTTGCAAGGAACTGATTTTGTTCTTCCTACATGCTGATTTTGAAATTACTGAGCGTATTATTGTGTTAGCCAGTACCCCTAGTTTCTATACCCCTTTTTGCACCTTTAAATAAAAGTTTGTGTCAGTCCAGATCTGAATACACAGCAATAAGTCAGTGACCATTAGTAGCATTACATTCTAGCCTTTTGTATTGATGGGTTAAGCTGAAAGGGTTACATTAATAATTCCTGACACATTTTTTGTGAATTGCCTCTGGTGAGGAGAAATAGAGTAATGTGTTTTTTGAAATGGTCATAAAATGTTCTTAGAAATTGTAATAAAATGTTTGCTAATGCCTATAATATCCAGACTGATCTGATCATGGTGATATTACTTATCATAGGAGTACAGAGCAACCTTCTATTCATTTAGTTGCAGGATAAAATATTATAAATGTTTATAATATAAAATAACAATATATAATAAATGTAAAAATATTTTGAATGTGGTAAAAATGTAATCCTAATCCTCAACTGCAGGATGTTTTTCACACTGAGCAATATGAAGACATGGCAGACCAGAAATATCTTAACATATGTAAAAATGTCTGTAGAGAAGTTCTTATAAATTCCATGAGGAGAAAATTCCACAATCTTAAATGGGGGTGGTATCCAAAAGTCCAGACATTTTGGGAAAAATATCCCTTGATATAATAGTGAAGCTATAACTAACCATCTCTGATTATCAGCAAGCAGTCATCCTAAGAGAAGATTGCTGCCACATTCAGAATCATCTGTAGTTTCCAAAATACCTTTAAAGTCTATAATACATGAAATGTACTCCAGTGCAGTGGGTAAATGGTAGGCTATGGAGAGAGAGCCAACTTGTTTCCTTAAAAAGACATCAGCTCACCCAGGTAACCTTTGCTCATGCCTTAATTTTAAGACTTTCAGTGGTCCGAGAGTCGTTCCTGCACTGGGAGATATGAGTGAAAAGATGTTGTGTGGAAAATCTGTGATTGGCTTTCTTAACATTATATAATAGTTATGTTGGGCTCCAGTTTGGTGTGGGTCACCCTATTGATAGAAATCACACAAATATTGAATTGTAATTAACGTCAGTGAAAAGGTAGATACGATACTGATCAACCTTACAAGGTGGTGGTAGTTTGTGGGTAAATAAAGATCACAAAACAGTGCTTTTTTTAAAAAAATGGCTGTTGATTAGTGTATTTTTTCCACTTTAGGAATCAGGATCTTAAAGAACTTGGTGAACTTTCTCCACATTGGGACAATATGCGTAAAAGTGTTATTTCCCACTGTGATCAAATGTTGACTCTGTATCAAGACATGCTTGCCGAACTAGGGAAGTACACAGGTATGAATATATTCTCACTAAACAAAATATGTTCTCACTAAACAAAATATGTTCTCACTAAACAAAGTAATAAATTTGCTTGTTTTTTAGTCTTGCCATGTAAGTTGAATTGTCATTTCATTGTAACTATGTGCCTGTTCTGACACATTGTAACTATGTGTCAGTACAGGGCCAATCATTATTATCTGCCAGAATCTGAAACACTTCCTGGGTATGGCCTTCAGATGTTCTCTCTTTGTGTGGGGGAACATTGCATGAGCTAGACCAGGGGTAGGGAACCTGCGGCTCTCCAGATGTTCAGGAACTACAATTCCCATCAGCCTCTGTCAGCATGGCCAATTGGCCATGGCCAATTGGCCATGCTGGTAGGGGCTGATGGGAATATGGACCCTAGGCTGATCTGGAAAACACTGAGTCTGAGCTAGACTAAACAGATATTGCTAACCCAGTTATGGATCATTCATGGCTCCTTTTAAATTGCCTACACCTGGTTCAACTTGAATGTGTATGCATAAATATAATTCTCTCTTTTTTGTAACATGAGAATAAATAGCATTATTCAACTATGAAGCAATTGTACAAAAGTATTAGTTTCTTGACAACCCTTATTTCACAGAATTGTCATTTATAATGCTCCAGAAATAATGCGAACAATATTTGCTTGTTTCCCTTATGTGTAGACATATATATATAACCTTCCTTTGGAGTTGTATAATTACTCTTTTTTCTCTGTAAACAAGACTAGATAACAATCGAGCATAAATAAGAAGCTTACTGGATGCAGATATAAAAGAGCATTATTCAGATCCCTACTCAGCCTTCTACTGGCATGATTTTCTTTGTATGCAAGTGACTGCATTCTACCTTCAACTTCCCAAAAGAAATATAGAAATAGTAAAGATATCAACTTGGATCATTATCATGGCTTTCCTATTTGCAGGAAGGGCACAGACCGTCAGTTGACTGTATTCTCCAGTGTATCTGCTCAGAAGATACACATTTGATGCCAGCAGTAACTCCCATACATTTCTTTATATATGCATTTGCCATTGCTGTCAAATCTCACCTTTCCTTCAAGGATATATATTAACAGAACAGCTAGGGGTGTCCAGTTAGGTTCAATGAAGGAACAATGGAACTTGGTGAAGGTAGTCTTTGATTTAAATCTGATCCCTGAACAATGGAACTTGGTGAAGGTAGTCTTTGATTTAAATCTGATCCCTGATCACCATAACAGCCAACTAATAGTCTAGTAATTATAAGTATTATTCAGTGGTAAGTATATATGTATAATAACAATAAGGTGATAATATATTTTGGGTCAATACACGTTTTTCAAGTGCCCATACACGTAGATGGTAGCCATTCCGTGTTCTTAGTGCCATTGTTCTCCTATTCATTCCCTATCACAGCTCCTTTCCTGTTTTCACATCCTGAGGTCTGCTTTGCAGAATATAAAATTCCTGGGACAGAACACTTCTTTGCTAAAAAGCAATTTGTAAAAAGCATGGAAGTGATCAGGTGTTAACAGTCATATATATTATTATGTAACACCTACCAAGAATCTATAATGGCCACACCTTCCCAGTCTCTGTAGCTGCTGCAGAGTACATCTCTGTGGTCATTGTATATAGCAGGCTATACAGAGGTTACTTGCAGAAGTGCTTTCTGTATTGTAATTTTAAGGAATCTGAGCTGCTGCTGAGTTGCACACCAGTTCCATGATCTAGAATGGTTTTTAGCACATATACTTTCATGGCACCATTATTTCAAATATGCTATGAACTGTTTCTAAGCAGCAGGAATATCTATCACGAAGCAGGGGAGCAGAGAAAACGAACCTAAGCATTAGTTTGTTCTGTAAATTAAAAGCTATTTTGTCAACTGCTATAGTGATCCATGCTGAGACACAGTTGGGAAACCAAGATTTTTTTCTTAATACACTCAAGATATTCATTTTAATGCTGGTAACATTTAAGTAAAAGCCCCAGACACAGAGTAGTAAGCTGTAGTACTGCAATCAGAGCTCTACTCATGACCTGAGTTTGATCCCAATGAGTTCGATTTCAGTTAGTCAGCTCAAAGTTGACTCAGCTTTCCATCCTTCTGAGGCCAATAAAATGAGTGCCCAGCTTTCTGGGGTGAAGTGTGGATGACTGGGGAAGGCAATGGTAAACCACTCTGTAAACATAGTCTGCCTAGTAAACATTGTGATGTGATGTACCCCATGAATCAATAATGACCCAGTGTGGCTACCTTTACTTTTTCAACATTTCAGCGTTACTGTGGCATTGCAAGAGAAACAGAACATCTGAAGGGCACGTCAGACAGTGATTTGTCAGACTTTTGCTTTTCAGGCTCTTCTTTCAAATCAAGCTGCAGTAAAGGGGAAAAGACACTGGAATTTGTTCCAGTCAATCTACATTTGCAGAGAATGTATGTTCACAGTCCTCAGTTAAAAGGTATATATATGTTTTCTATATTTGCTTTGTTGCTTTGCAGTGTGTTGCAGACCTGTCATGAGGCCTGTTTGAATTCTTATTATCTGCAGAATTTCATGTTCATGTGATTCTGCTATTTAAGGGGCCAGAAGTAGAATGTTGCTACCTGAGCAAGATGATTTGTGCTTAATTAAATGTATCTAAATGCCCTGTAGCTCATGAGTTCAATTCCAATGGGAGTCGGTTTCAGGTAGCCGGCTCAAGGTTGAACCAGCCTTTCATTCTTCCAAGATCAGTAAAAAATTAGTACCCAGTTTGTTAAGGTAAAGTGTAAATGACTAGGAAGGATAATGGCAGACCACCATGTAAACATGATGTGATGTTACCCCATGGATCAGAGGCAGCGGCTTCCCACTGGCATAAATGAAGCCAGTGGAGCATCGGGGCCATTGCAGCCAGTCCTGACACCGCCACTGCCCACAGGGGTGGCTCCACACTGAGCTGCCCAGGGTGTCTGCGGGGGACTTACCTTGCCTTCCTCTGCAGCTCCAGGCAGCTGGAAAGACACGCCCAAGCTGCCCTCCAACTCTCAGGGGTCACAGGGACATGTCTTTCCAGCTGCCCGGAGCTGCAGAGGAAGGCAAGGTAAGTCCCTTGCAGATACTGGAGGGGCCAAAAGCGGCAGCCTCACACCGGTGCAGTTCACACCTTACGAGCAGGAAGACGCCACTTTTTAAAAACCTCACTCAGGGAGCAAGGTTTAAAAGCAGCGTCTTTGCGCCACTTGGGCAGGCCTAGCACGGTGCTGCTGCACCGTGAACAGCACTCCAGGGACGGTGTTTTAACCGTCCCTAGGGCACTGTTTTCCACCCGTGTGGAAACAGCTTAAGACCGCTTGTTATATAGGTTATATATATATAATCTATTTGTGCAGTTGGTCAATATTTGATAATTGAGAATATATTAATTCAAATTTAACTTTGTCAGCAGTTAAGCATAACTAACTGGGCTGGGTTTAGTTCTGCAGTCAGGGCCTTTCCTCAGCTTACATTTTAAATGTGAGAAACCAGATTATAGCTAGTTTAGGGGTGAAAAGTGTATTGTTGCAATTCCCATTGCAGCCTGATACATTTGTGGCAAAAATGGTACTTCCCCGTTTCTCACATTTCAAAATAATGTTTGATTCTAGGTATCACTGATGTGAATTGGGATCAAATTGTAGAATATATATATATATATTTTCCTCAATGGCTGTTGAGATGCACAGACTATTTAGAATGATCTGAGAATTGCAGGTATTTGTAGGTTTTTGGGACTGTGTTTAGTCATAGATTGGGCATGGCTGCCTTGAATTGTTTTCTGAGTAGTTTTCAAATAGTTTTAGTAAATGTATGGCTGTCTTTGGTTTGTTAATGTGCACGTACCCTCTTTCTCATCAGGAGTGCAGAGCAGAGAGAGAAAGTGTTGTCCTTTCACCAGGCCCAGGTGCTCACCCTATTTGTCAAACAGATGGGCCATTAGCCAGTCCTGTATTAACAGTGAATCCTTAACCAATGGCATATATTATTAAATTTTAGCTATGGGCCCAAAATAAATGATCACTCATGAACACTGGCACATATCTGAGACTAATAAAATTATTTCACTTCTGCTTTTAAATTAGTTTTAAGGAGCAAACAATGCATCAATATAAAATTGGTTTCTATGGATCTATTTTAAATCCCACCCATACCACTAAGATACAGCCCATTAACTGTTTATCGTTCATATAGTGTTTCTGCTTATAGAGACATTTGTCACTGGAATGAAAAAAGATTGTTTGTTACATGGAGAGGCTTGAATTCTATTTAAATGTGGCACTTTCTGAATGAAAACAAATAGGTTACATCTGGAGGAAGATAGAGTACCCTTATGGATGCCTTTTTAAATGACCTCTCCAAGCTGGCCACAGTTTTTCAGCACTAAAATTCATTATGGCTAGAAAGATGATGACATTAGTGAATGCTAATGCAGGTTACAGCAATTAGACATTTAACTACTGGAATCTGCGAGCAAAAATTTATCTTTATAGATGGGTCACTGGAGCACATTGCAGCACAACTCTGGCATCTGTATTGTTTGCCTGTTGTCTGAGGAATCCAGAGTACTGGGTTATACTTACAAAAGCAATGAATACCTTGGGTTTTTTAGGCTGCCATGATGTTGTATGAGCAACTGAGAATAACTTCTGTTTGACTCCAAATGGGAACAAGTGTCATGTTGACCTTAGGGAGGTGTCTGAAAATGACATCCTTCTGGTGAGTTATACACTTCCCCTCCATGAGGTTTATGTACGCTTACCACATGATGTGGATAAGAGTGATCCAGTAAACAGTATATACTGAGACTTTCAAAAGGCTTGTTGACATGCTAGAGACTCTTGACTAAATGTAACAGTCATGAAATGAGAGGACACATCTGCTTATAGTTTAAAATTTGGTTAAACGGCAGGAAACAGTAGGAATATATGATCAGTTCACACAGTGGAATTAAGTATACCCTATGGTGCTAGAAATACTGGTGTTACCGCTGGTGATATTTGATGTATTCATAAATTATCTGGAATTGGGGATAAGCAGTGTAGAGGCCAAGTTTGCAGAGATGCAAAATAATCAAGAATGGTAAAAACCAAATAAAATTATATGGAAATTATAGTAGAACTACATAGATTATATTAAATCTGCACTTCTGTGCATTTGCATTCAAATCTCAATATCTGTCTATTCCTATTGCAGATGTTTTGTATGATGTCATTACTGTCGGAGCCCCTGCAGCACACTTTCAGGGATTCAAAAATGGTGGTCTTCAGAAACTACTAAATAAGTTTGAGTCAGAAAGGCGAAAGTAAGTACATTATCAGAAATCGTAGGCTATATTGCTGGGTTCCTTTCTATTTAAACGAAATTGCTGCTAATATGTATTTGTATTAGTTTTCCTATGTTTCTGGACACAAACCCTTAGCCATTGTTCTGCTTAGAGAAGGACTAGGAAGAATAATGTTCAAGTAGGTATATGGTGTTTTTATTAATATGATAATCAGTTTCATTTTCACACGTAGTAGACCTCTATTATGTACATTTACAGACAAAGGGAAGTGAAGGTTCCTTGTAGTGTCTTCAGTGCAGCCCCTCATGGGGATTGTGTAGTGTGTGCCAGCTGTGGAGAACTGATTAGAAAGCTTCTAGAACCTTCAAAATACTTGGAGATCTTTCCTCTGTTTTGAGCTGAGGGCAGTGCAATTTACCACCTAAACAGTTATGTGATGATCCCTACTTCACCACGATATTCCTTCCCTATACCTAAAACCAAGGCTAATATCCATAGTCTTAGGTCCAGGTAGGTAGATAGAGGTCACTCAAACTTTCAACCTGCAAGTTTTATATTGCTAAGTAGACACATTTTGTCCAATAAGTGCAGTCCGGAGATCTACATCATAACACTTGTTCCTTACATCACATTTTTCATTATTTGTTTTGGTTAAATGTGAATGATCTAGACCAGTGGTGGCGAACCTTTGGCACTCCAGATGTTATGGACTACAATTCCCATCAGCCCCTGCCACCATGGCCAATTGGTCATGCTGGCAGGGGCTGATGGGAATTGTAGTCCATAACATCTGGAGTGCCAAAGGTTCGCCACCACGGATCTAGACACTAGTTCTATTAAAGTACATCTGGCTGCCACCTCTACATTCCTTGTTCCTGTTAATTCTTGCACTGCGTTTTGAGCTCTTGATTCCAAGAGATTTTTGAGAGGTTTGACTATAACCTGTGTTTGAGCTCCCTCTTCCTGTTTGGAGTTTGTCTTAGTCTCTCAGAACTCTCTCAGCCCCACCTACCTTACAAGTGTCTGTTGTTGGGAGAGGAAAATCAAAACTCCTCTTCTTCTTCTAGGTAGGTAGTTTCTGATATTAGATTGGCATATAGCAATGCTAAAGTGGACTGTTCATTTCAAGTTCAGGCACATTTCACCAGGGCTCAAGCCTCTTCAGCTGCTTTCCTTGTGAGGGTTGATCTCCAGGATATCTGTAAGGCAACAACCTGCTCTGCTCTGTCCACATTCTGTCAATTCTCTATCAACATGGCAACTTGGCTGCATTTTGCTCCACCACCATCATTATGGGATAGCCTATTGGTAGTTTCACTGTTTTCTGTATGACAGAATGCAGAGACTCTCCTGGAGATACTGCATTCAACTGAGTAGAATTTATCTTTTGGAGTGTCAAAGTGTTCTCTCATCCAGACTCTTTAATATATACCCGGAACCCCAGAATGAGACTGTCTTGAGCTTTGGTGTGGGGTATCATCAGTATGAAGATGATTCCCAGCTCTGTATTTCATTAACGTAACCTCCATATGCATCTACTTTGGTTCTAAACTGGTGCTTTGAGACTGGTCAGGTAGCTTAGACAAAACACACTGAAGCTGAATTTAGACAAGATAGAGATAATGCTGGTTGGAAAGGCTGACATTTGGGGACTGAATCCTAAATGGCTTTTTTACGTTAAAAACTTGGGCTGTTCATGGGCTCTGACTTGCTGTTTGAAAAGCAGTTTGGCACAGTGGCCAGTAGTGCCTTCTATCAGCTGCATCTGATTTGCCAGCTCTGTGTTACTTAGACTCAGCCAATCTGGCCACACTGATGCATGCTTCTATAACTTCATGGTTAGATGACTGCAATGGGCTATATATGAGACTACCCCCAAAGACAACCCAGAGACTTCTACTGGTCCAGAATGTGGCAGCCTCAGATTGCCAGAGACTACCTGCTAGAAATATGGGTTGCCCATTTTGAAATCACTACATTGGCTGTCCAATTCCAGGTGCTGCCTATGACTTTTGAAGCTTCACAACCTGTGACACATATGTTTGAAGGACCATCTCTTTCCTTACGTTGTTATATACCAGCTATGGCCATCAGGAAACCATCTGTTGGCTATCCCACCACACAGAGTCATCCATCTGACATTGACCAGAACTTGGGCCTTTTCCATTGTGGTTCCAGCTCTGTGCAAGGGCTTCCTGAAGAAGTGAAGGGAGCCCTCCTTGGAGATCTTCAATAGGCACCGCAAGTCCTGCCTGTTTGCCAGGGCTTTTGAGGGAGTCTGAATTGACAGGTGTCTTTTAAAGGGAGGAAGGGTGAGAGGTTTGGTGTTCGTTAGTTTATTATTGCTTTTAAATTGAAAATGTTTTTAACTGTTATTACAAGCCTCCTTGAACGAGGAAGAAAGGAAAAATATAAATGTTCTAATATATTAATAAATAAATCTAGATATCTTTTTCACTCAGGGCCCTTCCACCACACAGGTGGAATAATGCACTTTCAATCCACTTTCACAATTGTTTGCAAGTGGATTTTGCTATTCCTCACAATAACATCCAACTGCAAAGTGGATTGAAAGTGGATTGAAAGTGCATTATTCTGCATGTGCAGAAGGTGCCTAAGTCTCACTTAATTCCTGTCCTTTCAGTAGCCTCCATCCTACATGACTTTTCCATGATCTCCAGAAGAGATGTTTTTGGTAATCAAAGGGGTTTTCTTCTCCCACCCCTTCTTTTTCACCAGCGGTACAACTGATTAAATCCGATTAAAATATTTCACTACTACTTGCTTTTCAGATGTGAAAAGCAAATTTTATTTCTGTTGGCCTTAATCCAGTGATTTTAAAGTAGAAGCTCTATTCATGCACACAAAGGACTGGCTGAGTGGGCCTTCTATGTGCATCATATCCCCCAAATGCTGTAGTGAATAGAGAAGCCCTGCTTACTCAAAACTCTGTGTGCATCTCTTTTAATTGTGCTGATGATTTTTATAAAGGAATTCATTTAGTAAGATGCTTTAATTGACTGAATTAAGTCTGAGAAATATGATTAAAACTCAAAAGCACAGACTCTTGTTGTCATGAAGATAACTGCAATTACCCACATAAGAATTATTTGTGAATCTTATTGGGAACAGATAATCCTCATTAAAATTAGCACCAAAAGTGATAGTAATTAACAAAGTTTTATCATTAGTTCCAGGCAGATTGGCCTGCCAGTCCCAAATCTTTCTCAGTAATAGCATGCCATCAAAATAATTTGCTTCTATTGCTTTGTGGCTGTTACTGTTGGTATATCAATAATTATAATAGTCATACACGTTCAGCCAAATGCACACTACATATTTATTAGTAGTTATTAGGTTTTCGATAACCTTGATATATTTTACTTAAAAAGTTGGGCAAAAATAATCACCAATGGTATGTCATGCTCAGTCATGTTAAAGAATAAAAAATGCAAAGCAAGGCAGGAATTGTATTGGACTGATTTTTGCTCATGACAGTCTATAATCATCATTTTCACAAACTTTAAAGTTCTAATGTTTATGATCTTTGAATTTTCCTAATAGAAACTAAGAGCCTTGTGGCATCTTAAAGACAATTGGACATATTGTAGCATATCCTTTTGTAGGCTAGAGACCACTGCATCAGAAACATGACACTTAAGCTTCTGTGGAATACACCACAATGTCTTTAAGGTATCACAAGATTTTTTTTTTGTTTTCTTTCAACCACTGTAGAATTTTCTAAATAAATGACAGTAATGCTGATACCCCCCCCCCCCATCATTATTGAATAAAAATGAAAAAATAGTGTGAGGAAAATTCTCCAAAAAGAAATGTCTAGTTGGTTTATTAAAGTATTTGCACACTACCCCTACCAAGGTGGTTCAATGTTTCTTTCCTCTTGTCAAGGTTTTCCTTAGAGAGAGACAAATCATCCAAAATGAATTAGCATTTTACATGAACTGGGAGTCCAAGCAGAGAGAGTTCAAATACCATTTGGCATTAAATGAAGAAAATTATTTCCTGGTGGCAGTGACAACTTTATTTTCTGCATGTACATGTTTATTTAGTACCTCAAATATGCGTGGAGGCCACTTTGCATTTTCCTGGTCTAGATTTTACAATTTAAATGTTCTGTTTTACAATGGAAGTACCTCTCAGAGTTGTGGAAAGAAATGACAGAGCCTTCACGAAGAATATAATGTGAATAGATTAAAAAGTGGCAGCTGCTCCCTGTAAGTTAACTGAACTGAAATTCAAAAAAGAAAATAGCTTTCTCCATTCATCTGAGAAACTGCTATGTCATAACATATTAGTTTTTTTAAGTATTTATAAAAATATGTGTTGTTATGCATACCTTTTAAATATGTGAGTATATAGGTATATATAGGTTTATGTGTGTTTATATAGGTAGATATAAATATATAGGTATAGTAGTCAATATGTTGTTGCGAGTAAACTGTTTCAGCATCTAAAATAAAACTTGCTTTAATAAACTGATTTGAAACAAGCAGTTAAATGATACATGCTCCAGAGGATGTAGGATTTAAAAGACCATTAACCTGAATTAAAAAAATCTATGACAGTGGTAATCAATCTACAGATCACAGAAAACCACTTTTGACACCATGGTGTAGTGCCTAAGAGTGGCAGACTCTAATCTGGTGAACTGGGTTGGATTCCCCACTTCTCCATATACGGCCTGCTGGACCCTAGACTAATCACATTTCTCTCAGAACTCTCTCAGCTCCCCCTTACCTCACAAGGGATCTGTTGTGGGGAGGGGAAGGGGTTTGTAAACTGCTTTAAGACTCCTTACAGGAGAGAAAAAGCTGGGAAAAAACCAGTTCTTCTAAACATGCAAAGTTGAGCTAGGTTTAAATTTTAAAACGTTTTGAAATAAATGTAAGCATAGCTTTTTAAAAGTTTCTTACTTCATTGAGAAGAGAGTTGGACAAGCATTAGGACAGTCTGGAGGAGGGATCTAGCCAGAGGTGAGATTCAGCCTGTTTGGACCGGGTTGGTAGAACCAGTAGCTAAATTTTCGGCTAGTTCGCCAAATCGGTAATCCCACCACTGCAGCACAGGAGTCCTCGCCTGATCCTCGAGCCAGCCGGGCGGCCTCCATGCGGGGAGGAAGCCCAGCAGCCCCCAGACGAAGGCTACTGTCAAGCCTTCTAAACCATGGATTCTGAAAATCAAAATAGAAATCTAAAGTGATAGGGGAAATGGAAAGAGTCCCACCCTCCCTTTTGCCACATTCCCTGATGGAGGAAGGACTCACAGAGGCCAAGACTGACAGTGATTACTGGACAAATTTCTGAACTAAGTTTGAACTGAATGCTATCTTGAACAACTTTATGTATGTATAGTAGCCACATTTACCACCTTTTCTGCATTAGTGCCTCATATGCTACAGAGTCATGAAGCCAGCCTATCAGAGCTGTTCTTCATCGTAACACAGACATAAGTTACATCGTTATTATGTGGCAATAATTACAACTCCCAATAATTACAATTCCCAATAGGCATTTTAAAAATATCCATGTGTGACTAATCTAAATTGGGATCCTGGTAACAAATGCTAAGTCATGTGGGCATGGTAGGACAAGAATCCTTGGAAAAAACAAGCCACACAGCCCAAGACGCCTCTTTAATTAGTCAAGCAAGTTGGCACAAATTTTTGGCAGATGCAGGGTATGTTTGTTAGAGTTTCCATGAAGCAATGTAAGGCCCCTTCTGCACATTCAGAATAATGCACTTTCAATCCACTTTCACAATTGTTTGCAAGTGGATTTTGCTATTCCGCACAGTAAAATCCTGCCGCAAAGTGCATTGAAAGTGGATTAAAAATGCATTATTCTGTAGTGCAGAAGGGGCCGGTGCGAAAGTGCATTATTCTGCAGGTGTGCCAGGGGCCTAAAAATACCCATACCTCATTTGATTTAGATCTGGACAATTTGCCTGGCATTAATGAACCCGGAGAGAAGCAGCAGTTGAAACAAGCTAATCAGTAAGCCACTAACTACAAAATGTTTATCTATGGGAATCAGTTTTTAAAAGGCAATCAGAAGATGGTCAGGCACTGGGGCTGTGGAAAGCAGTATGTGAAGTACTCTTAATGATAGGATGTTTAGAAAGTCATTAATTCATAGGGTCATCATAAGTTTGAAGCGATTTAATGGCATATAACACAAAAATATATGTTGTCTGGTTCCTTGTTGCTGGTGAGAGTTGCTCCAGGTTGAGTGAGGGTAGTTCATAATGATTGCAGGTATTTGATGCCTTGTTGTTTAGTTCTCTTTTGTAAAATAGAGTTCATAGAAAGGAAAACACTGTGGCATTTTGAAAACTGACTGATTTATTGTGGCATGAAGTTTTGTTGTACATCAACAACACACATTAAATTGTCCAGGCTTCATCTCAATTTGTTCTTCAGTGATAACATATAGGCTGTTTCATCTTCTTGTAAATGGAAAGATTTGTCTTTTTACTAAAGTGGATGGCAGTCTAGAATATTATTTTTAAGGCCACATTGTTCAGCAACATGAAGAAAGATGGGCTATAAGTTCAATTGATGCATGTTTTGAAGCTTAAAATGTTCATAAATCATTTTCAGAATACACCCCAGACAAGTGGTGGTGAACCTTTGGCACTCCAGATGTTATGGACTACAATTCCCATCAGCCCCTGCCAGCATGGCCAATTGGTGCGTTCTCCACCCCCTTCCTGCCCCAGAACGCCCCTGTCCTGCCCCAGAATGCTACGCTTCCAGAACGCCCTCACCACGCCCCCACAGGGGTGTGCGCCCGGTGGGTCGCGCACACCCCGACCCATTGGAGCTACACCTCTGATGCTGGGTTGCATTTTTGTTACCTGGCCCCCTGCTATACTTTTTTGGGGATCACAGAAGATTTCTGTCAGAACAGGAACTAAGGGAAATAAACTTTGAAGGATTCAGCCTTTAGTTTAAATTTCATAAATTTTAATTTATTTAAATTTCATAAATACATTGGTTAAATACATTGGTAAAATAAATACATTGGTTACCATTTCAGTCTGTTGCAAGTCCAGTTTTAAAGCAGTTTGCTTGTTAAAACTTTTTACAAATGAAAATAGAATAGACTGTTTCTTTGGCAACAACTTTAAACAAGTACTCTGGAAAATTTTCCCAGAATAAAGTAATCCAATCAACTTGAAAATAATATTCAAACTATTTCCCAGATAATCTGCTAGGAAAAATGTTTCTGGTCAGTTTTCAAGTGCAGTCCCATGTATTAGGCAGTACAGTAATGCACCCTGGATGTGATCAGAGTATGCTGTGACCAGATCATGCTCTTCAAAGAGCAGATATAGCTGGTGAATCAGCCAAAGTTGATAAAAGGTACTACATGTCACAGAACAGATCTGAATCTCCAGTTGAAAGTGCTTCTTTGGTGGGGAGGATACAACTCCCTCTAGCAGAGGCTGACTCATCAGTCCTCAAGCAGCTTTGTTATTGATCTACGGCACCTCAATCTTGTCTGAACCAAACTTCAGTTTATTCTCATCCATGACCTCCCCTTCTATAGGCACCATTTGATCCTTTCCACAGACTCACCCAATGAAGCTGTTAAGGACAGTAGAGCTGGATACAATTTGCATATTGGTGGCACATCACTACAAATTCCCTGGCAATTCCTCTTGGGAGTTTCATGTAGATATAAAACAGCATGATGAACAAGATGGATTCCTGCCAGACCCTGTAGCATTAATGCCACACAACATAACAGCAGTCTCCTGTCACCATCTTCTGGAATCAGTCATTCTAGTACAAGTTAACCCATCAAAGTACCGTGTTCCCTATTCCCAAGCCAGCTAGCTTTTTCAGAAGGGTGCCATGATCAAAAGCTGCCAAGATCTCCAGGAGACCCAGCAGGGATGCAGTCCTTTCACTCTGCTGTCAAAGATCATCAGGGCAACCAAGGCTGTTTCCTTTCCAATTCCAGGTCTAAATTCAGATTGAAATGGATCTACATATTTTGTCTCTTCCACGATTACATGAGAATAGGATGTTTTCCACCAGGTAGTAGTTATTTAGGACACTGTAGCCTGGGTAAACCTTCAGGAAGGGTTGCAGTTCTGCCTGTTTAAAAGTTCCTGGAACTACACTCTCCCTCATACAGCTGTTTATTACGTCCCAGATCTACTAGACCAGCCCAACCTGGCTTGATATTATCAGTCTCAAAGGACAGGAATTGAGTGTTGGTGAGGTGGGCTATACACTTTGAAGCAGTTTGTCATTTCTTCAAGCCTCACCGACTGAAATTCATCCATGCAATTAAAACCAGTCTGTGCCATTTAAACAATAGCAGGCTGCAGTCCTATTCCTTGTAATTGTTAGGATAACAGTGCTCTGCTTAAGAATTAGTAACTCATGTTCTTGTGTAGCTGCATCCCAAGACTGCTCCTTCACTTTGGTGCATACAGCATGTGCATTTGGGATAGGAAGATAAGGAGAGGGATATGTGTAATGCACTGTGTGCAGGTTTGTATCCTGGAAATTATTATACTTTTCTGCGTGGAGTTTATTTCATTCTCAGGTTGTATAACACCAATAATTATCGTAAGAAACATTACCCCAGTACCAGATGGTAACAGTTTTAACACATTTACTAGAATTGCTCACTTAACTGCAGGAATGAAAGGATAATGCATTATCATTAAAAGGCAAGCATTTTGTTCTTAATATTAGGAAAAATTGATAGTGGAAGGTTACTGAGTAGCACTACAACAGTTAGTCAAATTATGTTACAAGTTAAATAATCGTGTGTTGTATAATGTAACATTGAAACCTGAGATTTCTAAGGTTGCATTAAATTAAAAGGTAATATAAGGAACAATATGTTTATATTAAATCACGTGAATACATTACAATATTAACAATACAGTTACAGTCCCTCCCCCAAAAAAACCCCTGTGTACCCCAGAAGACTTAATTACAGACTTTTTGAATACACACACATTTTTAATTATATACTGTGTATACCAAGAATGTTTTTAATAACTGCAGGTTCAGGAATTATCATACCATCCTTGCTTTTGAGTGTATGTTCTTTTCAACCATAACTGCATGCATATATTGCATTGCTATTCATTTAAGTGAAAATGTGGACCCAGCAGAGACCTTTTGGGGTGGTGTGGGGGGCCTCTGCCAGGCCCCTACTGGCCCGGGCCACACCCCAACCCCCATACCCCACTTACCTTAGGCTGAGCAGTGGTGGTCTCAGGCAGCCTGGCAGGGCCAAGAAGCAGTCAGTTAGTGCTGGGTTGGGCCAAGGGAGGAAGGAGGAGAGGTGTTGGGGCGATTTTCTGCCCCACATGACCCAATGATGGTCCCCCCATGGCGTTTGTCCCCACCCAGCCCCATTATAGCTACGCCTATGACTTCTGGTAATCTTACTGATGGTGTGTCAGAAAAAATAGTAATGCCATAAAGTGATTAATCTGTAAGCACAGATGTGATCAATAAAAAAGTACCAATTTTATTCCAATAGTATTCTTAAGCAAGCCTCAGATTATCTATTTAGCTCTTTGAATTCTTGTTTCACTTCAGACAATCCAACATAGCAAACTATTTATTTTAGTTTATTTATTTTATTGGATTTATATACTGTCCTATCCGTGCAGAGCTTAATTGCCAGTGATCTAACTATGGAGTGAGCTTGATTTCCAGCAGGATGAGTCAGCATGGTGTTAAACAGTGGTTAAGAGCATCTGGAGAACCAGGCTTGATTCTCCACTCTTCAACAGTTCTCTCAGAACTGTCTCAGCTTCTCCTGCCTCACAAGGTGCCTGTAGTGGGGAGAGGAAAGGATTGTGATTCTAAAGCTGTTTCTGCACGACCAAGAAACAGCGCCCCGGGACAGAAAAAACACCATCCCTGGGGCACTGTTCGTACAGCTGGCCCCTGAAACAGCAGGAAGACACCATTTTCAAAACTCGCTCAGGGAGCGAGTTTTTCCAAAAGCAGCATCTTCCCACCAATGCGGCATGAACAGCACTGGCGTGAGGGCGCCGCTTTTGGCCCCTCCGGTGTTTGCAAGGCACTTACCTTTCTTTCCTGTGCAGCTCTGGACAACTGGAAAGACATGCCCACCCTGCCCTTCGATCCCTGGGGGTCAGAGGGCAGTGTGGGCGTGCCTTTCCAGCCATCCAGAGCTGCACAGGAAGGAAAGTAAGTGCCTCACAAACACCCTGGGCAGCTCTGTGCGGAGCCACCCCTGCGGAGCCACCCCTGTGGAGCCACCCCTGGGGCCGATGGGAAGCCGCTGCTCTGACCATGTGGAAATGGCCTAAGTCACTTTGAGGTAGAGAAAAGCGGGGTATAAAAACCAACTCTTCTTTTACAAGTTGAGAGACCAAGCACAAGCCACAACTTGATGAGCTGGATGCGAGAGCAAACTGTGCGTTATGTATGAATTTATAATATAGGCCACTCACAGTATAGGTCAAGATTACTCATCTGTTAAATTAGAAAAATAACCTTTTTTTATTTGTACTTTTCATTTATTGCTGTTTTGTCATGTGACAGACCACAGGCTATCCTGCCCCTGAAAGGAAAAACTGCCATTCAACTATTTCATCCCTGAGCCTCCAGTCACCTTTCAGGGAAGTGTAATGTTGGGAGGAAGCAGAGCAGCTGTTAGTTCAGGTCTGCCTCAGGGAAAGGGCAGGGATAGTTTTTGGTTTGCCTCAGAGAGATGATAAAGTAGATTAGTCAGATAGAAAAAAAGTAGTTTAGTGAGGGCAGGACGCACTGGTGGTGGGGAAAAGGAATATTTATCAAGCCTAGTCCAAATTGCCGAGTGTGTCATTGGAAGCTATAATAAACCTTTTTTTTTAATTGCAAAGAATAGAAATGTGTCTGCTTCCTGTTTTGCTTTTTTTTTCATGCTACAACAGTTCATTCAAAGAGCTTCGGGGAGTAATTAGTTTCAGCAGTGCTGCCTGGAGTATTCATCACAGCAAGAGGTTACTGTCTCTTAAGTGTTTCAGCAAGATCTGTTTTCCAGTCTTCTAGCAGAGTTTTAAAATAATGCCCATAAAGGTATTATAGGAAAGTTTAGAATGCTTTTCCATGCTAATTATAGAGCTGGTGAGAGCTGTAGCATACTGATGGTGATTAGCCATCTGGCCATTGAGAGTTGACTTTATAAAAATTCTTTTGTTGCTCCATTTCTTGCTTCAGTACTGGGTACCAGTGTATTTACTATTCACCAGAAAACATAGCCAAGGCAAAAGAAGTTCTCAGTAACATCAATCATCTACAGCCTCTCATATCAAGCCACACAGACCTGCTGCTTAATTCTGCCAGACAGCATTTGCCAGACAGCTTGAAGAATTCCTTAAAGACGCTTTCAGAAACGGTAAGATTCAGTGAAATGGTTCCTCCAGTGGCAGCTAGAACTACCAAATCCCCAGACGCCCCCACTGTCTGCATAAACTGACTTCCGTTGCATAAGGAAATATTACATCCTTTTGATGGTTGCAAGCTGCAGGATGTTGACATGAGAAAAGGATACTCTTTTTCCGTACTGCATGAATTGTTATCTGGTGTTTCTGTGAAATGTAAATGTAAGGAATAAAAACTAGGTTTAATTCTTTTTCTGTGCAGGAAAGTCTATGTCATTTTCTTTTTTACATGTTCCTGTGGCTGCAAAATCAGCAGTTGACTAAAAATAAACTATAATTAGTTTTTTAGACACAACGCGCTTCTTTTTGCTGTTCATGAGGCACTGAATAGCCTATGTGCCTCTTAAACAGTAGATAATTTATGTTGCTTTTCTGAATGATGTAGCATGACGATAAAAATGGAAAGCAGTGTGGCCTGGAGGGATAAGCACAAGGAAAGACTCTGCAAGAGTTCCTTGTTATGATAAACATTCCATGTTTGTTTTCTTTTTTTTTTCAAACTAATTGGATGGCTCACAGCTTCTTGTGGCTTATAACACTGAAATACCGGAACGGAGTAATTTTACATTTCTGATTTAGGGATTGGTAGGAAAGAGACAGACTGCACAGGCCTTTGGTTCAGGCACTTGCTCATAATGAACTGTATCATATTTTGGATGTCCTGACTTCTAAATAAATCTGAATTAATGTTGGGTTTGTGTAGAGACTTCCACCTGGTGGTCCACTGCATGATTTTTCAAAGAGCAGAAAGGATAATTACTTGAAGTTGGCAGTGTTGGAAACTTAATCCGAGCCAGTGAAGATTTCATAGCTACGGCATTTTGATGTAGGTCAGTCAGGAGAAAAGAGAATTGTTCAGAAAAGGCATTTTATCATTCTGATTCATTTTTTTTATCCCCCAAAGGCCTTTCAGCACAATGTTACATTATTTATGTGATAATCATTTGATAATCTGAACTGTAAACTTGCCACCAAGTCATTGTGGGTCATTGCTTCTTATCATGTCTGGCAATTAGGAAATATGGGATTGCAGGCAGGGAGCAAGTTTATCTCCAGCTGTCTATTACCTACCTTTTACTGGCTGTCACTTAACCACTGCTTTCCAAACATTCTGCATTTTGTGCTGGAGGAATTCCTCATGTTGCATGCTTCCATTCTGCTGCTACAGATACTATGAAGAAATAGCCCTCAGCACCCTCAGTCTTGAAAATTAGCAAGATTTCCTTTTTCTTTCCTTTACTCAGCCTTGATATGTGCTTCTGAGTTTCAAAACACAATTAATTGATTATTCTCTACCACCTCCCAAATGCAGTCACTTTGATTTTGTGAGCAAAAATATATTCCTTGCTTATTAATTGCCTAAGTGGTTTTGACTGTGGAAACTGAGAAACAAAGGTAGTGCAATCAGTTTCCTTCTCTTCCTCATTTTCCTGATGCCCCCTGAGCTGAGATAATGTTGTCATTGGTCGTTTCCCCACTTACGAGATGGGTGGACGATAGCTGCGGTTTCCTTTGCTGCGGGACCATTTCAGCGTGGGCTCATGGTCCCCACCGCAGCTTCTGTCCCTTGGTCGAATGAATGCTACAGCCACGCAGCAGCTACGCAGGACTCCCCACTTCGCTCAGGGGCTGTCCTGATTGGCTGCTGCACTGTTTTGGGGTGGAAA